>NC_049233.1:58503788-58829502 GCF_011100685.1 Canis lupus familiaris
CACAACTGATTTTTGTCTTATTTTCCTACTCCTATCCACACATTAATGAGCAACGAAAGTCCATAAAACAGGACACAGGAGAGAGAAGTTTAAAAAAAAAAAATCAGGGGAAAAGTTCTACTGGCCAGGTAATGGTGCCCTAGATTAATCAAGAGTGTGCAAAATTAGAAATCAAAACAGTGGTAAGGACTGAAATGCCCTTTCTAATGATATGGTTGAAATGTCTACTGAAAGAATGCCCCCCCCCCTTTTTTTTTTTTACAGATTAGGACTTCTTGGAAAATACAGTACTTAATGTAAATGAATAGACTAGTTTATAGGGTGTTAGTAACAATATTCTGTGGTGAGACTGCTGGACCATTCCTTACCTTGAGCAGTAGGAACTGGAAGATTCCAAGAGAGCACTCTGGACCCAGAATAATGATGCCAAGCACTTAGAAGGCCTACAGCGATTGTCACTGCATAGATGAAAGGATGACAAAATAAAAAATTATGAAGAGAGTGATGTCATGTTTAACATTGGCCTAGTTTTTAAGTTATGCCTGATTTCTTGATTTTGTGAGCTTCTAAATAACCTCATTCCCTCTAGAACTAGGATCTTTCTCCTTTACCTTCTATTTTGTCTTGCCCCTGCTCCCTACTGATAGAGTTCCTCAATTCCAACTTGTTTCCCAACTACTCATTTTCCAAGTTCTGCCCACCCTTGGATTCTCTGTTACATTCCTTATTCGACCATCTTCCATCCACCGTGTGGAGAGCCAATCAAATCCATTGCCACTGATTTCTCAGACACTCATCTATTATTCCATTACTTCTTCTTCCCTGCTGGGTATGGCCGCATAGTGCATCCCCCTGGCTCTGGTTTTTCTGCCCCACCACTCTGGAGTTAACTGGGCACATGCAGGGGTCCTGTCCCAAGGTATGGCCATGAATATGAATCTAAACAAGTGATATTTTAAAATAAATACTAACTCATTGTTCCACTCCCCCAGCCCCAATGCCATTAGCAAAACAAGTTTATGAGCATATTCATAGTCCATGAGAAAACTCTCCACATATCCCCAGGCCAGATGACCACTGGAGGAGCTCTATGTGACTGCAGGTTCCCAGAGGTTCTAGCTCAGGATTTCTGGTGGGAAGATTCTTAGGCACAGTCAGGCTCAGGAACTCCAGGGCTATGGGTTGTATTCTTCACATTGAATTGGTTTCCAAACACCAGCTGTGACTCATCTGACTGAAGCAGCTTGGATTATAGACTGCAGTATCTCATATTTTCTACTTCAGGTATTCTGTTACACCTTAGGCTTTTGGAAGATTTTTTTTAAAGAATCTCACTTTCAAATGTGCAAAATGGTGCAAATGCTGTGGAGAAGAATATGGCAGTGCCTTCAAAAATTAAAAGTAGAATTAAAAATAGAGTATGACCTAGCAATTCTATTTCTGGGTTATGGTCAAAAGAATTGCAAGCAGAGTCATAAAGAGATATCTGTACACCTATGTTCATAGCAGTGCTATTCATAACAGCCAAAAGATGGAAGCAATCCAAGTGTTCCTTCATGGATGAATGGCTAAATAAAATGTGGCGTAAACCCACAATAGAATATTATTCACCCTTAAAGAGAAAGGAATTCTGACACATGCTATAACATGAATGAAGCTTGAGGACATTATGCTAAGTGAAAGTAACCAGTCACAAAAAGACAAGTACTGTATAATTTCATTTACACGAGGCACCTAGATTCATAAAGCCAAATTCATAAAAACAGAAAGTAGGATGGTGGTTTCCAGAGCTTGAAGGAAGAGGAGAATGGAGAGTTACTGCTGTTTAGTGGGTACAGAATTTCAGTTTTACAAAATGAAAAGAGTTCTGGAGATTGACGGTGATGATGGTTATATAACAATACGAATGTATTTAATACTATAGTAGGTTTTATCTTATTTTGTTTTATTGTGTATTTTACTGCAATTACCACATTTTTAAAAAAGATAGTGCTTGTTGAAATATTTAAAAAAAATAAGAAACAAAAAAAATCCCACTTTTTAAGCTTTGATTTCTAATTCCAAGACATGGTGGAGCTATGAATATAGATTATAAAATCAAAATGAACCTTCTAAGCTAAGAGACTATACTGTTGTCAGATTTTGCTCAAATACTATGACATTCAACTCAGCATCCACCATATTTATGGCACTTTTGGGGGTGTAGCAGGTATAGACTGTATAGGAGAGAATCTCAGGCATGGGAAAATTTAAAGTCTTCTTGAAGGAATAAAACACATATGCTAGTAACTATACTGTGGGGTTGGTTGCTATGTGAAAGAGAGAATTAAATCATGGGAAAGCATAGAAGGAAGAGGTCACAGTCAATGTGGGGAATAATAGATGGAGTTGATGACAGTTGATTTGAGTTTTGAAAGCTGGGTAGACATTGATAAGCAGAGATAGGGGGTAGTCTTTCCAAGTAGAAGGAACAGAAAATAGAAAAACATGAGCAGCATTCCAAGAACAGGGAACTGGATGTAGGCAGACACAGGGGGTTGGATCCACTTTAGACCTAAGTTGAGGCAATAAAGAAACCATGAAAGACAGCTCTTATAAAGATTTTAAAGTTGTAATCTGCACTGGTTATCTTACAATGAATATGAGAATGTAGGTAGGATATCAGCCAGAAAAATATTACAAAAGCATGTAAAAATGATCACCTGAAACACAGGAATGGCTACAGAAATCAAAATAAGGGGAAGCGATGAGCTGTTGTGGGAAGCAGCAGGTAAAACAAGGAGGGGTGGAAAGAGCACGAGATTGGGAGTCAAGCGTCCAGGTTGTAATCTTGGTTTTACTAGCTCTTACTTTGTATAAGCTTGGAAGGTCACTTAACATCTTGCTGCTTCAGTTTTCTCATCTCTAAAATTTGGGAGGGAGTCTGGATGATTTTAAGGGTTACTTCCAGCACCAGAGTTCCAGGATTCTAAACTCAAGTTAATGATTTGGTGGAGTCATCACAAGAGGAGTGATGGTTGCAGCCTGGATGTGAAGAAGGTCACCAAGGAAGAGATGACCACGGTGAAAGACTAGCCTCCCTTCCCTGGGTATAGTAAACAAGGCTATATCTCAGTGCAGTCCTGCCGGCAAAGGATTTGTAAGGCAAACTGGACTGGTTGTTGGTCTGGCAGGAGAGAGCACTGGGGAGAACAGCTGAGCTAGCAAGGGCGCGCGTCTATATTTTATGGTCCCGTTCCTCTGGCTTGAGCGATGGCACTACCATCGTTCTGGCAGGCCCAGCAGCAGGTGCACCACCAATGTTTGTGTTGCTCAGCTCTGCAACAGTACAAGCTAGGCCAGGGAAATGGCAGCTGCTCGGCTGAGCCAGGCGATGGGAAGGAATTGTTTTTAGATGGCTTCACAGCTGACAGCAGACACAAATCATTATTGTTTATGAAGAGGATTTCTCCTGTCATTTAGCATTTCACTGTTAGACAAAAAGATTCAATGGAGTGAACACAGTAATTGGTTTGGTGAACCAAACAGGTGAACACAGTATTTGGTTTGGTGCTTTTCTTACCTAGAATCTAGAATTTCAAAAAAGTGTGATCCCAAACCAGCTAATTTGTGTCATGGAGTGCTACCTTAACCCCCACCCCCACATTAATGAACAGTACTCATCCAGCTACTATAGAGACCCCAATTGGCCAAGACCTTTCTTTGAGTTAACAAATATTCATATGGAACCATCTCACCCCAATGCAGTAATACCCTACCTTACATAGTTTTTTCCACGTTATTAAAATCCTTGTATAGGCCCTATTCCTTCTCACAACTCGTGTCTATATGAGTAAGATCTCATATATATTCCTGCACCAAAAAATGCTGTTTCTTATCAGATCTCAAAAAAGTCTATTTCTGGTGTTCCTAACATGCTCTTTGGAACATTAGTCTTAAGAGATATAGGAATTTGCAGTTTGGGTTAAAGAAGATCTACCATACAGTAAATCCTATGAGAGCAAGGAATTATTTTTTGTTTCATTCATTAACCCTGGAACAAGACCTGGCACATAGCAGAGTTAAATAATTGTTAGATAAATGGAATCTATGGGTCATGATGATGATTGGGCCTTCAGAAATCAGGTTACAGGACAAAGCCTTTAGAAATTTGTTAATATCTCTAGACTAAATACTCTATTTAGGATAGATTGTCTCTCCCAGAACCAAGGTTCCCCATCAGCATCCATAGTTGTGGTCCAGTAAAAACGTGTTTCCAAGGAAAGAACCTAGTAGATCTCAGATGATGGTAATGATGTAGAAAAGCCCAGGAGAGCCTGAGGAGCTTGTGATAATGTTTATATCTAGAAACAACTTTGCTGGTGGTCTTGCAGAAACACAGTTAAGAATGGGGCCTGGCATACATTTGTAAACTTTATGTCTAAAGATAACAATGTTTAGATATATTTATATATGAAATAATGAACACCCGAAGAGTTCTAATATCCATATGCCTTAATATTACTTAGCTGCTTACATTTTAAACTAAGCTATATAAGAGTTAAAAGCTATTGACAGAGTGATTCATTCTGTCAGAAATGTTTTTTTCTTGTGCTTTTTTAATATTTATATAATTAAATATTAGCTTGTTGATTTAAGTTCTATTTCTTTCCAGTACCCAGAAGTCTAGATCCAGAAGGAGAATTTTCCCTGGTGTGTGTTTAGTCACTGACTGAAAAATAATTTCTTCCAATTTTACTCTTAGGTAGATTAATATCAAATGTATGCATTGGTTTGAAGAACAAGCTTAAATCTTATGTTTAATTGGCAGTTATACAATTCAGAAATTATTGCAGTGGATGAAATTCTTCAATACAATAGGTTTTAATGGAATATGGAACCACCTAAAATCTTCAAAGTACACAAATCTCTAGAAAAAAATAACAGGTGTGTGATAAATTAGCATACCAGTCTATGCACAGACATTTCAGACAGAATAGAGAGGATTTTAATCTGAGAGACCAAAATATATACATATTTTAGTATTGTGAAGAACCAAAGCATAAGGCATTACAATCTGTGACATAACACAGTCAGCAAGGCAATCCAAGGAGGAAACCCATTAAACATTAGTATAATTGAAAATCACTAAAGAATCCAATGTGACCTATAGAAAAGTATCTGGAGAACAAGCAGAGTTCTGCCCATGTATCTACCCCAGGATGAGGCGGGACAATATGGAAATGAATAAAGCCAGAGCACTGGGTGGAGTGTTCATCTGAAAGCCAGATCTGAGGGAAAATATGACATGAAAGCAAACATGTGATGTAATAGAAGACAAAAAATGCCAAAGGGCTTCTTGTACTACAAGCATCTTCTGTTCATCTGAGCACTAAATCAGGGTGTGATTTCATCTTCATAAAACTATGTAAATCTTAGCTTAGGAGAAAGAGATGAATACGAAGATTTCCAAGAGTGATGAGCATTTATTTTGCACTGGGCAAGGTTGGTATTTCTTGGTCATGTTCTGGGTCATCAAATGTCCTCTTAAATTTTTCTTATTTCTCTGTCTGTCTCTGTGAAAGTTATTTAAATGGAATATTTGCTATTTTACATTTCCATTACTACTGGAAAAAAGTGGAAAAGCTCAAGTTTTAAGATAATGTACTCTAGCCTAAATAATTAAACACTGATTATATCGGGAAACAATGGAGATACAGATGGATTAAAGAGTAATATAAAAATACATATATACCTACAATATAAATGTGAATATTTTTGTGATCTTGGGGTACAAAAGTACTTCATGTGGTAGATTGAGTAATGTTCTACAAAAATTCATGTCCACAGAAACTTATGAATGTGACTGTATTCGGAAATAAAATCTTGGCAGATGTAATCAAATTAAGATGAGCTCATACTAGATTAAGATAGGCTCCAAATTCAGAAGAAAACCAAAGCTGGGAGCATCACAATGCCAGACGTCAAGCTATATACAAAGACAGCATGGTACTGGCACAAAAACAGACACGTAGATCAATGGAACAGAATAGAGAACACAGAAATGGACCCTCGACTCTGTGGTCAACTAATCTTTGACAAAGCAGGAAAGAATATCCTATGGAAAAAAATACAGTCTCTTCAATAAATGGCGTTGGGAAAATTGGATAGCCACATGCAGAAGAATGAAACTGGACTATTTTCTTATACCATACACAAAGATAAAATCTAAATGGATGGAAGATCTAAATGTGAGACAGGAATCCATCAAAATCCTAAGGGAGAACATGGGTATCAACCTTTTTGAACTTGGCCACAGCAACTTCTTGTAAGACACATCTATGAAGGCAAGGGAAACAAAAGCAATAATGAACTATTGGGACTTCATCAAGATAAAAAACTTCTGCACAGCAAAGAAAACCATCAACAAAACTAAAACGCAATCTACAGAATGGGAGAAGATATTTTCAAGTGACATATCATATAATGGGCTAGTATCCAAGATAAATAAAGAATTTATCAAAGTCAACATCCAAAAAAACACAATCTAGTCAAGAAATGGGCAGAAGACATCTCTCCAAAGACCTACACATAGCCAACAAGCACATGAAACAATGCTCCACATCACTTGTTATCGGGGAAATACAAATCGAAACCACAATGAGATACCACTTTACACTGGTGAGAATGGCTAAAATTAACAAGACAGGAAACAACAAATGTTGATGAGGATATGGAGAAAGGGGAACACTCTTACACTGTTGTGGGGAATGTAAGCTGGTGCAGCCACCCTCAAGAAGTTAGAAAAGAACTACCCTATGACCCAGCAATTGCACTACTGGGTATTTACACTAAAGATGTAGGTGTAGTGAAATGACATGGCACCTACACTCCAGTGCTCATAGCAGCAATGTCTACAATAGCAAAACTATGGAAGGATCCAAGATGTCTTTCAACAGATGAATGGATAAAGAAAATATAGTATATAAACACAATGGAATATTATTCAGCCATCAGAAAGGATGGATACTACCATTTACATCAACGTGGATGGAACTGGAGAGTATTATGCTGAATTAAATAAGTCAGTTGGAGAAAGTCAATTATTATGTGGTTTCACTCATACATGGAATATAAGAAATAGTGCAAGGGACCATAAGAGAGGGCAGGTGGGGGGAACTGAGTGGAGGAAAATTAGAGAGGAAGACAAGCCATGAGAGACTCCTGACTCTGGGAAATAAAGAGTTGTGGAAGGGGAGGTGGAGAGGAGATAGGGTAACTGGGTGATGGGCATTAAAGAGGGCACATGATATGATGAGCACTGGGTATTATGCTCTATGTTGGCAAATTGAATTTAAAGGGGAAAAAAAAGCTCTAAATTTGATATTACCAATGTCTTTATAAAAACAGGAAAATTTGGACACACAGACACAGACATACAAGGGAAAGCCTGTTGAACAGGGGGGCAGAGATCAGACTGATGCATCTACAAGCCAAGAAAGCCAAGAGTTGCAGGGAATCACCAGAAGCTAGGAGAGAAGTGTGAGAACAGATGAGGTTTACCCTCAGAGCTTCTGAAAGGAATAATTCCTACTGACACCTTGATTTTGGACTTCTAGCCTCCAGACCTGTAAGAGAATAAATTTCTGTTGTTTTTAAGCCACCCAGTTTGTGGCAACTTGTTACAGCAATCACAGAAGTAAATATTTAGGAAGTAAATAGAAAAGGAAGAAACAGAACCCCCCCAAATTGGTTATTTGACTTACTAAAATATTTAAACATTTGCCTGTAAAGAAACATAAAACCAAAGTTTAAAAAAAGCAAGAACTGAGAGAAATTAACCATGTATTTGAAACATTTATGTCATATACATGGTTAATATCCTTAGTATACAGAGAATATATAAAATGAGCAAGCAACCATTACAAAGTTGTGGCAAAGTTCTGAATAGACAATTAATGAAAGAAACAAAGATGCACAATAAATATATGAATACATATTCCATATCCCTAATAACTATGAAAAAATGAGAAACTACTTTTATCTACAAAATTTGAAATTAATAGCAAAAATGTGCATGACATTGTTCTAAGCACATTACATATTGCCAGCTCATTTATTATTTACAACAACCCCATGAGCTAATAGGGTTATTGTTAGATAATATTATCTTCATGTCATAAAGGAAAAAAAAGCCATAAATTTAGCAAGAATATACTGAAATGGCCATCCTCATATATTACAGACTGAGGGCTAATTTGGCAAATTTTGTTTTAAACACAAGCATATCTTTTTTTTTTTTTAACACAAGCATATCTTTTAATGCAAGAATTCCCTTTATAGGAAGTTGTCCTTAAAAAACATAAAAGGAACAAGGTGTTAACAGATATTATCTCTGTGTAATTAAGGTGTATCTTTATACTCTTTTGTACATTCTTTATATTTTTCTGTTTTCCAGATTTTTAAATTTCTAACGTATAGCCTGTGAATTGTATCCCTTAGTTTGGCAGTGCTCAACTTGACAGCCCTGATGATTTTTAAAAAGCAGATGAGAATTTCTGGCTGTAGATAATTGACAATTTTCCTTGTGTTACTGAGAAATCAGATATGGCAGATGGGGAGCTGGAGGGGGATGGGGAGATATAAGCTTTATGATAGAACACTTTGTCTTCCCCGTAAAGGAGTCACAGCCACATAAAAATTATTTGATACTATTTTTATTCATCCTAAGTAAGTATTGGTTAAAATGTTTTTATCAGTTTTTAGGTGGAAAATTGGAAGTACATATTGTTTGCCTTACCTAGTATTCAAAAACTGACCTTAAAGTCAGTGCTGTGGCCTGTTTCCAGCAAGGATGTATGAACTCATGGCATATGTTATCATACATACCTTTTATCCAACTTATTTCCTTACTTTTATTTTCTCTTTGATTTTTTTCCCTTGATTTATTTCAAATGTATTTTATGATACCATCTTGGATGCTTCTTTATAGACCTTCTTAAATCTTTTCTTAGAATACAGCACAGTGTGAATAAAAATGTATTATATTATTTTTTAAAAAAACTTCAAGGCAATAATCATTAGAAAACTGTGGAGAAAACAGTAACCATTTTTCTAGACATCTAGAATTTTAAAGAGGAAATAAAACAAATATGTAAACTAGTTACATTAAGATAAAACAAAAACTAGTATAAGTGACTTTTAAATAAATGTAACGTGAATGTTTTAAATGATCACCAAGAAGCAAAGAAAGGTGAATTGTGTCATATTTTGTGTGCTATACTGTTGTAAACCCGCTTAAACTCTGGGTTCCTAGGGTTGCCCCTTTCTTTTAATGGCTACATTTCGGAGATAGGTAATCATATGCTGAATCTCCATGGCTAAGTGTTTGATTTATTATTAGTTTTGATTTGAGAATATTCTGTGCATGCAGTCAAAAAAGGCACAAATGAAACAATGACATTTGGAAAGCAGTAAAACCTGAGGGTAAGAGTTCAGAAGAAATTAAATATGCCCTGTCAGCTACTAAAAACAAATAAAAATTAAAAAGCCCAAATGCACTTGGAAAAGTTCAAAAAGTAGAGTTTCACATGTCTGAAGAGGAAATAAATCATTTTATTCAATATGGCCTACATCAGGTGGCCTGGGATATCATATACAGTTTTACACTTACCAAAGAGAAACATCAATACCTTGGCTAGAATTCAAAGGCACCCAAAGAAATCAACCAGATGATAAAAGGATAAGAGGATTGAGTCTATGAAGAGAGATTAGAGAAAATTAATGTGTTCAACAAAGAGTAAAAGAAGAGAGAGGATCGAGGCTTTTCCTTAAATACTTGAAAAAAAGTACCACAAACGAGAAGTTGGAGCCTCCCAACAGGAGCAAGAAGGTAACAGGGACTTATCCAGAAGTCTCTGTAGACAGAGTGCCCAGGGCTCAAGGTACTGTTAGAGACCTACAGAAATGTTTTAACTTCTTTCAGAAATCAGAAGAAAAAAAGAATATTATCATAATAAATATATCAAAATGGATCAAGCCTGGGTTGTATTCATCTTTATGCCAACACATTCATAAAACATAATTTTCAATGTGTTTTTATGGAGGAAGGAGCCTACAATGACAAAAAGTGGCCAGGGCCCATGAAAGTCAGAATGTGGCCTTGGCAAATTTTAAACAAAGTATTGGATCAAATTCATCTCCATGGCCGGCTGTTGAGTGTTACTCCCAGATGATCTGGGGGGCCCGCAAAAAGGCGTCCTGAGTTGAGGCTAGGAAGAAGAGACTCATTTTCTGCATCTATGAAATTCTGATTGCATTGTCTTGATATCTCCCTATGTGTAAAATACTCATATAATTAATGCTCACGATAATGCTCTGAGGTAGGATTTGTATTTCTCTTTTACAGATGAGAAAATTGAAATTCAAAAGATGCCATAACTCACTAAGGTTAGAGATGGAGCCATCGTCACACCTGATATTGTGACTCTAAGCAGCTTATGTTCTTTTTGTTGCCCAGTTAACATGGTCCCACAACCCAAAACTGGAAAATCAAACAGATATAATTTCCAGCCACCTCCACACACCCTCCTCATCACTCCACCAAGGCCCTTCCTAGACTCATAATCCAACAGTTATGTCATTTTGTTAGCTACATCTTAAATAATTAGTTATGCCATAACACACACATTTGCAAGTTCAAATTTTCTTTGGTGTGGTTTATAACAAGAAAAGAGGCTCTTTCGGTAAGTTATCTTACTGGATCAATCTGCTTCTTTTAAAGGTTTGATCTCATTGATATAAACTTATGTGATACATAGTTTTCTAAAAAAAAATGTGTGTATACTCCTGGTGAGTGGAATGGAGAAATGATGTTGGGTGATCAAAGGTCATTTTCAAAACAAGGATATCTATTTAAAACCAGATCTTCTAGTTAGGCCAAAACATATGTAGCAATTTATACTTTGAAATTAGAATTTTTTAGAATTTATTCGAGGAGAGAGACCTCCAGGGAGTTGATAGATATGTTTGTGGATTATCACATTCCTTGGTATTTCTTGCTGTTTAGGTGTAGGCTATTGGAATTTCTGAATCAGAGAAAGTGACTTTTATTAAGAGAAATGGAGAAATTTTTATTCTACAGAATTCTTCTTAGGCAGAACGTTATATATTCTTAGAAAAAAAAAAAACCCACTTGGATGAACTTCTTAGTATGAAAGATGAGATCCTAATGGGCCAATACATTGCTTTATAAAGCAAGGGGATCTTTTTACCTGGAGGGCCCTTTGCTTATGTGCCATGCTGCATTTGAGTGACCATGTTTGGCATGGAAGATGGGCAGAGTTGAAGGACTTTGCACAGAAGATGATGGAGTAATTTGAAATTTCCAGAAGATCCAGAGGGAGGGCAGAAAATCCAGGTAGGATGGTTAAAAAGGAGAGGGAGGAATGTCTAAGAAGAGCACTTAGGAGATGATTTTATATTAATTTTTAAGTTGCTTGCTATGGAGTTTGCAAAGCAAACCTTTCCCTCAAAGTCTTCAATAAAGTCTATATATCTCAATAATGCTTTTGAGAGGGTGGATTCTTTTCAAGGAATTCCAAAAGGTGCTGAGTTATGAATCAGGGTTGGCCTAAGGAAAGCCAGAGACCGCAGGCCTGGAGGCAAGAGTTGGGGCTTAGGAGAGAAACATCTGGGTTCCATTTAAGTTTTGCTCCAAAGTCAATACCACATGCTGGGAAAAGCAAAAGCATCTATATCCCTGCCCAGCACTGAATATAGAAGGAAATTAGTGTTTCTGACAGGAAAATTGCTTAAAAGGTCAAGATACCTCTTTCCCTAACATTCTAAAAATGAAAAACCAAAATATACTAAAGATATCCATTTTCCTGTAGTGTTTTTATTTTTAATCATCAGTGTTACAATCATAGAAATCCTATTGTTATCACTTCATTTTTTTTGACTGCAAAGATTTCTACTGCAATAAGTTTAATTCAATGATTCAAATCAATGTTGTTGATCAATACTGATTCTCACCAGTGTCCCTTATTGTCATTAATTATAATAATAAAGATCTTATCATCTTATTAATCTTTTGGGGGAATAGCTACTCTCAATGAAATACTGATATGACTGGGACAGATGATATAATAATTTTCCTCTAAGTGACTGAGTTACATTCCTTGCTGTGATGCACAAATGTTTTCCACACTTGCTTCTATTATTTAGCAGTGTACTTAAATTTTTTTTTTGTTCTTTAAGCAATCCAGTTTGTGGTGCTTTGTTATGACAGCCTAGCAGACTAATACTGTTACATATTTAGAACACTGAGATTCATCCAGATAAATTAGTTGATTTTTTAAAAATTGAAGTATAACTAACATACAATGTTATATTCGTTGCAGGTGTATAATATGTTGACTCCACAGTTCTATACGTTACTCAATGACCACCACAACAAGTGTTCTTTCTATACCAACTGTTTCACAAAATCAAAGTTGTTTATTTAGTCCTTTATGTTTTCCTTAGAAACACAGCAGACTGTGTTGGGAATATTGGTAAGACCACTCTGAATAGGTTTGTGCAGACAAAGTAAACAATTCATAGACACATATAATCTTGGTAATCCATGTGTTCCCAGTCCCTCCTTTTTTCTTTAGGTAGCTCGTCTTTATGAGAATTACTTCAGATTTTCACTTCCTTTATTTTACAAAGCAGCCAAGAAGATAGTTGAGTTTTAGCATGTAATCTCTGGAGCTCTGTTTGCTTTCCTGCAATGACCTGGAACCACTGGGTCACATCTAATTAATATGTTGTTGGCAGAACACACTAAACAGAAGTTGTCAAAACCAGATGATTAAAGGTTTAGATTCGGGGTTGAATTACGTGTGCTACTTCCAAGAGTTACTGCAAGTAATATGTAACTGCTTCAAGCCTACAAGGTCTAAGGCTATTAAAAAACCACACACACAAACACACACACATACACACGCACACACAAAATTCATTAGTGGATTTAAAAAAAATAATAGAATACATTGCCAGCAAGTATTTTTAAGTGGAATTTCTTTTAATACTGTCAAGTAACCTATATTTGAGATTCCATAAATTTGACACCTCTTCCCTTAAAAACCAAGAGAAGTGTGAGTTGAAATATTTTTCCCAATCATTTTGACCTAGAAGTTTTGATAAGAAAAGTGGACTTTAGGGGCTTATATTTTTCGAATTGACTGTCGACATTAATGAAGCTCACTGCGTAAGCCGGGCTTTTTCACTTATCCAATGTAAACATACTCCTAGCCTAGTATCTTTGCAAATTTTACACTATATTTGCCAACCATAAAATCTCTGCAAACATTGGACAGGATCACCTCTTGCTACCTGGTAACAATGTTTATAAATGTATTTATTCAGATAAGATGGCCAAGTACATTTAAAAAATATTTCTTTTTTTTTTTAAGATTTTATTTATTTATTCATGAGAGACACAGAGAGAGAGAGGGAAGCAGAGAGAGAAGCAGGCACCATGCAGGGAGCCCGATGCAGGACCGATCCCGGGTCTCCAGGATCACGCTCTGGGCCTACCCACAGCAGGCACTAAACCACTGAGCCACCCAGTGATCCCTAAAAAAATATTTCTTAAAAGGAATCTCAGAAATATTTTTTTGCAAGCTGAAATCTTCATTCCTTGTTCTTCATTCCACAGATGCTGCCAATGACCAGATTTGTATAAGAATGATGAAGAGAGGGATCCCTGGGTGGCACAGCGGTTTTGCGCCTGCCTTTGGCCTAGGGCGCGATCCTGGAGACCCGGGATCGAATCCCCACGTCGGGCTCCCGGTGCATGGAGCCTGCTTCTCCCTCTGCCTATGTCTCTGCTTCTCTCTCTCTCTCTCTCTCTCTCTGTGTGCCTATCATAAAAAAAAAAAAAAAAAGAATGATGAAGAGAGGGTCTGAGTCTGTTAGCCATACAATTTTTAATTGTCCAAGTTCATTTCTTTAGAATACTTTCATAAGATATGTGAATGTAACTGAGTCAAAGTGTTTTGCTTTTTTTTTTAAACCTCATTACCTTTCTGATTCACATATGACTTAGTGTCAGTGGGATCATGTTATTTTCACTTTCTTCTCTGCCCACTACCTGGACAGTGGGTAAGTTCTAAATTCCTTCTAAATTCTAAATTCCTTCCATTTACTTACGGCTCATTCGAAGCAATTTTGCTCTTGATTCTATAGTGTGGGCTTCCTTCTGACTCTGATCTGTTGGGTAGTGGAGCTGATTTGGACTCTGTTCTAAGACAATCCCCTAAGATTTTACCAGTGACTGGAATTCAGTTCTTCCAACATGCCTTATCCTTGACCCTTACCCATTTGGAGATTTGAAGCTGGGGCCAGTCCCATGTGAATCCTCAGAGTTGTTCCTCAACCATGTTCTTATGAGCAATGCTTTAATCTAGACTTCTTCCCCACAAAGAGTGAGTGTCCTCCTCTCCTGCCAACGTGATTTGCCACTTGGAGCCAGTCTTGTTCCTGCTCCTTTAGCATAGTCACTGATGGAACTCTTGGTGACAGATTGAGGTGGACCCAGTTTGATATTCTGCTGTGAGCTAGTGCTGCAGAATACAGATCCTTCCTCTGATTCAGGTATTAGCTTCCTTAATCCAGAATCAAGTCATTGGATTCTTTCTGTATTTTTACTGGTGTTGAAACAAACAAATAAAAATACCCTCCTCTGGTATGCAGTTTAAAGGCTTAGAAGTGGTGAGAAGGATATATTTGACACTGTGAAATTCTGAATTTTAAAGGGAAGTACAACTGAAAAATTTGCAAAAGTCTAACCTGTTACTAAAAATATAAATAAATATCAGCAACTTTTAGAAACTTGGCAATTCCCAATAAATGACTATAGCAGATGGTTTTATAATTTGGTTAGTCACTTTTATTAACGTTCATAGTTGGCAGCTAATCTGGTTATTAATCTTAACTTTGCCACCACGTGTGTATTTATATATTCTTTAATTTATGACTACATGACTATAACTTTCATATTCATATGCAATATTATTAAAAGCAAAAAAAAATCAAACTCAGAAGCAATCAGGTGGTAATTCTACTTAGCATAAAAAAAATGGTTTTGACAAATACTATAAACTATTCCTCTTGAATTAAGCCATAGATGTTCACAGGAGACTACTCATGAGATTTATTGAAGCAGATAATTCCATTATATTAGTATAGAAATAGCAACAGGAAAAGGGGACAAAAGTTCCCATCAAAAAATGCATGGTGAAATTGCAGAACTTTTGTGTATATTTTTGTCCAGAAATAGATTTTGAAGATTATTTACAAATCTTGTAAATGCCTTTATTTGCAAAAGATGAACTGTATAAATTGTTTCACATCATGAAATACTACAACATATTTTTCTTTAGAATAGGATCCCTTGACTACAGGAAACTAATGGTAATTGGATCCCCAACTTGGCTCACCCTTCCCTTTTTGGTTTCTGTCTTCTGAATATATTCTGATTTGCTTTGGTCTCAAAATATAGCACTTACAACCTAACCCAGTTCTCCCAAGCATGGGGGAGAAACTGATCTGTCTTCTTCCTTTCTTCTTTCCTTCCTTCTCATTTTCCATCTTTCCTTTCCACCCTTTCCCCTTCCACTCTTCCTTTGGCAAATACTGGGAATATAATCTCTATCTGGCACTGTATTAGGTCCTGGAGATAAAAATGAACAAAAGAAAACATGGCCTCTGCTTTCATAGAGTTTATAATCCAGTGAAGGGATATAGAGAGGAACAAACAGTCTCACAAATAAATGTAAAATTGCATCTGTGACAAGTCCTAAGGAAAGGTATACAGTCTTATGAACCTGTAATAGGAGGATTTGAGCTAATCAGGGAGATCAAAAAGGCTTCTTTTGTTTTGAGCAAGATGCTTGAGGGAGGATAAAGCTAATAGGGTGACGAGAAGACAGAGAATCATCTCAGGCGAGGAAGCAAGCATATGCAGTAGAGGTGGGTAGTAAGGACCTTCGTGAAGGTGTGAGGAATGGAAAGAAGTCCAACACAAATGGAACAAGGAAGGGGATGCCTATCAGCAGGAATGAAGAAAGTGCTAGATCATGCAGGATCTTTGAGACCCTATTTTATCTCAAGCTTAACACAACAAATGGAAAACCATGAGGAGTTTTATTTTTTTTCCATGAGGAGTTTTAAACAGGAGGAGATGAAATTTTAATTTTTGAAAGATTACAGGGAACAGTGGATTGGGAAGACACCAGAATATATGCACATGGATCAGTAAAAAGACTTGGGAACAGATAATGCCAAGGTGGCCTGTGGTAACAGGCAAGAAGACAATGGAATTGAGAACTATTTAGAAGGAAAATTGGCAAAACTTGATAATGGATCATATAAAGTGGGGAAGGGGAGGATTAGATAAAGGTGAGAGATTCATAGACTTACAGGTTCTATCTGATGTGACTGGAGGGGTGCCGTGCCATTCACTGAGGTGGGAGACATTGGAAGAGGGCCAGATTTGTGAGGAAAGATTAGGAGTACAGTTTTGTAAGAAGAGTCATTGAAAAGTGCACAAGGAAACATCAAGTAGAAGGTTTGATTATGTGTGTCTGGAGCTCAGGTGGTGATATGAATTTGTGAGTCTTCTGCATATAGACGGTAATTGAATCCATATGGAAGAACATCAAATAAAAAGAGGAAAGCCCAGAGCCCTGAACCTAGAACTCAATAATTAATAGCCCTTGAGAATAAAATGCAAAGAAAGACAGAGAAAGGAGCAGCTAGCAAGGTGGGAGGAAAAACCTAGAGGATGTTGAGGTGTCCACAGGAAATCAGTGTTTCCTTTTAGAGGGAGGGCCAGTGGTTGAGTGCTACTAAGTTAAGAATAGGAAGCATCCTTCTAGTTGATTCATATAAACTTACTGCCAGTTAAAATACTTAAATGCTTTTCAGATGTAAACAAACAACCCCAAGATCTCAATAGCTTAATGGAATCAAGATTTATTCTCCCTCACATCCTATTCCAGGGAGATTTGAATTGTTCACTTCAAAGAGGTGACTAAAGGAATATGCTGCTTTCATCTCATGGCTCCTCCAACTTGTCATTTCATGGTCTCCCTAGTATCATCCTGCTGAGGACAGGAGGCAGGGAGTGTGTGGGGGGAAGCACACCTGATCTTTGGCTTCCTCATTTTAGAAGTGACATATGTCACTCTCACTCACATTCACTCACTGACTGTCAGAGTCCGTCAGTGGCAAAGCTAATTACAGGGTAGCTGGGAAATATAAAAGAGCCAAAGTCAGACCAGTGAACATTTACAAACCCCATGACCCATACCTTGCCCGTAAACAGTTGAAGTTTGGGATCCAGGTGCAGGACCTTGAATCGACCACCATTCAGTCTCAGTGTTGGATTTCATCATTTTAGCCCAGTAGGCCTTTTTATTTTATTTATTTTATTTTTTATTTTTTTATTTTTTTAAAGATTTTATTTATTTATTCATGAGCAACACAGCAGAGAGGAGAGAGAGAAAGAGGCAGAGACACAGGCAGAAGGAAGAAGCAAGCTCCATGCAGGGAGCCCGACGTGGGACTCGATCCCAGGTCTCCAGGATCAGGCCCTGGGCTTAAGGCGGCGCTAAACCCCTGAGCCACCCGGGCTGCCCCCAGTAGGCCTTTTTAGAGTTTGATTCTGAAATCTTGCATTTCCTCCTTTGCTTGAAGTTATTAAACACTTTGATCAGCATCCATTTTATGGTTTTATCCAATTATGGGATAAACTTTTTAGTTTAACAGGGCTAACAACTGAGTCCCATCTGAAATGTGTCTCGTGGTACTCCAGGTAGGTTTGAACCTACCCTTCAGCATCCCTGGTGCTGTTCAACCAGATAGGGGTTGCTCAATTGGACTAGCATTTGTAGATAATAAATAGTAAGAAGAATATTCTCCTAACATCAAGTAGTTTTTCAAAGTTAAATTAGAAAATAAATACATATGAAAATAAGATTGTCCTTCTGTCATAAGTAATCTGTGAATAAACACCTGAGGTATCTAGAGAAACCCCTATTTATGATAAATAGGGCATGAGCCTCTATAGAGAATGTGCTATAAAAACAAAAGAATATGCTATAGTCTAAATGTTTGAATCCCTCCCTGGCTAAATTTATATGTTGAAATCTCATGCCCAACGTGATGTGGTCTTAGGAACTGTGGCCTTTGAGAGGTGATTAAGTCATAAGGACAGAAACCTTATGAGGAAATTAGTGCCCATGTGAAAGAGGCCCAAGAAAACTCCCTTGGCCCCTTTCCTACCCTATAAGGATGCAGCAAAAGATGCTGCTTATGAACCAGAAAGTGGGCCCTCACAAGTCACCAAATCTGCTGGTATCTTGATCTTGCACCTGCCAGCCTCCAGAATGGTGAAAAATAAATTTCTGTTGTTTATAAGCTACCAAATCTCTGGTATTTTGTTATAGCAACCCGAATGGACTAAGAATCAATATATTTATTGTCCAAACTTGGTATAAATACTAAATTGCAAGAAAGAATGTGGTCACGGAGGGAGCAGATGTTCGTGTGCTGGTGAAAAGTGCCAGGGAGCATAGACATTTATTCTGTGTGCCTCCAGCCCTAACCTAACCTAACCTGAATGCCTAACTGAGCATTCAGTCCTTCAGGCAGGTATAGCCAGATGTACATGAGTACAGTCTTGTGGCAGGCATCAGACAGACAAGAAATAAAACAGGGGGCACCTAGGTCTTCGTAACTTTGGTGTAAATAATATGGGGATGAGGAGCACAGCATAGGGAATATAGTCAATAATACTGTAATAACTTTGCTATAGTGACAGATGGCAACTAGACTTATTGAAGGGATCATTTTGTAATGTACAAAAATAATGAATTGCTATGATGAACATCTAAAACCAATAAGATACTGTATGTCAATTATATTTCAGTAAGAAAAAAATTTATAAGAGAAATTATGGTTTCATGGGTCAAGAGTTTCTGGTTGGGATGGTGAAAAAGTACTAGAGAGAGAGAGTGGTGATGGTTGTTTAATAATGTGAATTGCTGGGCAGTCTGGGTGGCTCAGCCATTTAGCGTCGCCTTCGGCCCAGGGCGTGATCCCGGAGTCCCGGGATCGAGTCCCAAGTCGGGCTCCCTGCATACAGCCTGCTTCTCCCTCTGCCTGTGTCTCTGCCTCTCTTTCTCTCTCTGTGTCTCTCATGAATAAATAAATAAAACCTTTAAAAAAATAATGTGAATCACTGAATGTCGCTGAACCGTACACTTAAAAGTGATTAAAATGACAAACTTTATGTTATGTGTATTTTACCAAAATTAAAAAAAAAAAAAGAAAAAATGATGGATCTGGAACTCAGATGTGAGATTCTTATGGCACGGACACGGTTGAAATGTCCTCTGCCTGCTGCTACTCCCTTTCCTCAACCCTAGACTATATGAGGACAGTGAACTTCAAGTTCTGGGTCCCTCCAACCCAACAGAATCCACACTTCTCATCATCTGCTGAGATGACAGGGTGTGTCTCTGTGAGGACCAGGGAAGAACCCAGAGCCACATCCACTTGTTCCCTCATGAATCCTTGATCTAGTGTGCCCTCCCCTGCCCTCTACTTGCCGGCAGACCAACTCAAAGCAGGCTTGGCTGTATCCAATATATCATTCTCACCAATGTCTCATCTCATGTGTGGACCTGCCTTTGTAGTCTGGCATAGCTCAGGGCTCTCCTAGTTTTAAACCAATGATAACCAAAACAATCAATTCGCTCTATTTGCTCAGAATTTATGTATAATTCAGAATTGATAAATCTACCAGAGTATAGAATTTATCAGCCAAAATAAGAAGATTGCTCCACTTTTATGGTTATTCTACATTAATAATTTAGCAATCTGATTTAAACATCGCTATAGTTGGTGAGACACCTGAAATTTCAGAGGTGCCTGCCAACAGGTGCTTCTGGATTTAGAACTGGTGAGCAGGCTGAGGCCTCTGCAAGGAGCTGCCCTGTGTCCAGTTGTGTCCTCAGGGGCCAGCCTTACTCTTTAGCCACAAGACCTTCCAGTCATCATTTTTCTGGCTTGTCCACTTGACACTGGTGTCAAATGCTTTGTGGAAGTTTGGACATCCTGTGTCTCCTAAATTTCTGTCAACATTTAGAGTAGCTAACATTCAGAGTAGCTAAATGCTTCTTAGCAATCTTTTTATTCTTATTTGACTTCAGTGGCTTTTTTTCTAATATTTTTCTACTCATTACTTACTTTTCTCAACAGCTTTGCAGGTAAATGTGGCCAAGTGACTAGTTTCATCCAATGGAATGTAAGCGAATGTGAAATGTGAGACTTCTGGGAAATTTAGGAACCGTTGTGTCCTGCTACATCCTATCCTGTCTTCTATTGCCAGAGAAAACGGAGGTCCAGGTCCCTAGGTAAGTCGGGGGAGCAGAGCCTCTTGCTGACCTGGCTTGGGCATGTGGTGCTATTGTGTCATTTTGAGTCCACATCTTAACCAAGCTTATTCTGACTGATAATCCTGTTGGTCAGAAAATTTCTCTTTTAAGGCAACAATTGTCACACACTATGTAACGTACACACCTGAAATAGTCTATATTTTGTTTTATGAACAGCGATATACAATATGATGGCTTAGCCAAGTATCGATTCTGGAGTCAGAATGCTAGTGTTTGAATTGAGGCAACACCATTTACTAGCTGTGTGATCTTGGGCAAGTTTAATAACCTCTCTGAGCTTCGAGACATAAGAATGAGAATAGTACCTGCCTCTGAAGGTAGTTGTGAAGATCAAATGAGTTAAATTACTTAGAGTGCTGCCCGGCACACAGTAAGCATTTGATAAGTGTTTATTATAATGACTACTATATCAGGACCCTCATGAATATTGCTGTAATTAAAGTGTGAAGCATTTTGATAATGCGATATATGTGAGTGTTGTTGTTGCAAATCAGTATATACTTTAAAATTCTGATCATGAATGCTTAATTCTATTTACCCAAAAGAAAAAAATATTAGAACTAAACATGAAGCAGCTTATAAATAATTTCAAAGAAGGCAGACTCCCGCTTCCTTGTGGATAATGAGCAGCTGCTCCACATCTGTCGTCCTGTTTTGAAGTATATATGTGTTTAGCGACTCCCCACAATAAACAGTTTCTCTCTGACTCTTGTCTTTGCTAGATAATGTTATGGGCAGTCTATCGGGCCTGTGCATGAACACACATTTCAAGTAAGCATGATTCCATTATGACTTTAAAACTTGATTTGATTTATAATTTACTTTCTCTTGTCTTTTCAAAAGATACAAACCCAATATCCAGCATCCTATTAGTAAGAGTTTAATTTTCAATTATCTATTTCCCTTATGAAAGTACTGATGAGAAAATATGTAGGCTCATTATATTCTAATCTTTGGATACTATAGTCTATTGGATCAAAGATGTGGTGCTAATTTTAGGTCTTTTGAGTTGCCTTTGCAGAAGTTATTCCCTCTATAGAAAGTATATGTTAGAACCACAAAGTAAAAGAAAATTTCTACTTCTACAGTGCTTATAGAATGCTACATTTCTCTCTTCCAGAATATTTTCTTGTTCACTAAATTATAGTCAGAATGTAATCATCATGAATATAAATGTTTTTACTTAGGTGAGTAAAGCAGGGTGGCCATGACTGGTATGAAGACTTAGACTTTAAGAATGAAAATAAATTGGAAATTTTTTTTAAAAAGTTACTTTCCCACGGAAAAAGGGTAAGAATTCATGTAATTTAGTTCCAACAGAAGCCCCAAAAGGGTCTTTTTCACCTTTGAACAATAAAATATTATTTTTCAGATAGTAAACATTCAGCAAAAGTATTTGCCCATACAAGATCTATAGAGCAATTACTCTTTCTCTACACATGTGACCAGGCCTGTGGAGAGCAGCTCCAAGAGGAATCCATCTTCACATTTTACGGGGAAAGCCAGTGGTGCGTGAATATGAAAAACCTTTCTCATAGGCCTAGTGCCCAGGATGGTATGCTCTGCAAGTAGACAGTGGTGGCAGGAAAGGGAAGAGGACAACACAGAAACCAAAGAGTAGCAGCAAAATTTCTGATTGGTTTTCTCCCAAGATTGTATTCATAAACTAGTTTGTTTCTATATGTCTACTGGGCTTGGAAATGTGAGGATCATACTAGCCAGCTGCTGTCTATAAATCTTGGCACTTGGATCTCAAAAAACTCTCCAACTTTGCTTTTGCAAACTCACTAAAAGCTAAGTTACCATAAAAAATAACTTTTGCCCTCACATGTCTTCCATGCTCAAAATGTCTCCAAATGTAAATCTCGCAAACTATAGATATCCCAAAAATCTATGCTTTTTTGTTTTCCTTTCTTTTTCTTAAAGTTTCAAAGCTTGTTTTTAACAAGTATTCTGTGACTTTTTTTTTCCTGCTTGCTCCAGGGTCTGAACATTGAAAAACAGTGACTCAGCCATAGGTTATACTCAACAGATTTTCTAGAAATTTAGATGTGTCATTAAGCCATTTGGCAAAATTAAGTAAGCAAAGATAAGAAACTTAACATAAGTGTGTTATGTCCCTGACTATTTCATTTTATATGTCTCTGATAGGACACAAGGGTATACGATGACAGAGATTGGTTTCTCCAGATAGGTCTGTAAACCAGAATTATCCATATCCATAAGTGTGTGTTTGGTAGTTGGGGAAGACAAAATAGATTCATTGAGTGCCTACATATACAGTTGCTATGTTTTATCCATGGAATCTTATTTAATGCCTACTGTTAATTACTGAGATAGATACTTAACATTTCTCTTTCATGGATGAGAAAAATGATACATAGAAAGTCAAAATAACTTTCTGGAATTGGGACTTCCTTTGGTGTGAGTCAAAAGCCCAAGCACTTTTTCACTACACCATGTTCTGAGCCTTTTATTGTTTCATATATATCCATTTTATTCTCTCTTTTAGAGACTTCAGATACATAGAGTTATCATTTTAAAGTATAATACAGCAAACTAACTACTTTAATTGAAGTACAGAGTACCAAAAAGTGCAATGGATTCTTTTGGGGGAAAATATGTCTAAACTCTACATTGATGTTTTTGGATCTTAGAGGTAGTAGAGTATACCCTGAAAAGCAAGTTCTAGAGTCAGACAGCCCTAGGGTAACATCCTTGCACTGGCATTTACTTCTTAGCTTGCAAATTTAGGCAAAATACTTCATCCATTTGACCTTCAGTTATATTAGTGCAACAATAAAACAAAGTTACATGAAGTAACAAGGATTGATGTTCAGAAAACACAGTGATTGGTAGGGCATAGGGCACTGAATGATTAGAACCAGCTGAAATCACCACTAGAGGTATTGGTATGTATAGGGACTACTTTTCTCAATTTGCCCATAGATTCCTTGCCTACCTTCCTTCCCCATTGGTGGCAATGTGGAAAGTCAGAGGTGCAGTCAAGGTTGAGAGAGATAACATTCTAGGGGTTAATGATTGCAAGTCAAAAGAGTTCAAGAGGAAACATGGCTGGAAGATTTGTCACTGTACATTTACACTATAAAGTTCCAAATGGTAAGTTTGACATGGCCATAAAATGAACTATCATTTACATTTTCTTGTATATTCTGGGTAAGACTTGCCTTTGACATATTGGTGTGGGGTAACTCTTACTCAGTTGGACACAGGATGAAGAATATTCACAGTCCCCTGTGATTTATCATGAAAAATTAATAATAGGAGAGAAAGGGAACATGAACATTTGTTTACTGCACAGTGTAAGTCCAGATTCTTTATCCTCTGAGTCAGAGTCCCCCCAAATTAGCATGTCAGCCACATTCTCCTGATCTAATCTTACATGATTCTGAGAAAGAATGCTGCTGCAGTCAGCTGGATCAGCTCACCAGGGCAGCCCACTAGAACCAGGCTGGCCACCAGGCCCTGGAATGAGTCTACTGGTATGAGTTACAGAGTTCCTTAGGGCATCTGGTCAACCTAACACAAGGGATAGAGGGCCAGAAAATGCCCTAAATGGAAGAAACTGGAGCCATAGCACACATGGGTTCTAAGTAGAGTTTGCAATACCCTGGCAATGCCAGCACTGGTTGGTCCCAAGGCCCAGAGAAATTCTTAAAAATTATTAAAGAAGGCATTCTCAAAGTATAGGACCCCTTGAGCTCAAGTCCTGGTGCAGGAGCCTACATGTCTAGGTCTAAGGGCAGTAGAACCTGTGTAATTGGCTTTCATGTCAGTCCTGGAAATAAAAGGTGAAGTACTTAGTAAGAACCAGTAAGGACTCACTATATGTTGGATATCATCATCACCATCACCATCATCATCACATCAAATTATACTTTCCTTAGGAAATGTTATTAGGTACTCCAAGAAGAAAAGAAGTGAAGTATTGAAACAAAAGGCTTTAAAGAATTCAGGTTTTAGGTTAATGATAATGGGTTGAAACTCTGAAGTTATTTCTATTCTTTCCCACATAAACAAAAGTAAGGGATTTTTTTTTTTTAAGTATAAACCTGTCAGACAAAGAGAATGGGTGAGAAGTCAACAAAACCCAAATTTTGGAAGATATAAAGCAGATGAATGAGTGGCTCATGTCTTGGGAGACTTGAGAAAACTGAATTCTAAATTAAGAGTGAGGAAAGCTGAGAAGCAACCCAATTTTTGCTGGACTCATAAGTTGGAAGCAACACTTCTGAAACTAGAAGTGAAGATAGGACTGAAAACAAAGATTGGTCGAAAATGAGATTCTCAGACCTCCTCACCACTCCATGCAGAAAAAGCCAACAACCCACCCCAAGCCAAGGCTAGATTTTCTGGAGCTCTGGTGTTTGGATTAGAGAACCAGAATTATCCACATTAAATAAAATAATAAATATTTAATAATTAAATAAAATTAAATTTGAAAATTACAATTAAAAATTAAAATTAAATTCAAGTAAAATAATACATAAATAATTACACAAAATAAATAAATGATTGCCAGTCCCCACTACTATCACTATTGCTATTTTGGGTCTTTGTTTTGTTTTATTTTGTTTTGTTTTGTTTTGTTTTGGTCTCATTCAATTCCCAGAACTCTGACAACCAGGGTTAAAACATTCTAGTCAGGATTTTGGAAGAATCTTTTCTGGAAGATTTGACCAGCCCAAAGAAAATGCCTTAAAGATATTGACAAACATTATATGGTCTCATTCATTTGGGGAATATAAATAATGGTGAAAGGGAATAGAGGGGAAGGGAGAAGAAATGGGTAGGAAATATCAGAAAGGGAGACAGAACATGGAAGACTCCTAACTCTGGGAAACAAACTAGGGGTGGTGGAAGGGGAGGAGGGCAGGGAGTGGGGGTGACTGGGTGGTGGGCACTGAGGGGGGCACTTAACAGTGTTATTCTGTATGTTGGCAAATTGAACACCAATAAAAAATAAATATATTATTAAAAAAAAGATATTGACTATGCCATCACCTTTTAGTTGCATCCTAATATCCATTCTTCCCTTATTCTATAGTAACATTATTTTAAATTAGTCATATGGCTATACATATTTTGTAAAAGGCCAACCTCCTTTGCCGTGAGATGTGGCCAATATTTCTGGCCAATGTGATGTAAGCAGATGTTCTATGTAAAACCTTTCCTCCCTTCTTCCATTTTCTTGTGGATTAGAATGTAGACATGGTGCTGAGCCTTCTTGTACATCCACAAAATAGTAGAGCAACAAGATAGAAGATGTCTGGGTCCTGGAGTGTTATGCTAAGCCCAAACATGCATTTGATATAAATAAGCTTTTCCTTGTTTAAACCATTCTTCTCTAAATTTTATGTTACATATAGCTGAATGTATATATTAAGCAATATAATAATTGGCACAGCCCAATAACCCTACAGGGAAGCACAGGGTTGAAGAGTCCTGGCCAAGCACATGGAGGTAACAAACAACTCTATAGAGCTTCACTCTCAAAGTTAAGAAGTCAGCCAAAACTACCAGAAATTTGAGAGATATTTGAGCTATAACAATCACAACAATAATGGCAACAAGAAAGAAATTTGGAGAAAAAAAAGAAACTATGCAAGAAAAAATCCAAAATTTATCGTTAACCCTTCAGATAGATAAGACATATATCTTGAGTTCATAAAGCAAGAGAATACCTTAAAAATGGAACAAAGAATTATGGCTTTTGAGATTGAAAATATGATTACCAAAAAAAAAATATGATTACCGAAATAAAAAATTCAATTGAGAACTGGAGGATAAAATTGAAGAAAAAAAAAAAAGTCTCCCAGAAAGTAGAACAAAAGGCTAAATAAGAAAAATTTTTAAAAAAAAAGAATCAATTAAAGAATTATAACATCCAAATAATAAGAATCACAGCAAGAAGAAGAGAAAAAAGTTAGGTGTAAAATCTTCTAAGAAATGATTCAGGAAAATTTCCCAAACTAAAGCACATAAATGGACAGATTGAAAGAGTCCATTGCATACTTAACACAATGCACAAAAAGGAGATCCATATCAATCTATATCACCGAGAAACTGCAGAATACTCGGGCAGAGAACAGATCTCAAGAGAATCCAGTGAGGGCTAAAAAGGTAACACAAAGAAGATTCAGGAATCAAAAGTCATCAGACTTCTCAACAACACTGGAAACTAGAAAGGATAGAACCTTGACTTTAAAATTCTGATGGAAAATGATTGCCAATTTAAAATTCTATACCAAGCTAAACTATTGATCATGTATGAGAGTGGCCTACAATATTTTAAGTCATTCAAGAACTAAAAACTTATCTCCCATGCAACTATTCTCAGGAAATGACAAAAGGATGCCTTTAACCAAGAAAATAAACCAAGAGGGAGGAAGACACAATTCCACAAAATAAGAGCGAACTATGAAAAATTCAACTCAAGAGAAATGTGAAAAGACCCCTCAGGGTGATGGTTGTCATAGGTCAGGTTCCCAGGGCAGAGCCTGAAACAGAAATTCATGTGCCTGTGACTTATTGGAGCAGAGCTCTCAGGAAAAAGCAGAAGAGGGAAACAGAATAGGGTGGGGGAAGGAGGCAAAGATGAGGACGCAGCTGAAGAACAGCTCAGCATCATCCTATGGGGAGCACAGCTGCATAAATTGCACCTAAAGGCAAGGAGACCAGACTTTTGTATCCTGGGTCAATCCAGTACTGACCATGGGAGGGGTGTAACCTCTTAGTTGAAATGGCTCCCGTTTGACTTCAGATAATTTATTGGGGAAGGAGCATCTGTGAGGCACTGGCATATATAGCAACTGCAAGATAGGCACCCCAGCCCTGTAAGAGAATCTGAGCAGGGTGCCAACAGTGACCACTACAATGATGAGAAACTAAGCCACTGGGTGAAACAGGCATTGAGGGCAAGACGGTCAGACTAGAGACCTGAAGGTTCTGGAAGAGATGTCTTTAAGAAGATAAAACTGAGGGAATGCTTAATGTGCTTGAACATACTGAGAGGAAGGTTATACAAATGAGGGAGAGTTTGGAAAAATTAGTCATAAAGAACTTTGCAAACATAAAACAGTAAAATAACCCCAGGGAAAACTAGAAGTTGTACAGGAGGATAAATTAATCAAAGGTATTATATGGCTCAACCCTGAATAGCGTTTCAAATGGTCATAATAATGAATACACTGAATATTGATCTAACCAAAGTGTGAAATAACTACCAAGAGGATGAGGCAGTGGAGTAAAAGAGTCCTACTGGATTGTCCACTGGTGAACCCTGCAGTTTTCTCTGGTTATCTGCCAATGAGCCTTTTGGGACCAATGTTTCCTTCCTCCCAGGATCTTTCAAGACTGGTATTCGACTCTCCTAGGCAACTGGCATAAAGCTACAAAATGCTGATCTCCACAGGCAACACCACCCTTATTTGTATAAAACCCACTGTCACATCCTCTGCCCCCACCACAACCCTGCCAGCAAAGCCCCCATAAGAAGAAAGCAACTGGTGTGATGGAGCTGCCCCTCTCCAGAGCACATCCTTGTGTCTGGCTATGCTCGCTCAAGCAGAACTCTCCATTTGATGCCAAGAAACTGTGTATCCTGCTAGTCCTTCCACGTATGAGTCTCAGCCTGCACTGTTTGCTGCTGTGGCACTGTCTGAGCCCTTTTTCTTAATACTTCCATTGTCAAAGTCAATAGATAATACCTAAAACCAATATATCAAAAAGTGGGAGTACAAATAGTTGTTTAGGGCTATTTAGAGATACTGAAAGTAATGCTAACAGAATCAATAGTGCCTCTGGGAAGTGGGGAACGTAAAGCTGGGGTGAAGGATTTCTACTTTCCATAACAAACACTGGAGAACTAGATGCATACATAACTTTCGTGGAGATAAAAATATTTTTGAAAATGGTTAAACGAGCTGCTTTACTGCTGTATTTTTCAAATGTTTTGTAAGTGGAAATTTTCTAAGGGCAAAATAAGGTAGGCACCATTCCCCAAACTATTTGGCCCTGGAACTTTTATATGTATTTCTTTAATCGCTTGTTAACATCTTCAAAGGCACACACACTGCCATTTGGTAACTACTATCTTCTAGAAAGAGCACAGATTTATAGAAAGCAGAAAAACCTGAGGTCTATAGGGAAGGCATTTATCTAGCACTTACTGAATGCCCATATTGTCCTGGGTTTGTGCTAGATGTCTTTTAACATGTGCTCGCTCAGGTAATTGGATTCTGATCAGATGTGATGAAATTTTGACTCAGTTTACATTTCATTCATTCAAGAGAAGTTCACTGAACGTCTACAATGTGCCAGGCACTTCTGGGGGAAAACTGTACAAAATTCATACAGCCTCTGACTTCACCACAGAGATTCTGCAACACTCAGGAAGAAAAGGGGAATGGATATATTTGGACAATCCATTTACTACCCATAATTTTGCATTTCATTTAAGGGACCCATTTCTGTATGTTCAAAAGTGACTTCCACATTCAACTGCCACATGATGTGCTACGAAAGCTCACTCAGCCCAGGTGGTTTAGAGCCAACCACTACTCTCTTAGTTCAAGAGACATACTCATTACATCCTACATCTAGAGCTGCAAGGGTCCAAGGGGGCTCTGCAATCTTCTCCTGCTTTAGGTCTTTGAAGATAGAAACTGCTGCTGCATGGTAATGCATTGAATTGATTCAACCATGGAAGCTCACAAAGGTAGCAAGTTTATACAGAACTCCTGAAACCTAAGGAAAGACAAACTCAGAATACGTAACCTCACATTCCTTTTGCTTTATTACAGTTTATTATTTTTTTGACCTATAAAGTTATGTGTTTATCTTAGAACCTTTTAAATTATAGCAAATATCAATTCAAAAAAATCAACCATAGTCACTCATTCAAAGGTAACCACCTTAGTGTATTTTCTTGCAAGATTTTTAAAAAAGTTTTTCCCATACAGACGCTTGTCTTAATTTCTAACAAACTAATAGAACAATGGCCCAGTAAGGAAACCTGCAGGTACACACTGAGCTGCTTTCCCAAGCCCTGACTCACAATGCACTTGATTTCCAGGGGATAATGTATGCTCCTCATGCCTCATCACTGCAGCGTTAGAGGCTCTGGACCACTTTATCACTCTGAGCATCTTCCTTTTGGATGTAAGTATTGGAGGGAAACAAATCACTAAGAAAGAGAGAGACAAGAAGATGTTAGTTTTGATTGCAAAAACACACAAAAGACAAGGCAGAGAGAGAGCCTACATCAGCGGTGCACTTTGCTGCAGGGAGAGCTGCTCTCTCCCAAGAGCTACCGGTGTGCAGGGACAGAGGCGCCAAGAACACCAGCTGTCTGTCAAGTGGGGGAAGGGCGGGAAACTACATAGATTCCTCAGCTAGGGGGCACTAGGTGCCCTTCATATGCCGCAGGAAAAGAACATTGAGCACTTGAAAACTGCTATGCTGGAAAACATGCCTTTCTATAGAGTTCTTTGGCTTTTCTCTTTTGTTTAATGGTCCTAACATGCTTTTTATTGTATTGATTTGTCAAAATCTGATTCTTAGTGTTCAAGCCACAGGCCAATTTATGTTAATTTACTGTTCTTGGCTAAAATAGCTCATCAGATTAAAAAAAAAAAAGGTGATGAGTGATGAGGGTTTTATTTTAAATACTACACATTTAAAATCTTTATAAATGTTTTTTTAAAAATGTTTCTTTTTAAAGATTTTATTTATTTATTCATGAGGGACACAGAGAGTAGAGAGAGAGAGAGACAGAGAGGCAGAGACACAGGCAGAAGGAGAAGCAGGCCCCATATAGGGAGCCCGACGTGGGACTCCATCCATGGTCTCCAGGATCACTCCTGGGGCCGAAGGCAGGCACTAAACCACTGAGCCACCCAGGGTTCCCCTTATAAATGTTTTGCATCTTCTAGTTTATATATATTTTTAAAAATCATAAATAGCCAGTGGTGGGAATAAAATCACTCGGGGGAACTGTTTTACCATTTTTTAGAAATCAGCACCAATTTTCATTTGAGTAGTTGCCAGACAAGTCATCACTTCTTAGCTCCAGTTATAATATCATTCAGCTGAGTCTTCTCCCTCAAACCGCTTCACTTCCTATACTTCACATAAGGATGATAAGAAAGCCAAGACTGAGAAGGACAAATGATTTTCACTTGGTTACCGTGAAGTACCGTAGAGTTGGGAGGAGTACCTAGAAGAAATCCCCCTTGGAAGACTGTGCAGGAGGCCCACAACAAATACTTCTTTGTAATAAAATTTTTTTCTTTGGTCAGCAAATTATATCCTAAATTAGATGAAACCTGTAGACCTTGAATATAATCCAGCTAACATGACTGGATTACAATGCAGTAGTTTGAATATAAACATCAATGCCATGCTTAAAATGTAAGAATGGCCTCCATCAAAATAGCGTAAAAAAATTGAAGGATTAATTTTGTCTCTGTGGTCCAGTTCCTGAAGGCCTGGCCACTTCCCCTACATGAATTTGGCCCCATACATGGCCAACCTGCAATGACCATCTCTCCAAGCACAGCCTGAGACAAGACAGACACTCAGGCAGTGCTTGTACTACTGCACAGACCAAGATCTGTTGGCAGAAGAACTGCTCTTCCAGAGCCCTGATGAGGCAGCCACTTCCACGGGGACCCACAGGTTGCTGGTCAGTGCCCACACCCCCTTTCCACTAGGAGTGGGCTCAGGGTTCCTCTTGAGAGTTGTCGGATAAAATACGCTACATCCGAATATTTCATGGGACACGTACTAAAAAAAAAAAAAAATACATTCTTTATCTTAAACTCAAATATAACTGACCATCCTGTAATTTTCTTTAGTAAATCTGACAACTTTATTTCTTTAATAAGGAGGAATTACTTTCTTCTTAGGGTAGAAATCCTTAATTTTCTTCTTCACTGGGTTTAGGGAAGATAGGAAGGGATATAAGATGTTTTTGTCTGAAGTCTGTGTTTTCCACATGAACATGCACTCATTTACAAGAATAAGAACCCAGAAAATTAGTGTTTAGTCAGATTAGCCCAGTAATCTAAGAACTCAAATTATCTTAGTCTGAAGTCCAAGAGTTATATATTCCCAGTGTCCTCTCCTATCCCTGTAACTATTACCAAATAAAATGGCATACTGGCTCATACAAATTGGAATCAGAAAGGTTCCATCTTTACCCTGACTTTTTTCTATAAGAAGTAACTTCCCTGTGCTTCTATTTTATCTCCAGGAATTTAATTGGCGAGGTTCTACTATACTGGATAATAGTCGAAGAGTTGATTTTATTTTTAAAATCTGACCATGATTGAGCATCTCAAAGATAGGTAATCTTAAAATAAATATATAATTACCATGCCTATTGTAAATGTTCTCCCCGAAAATTTTCATTACCTTTTTTAGGGTCAGACGTATATTCACAAAAGAAAAAGTGGCTGTTTATATTATCTGAATTGAAGAATACTTGGAAGCCTCTCTTATATTAAATTAGTTTCTGTCTCTAGATGCTACAATACTAAAAAGATCCACATGCAATGATCTTTTTAGCTGGTCTCTTTAAAATCCCAGAAAGGGATTATTAAAGCACTCACACTTTAAAGTTGATGACCATACAGGGAGACTGGATTTCAGTCAGGATAAGCATAATGAATCTGAATTCAAGTCACTGAATAGTGCAGGAAAGGGATGAAGATGTAGTTAGGAGTAGGATGTTAGGATCATACCCAAGAAATTGTCATTTGCTCCATAAATTCACCTCAGGTTCATTCTGACTCATGCTCTTACTCTACTCCCAAGGTGTCTTGTTTTTAACTGAAGAGGGGGTTGATTTTATTTAGCCAGATAACCTTACTTTCTGCTCTTAGAGTGGGACCCGTTTACCACTGGTACCACTCCAGTCCAATGTAGGCTGCCAAATAGGTCCAATTCAGATACCATGGTAGAGTGCTGAAGAGCTTTCCCTGTTTACCATTAATTTGCTGTGTGACCTTAAGCAAACCACTTAACTTCTCTGGACCTCAGTTTTATCAATCTAAGATGCCAGAATGGCACTGGATGGACTGTCAGTATTACCAAGAAAAGAAAAAGAAAAACATCATCAAGGCATTGTACTTTGTTCAGTAGAAAATATTTACTTTTTGGGACGCCTGGGTGGCTCAGCAGTTGAGCTCTGCTTTTGGCTCAAGCTGTGATCCTGGAGTTCAGGGATCGAGTCCCACATGGGGCTCCCTGAGGGGAGCTTGCTTCTCCCTCTGCCTATGTCTCTGCCTCTCTCTTTTTGTGTCTCTCATGAATAAATAAAATCTTAAAAAAAAGAAGACAATATTTACTTTCTCATCCATCACTGCTCTATTCCTCCCTAGTCATATGTTCTTGGGAAATTTATTTCAAAAAAAAAGGGGGGGGGGCAGCCCTGGTGGTGCAGCTGTTTAGTGCCGCCCTCGGCCTGGGGTGTGATCCTGGGGACCCGGGATCGAGTCCCACGCTGGGCTCCCTGCATGGAGCCTGCTTCTCTCTCTGCCTGTGTCTCTGCCTCTCTCTCTCTCTCTCTTTCTGAATAAATAAATAATCTTTAAAAAATTATTTCATCTCTCTTTGCCTCTATACAGGGAAAAATAATACTAGATTATAATATTATGATAGTAAAATGAGGTAGCACATGTGAAGCACTTAGAACAGTTTTGATGTTTGATAAATTTTTGCTATTATCACAATTCATAATAGTTATCGGTCCCTTCAAAAACATTTTATTTTATTTTATGTAGTTTAAAGATTTTATTTATTTATTCATGAGAGACACACAGAGAGAGGCAGAGATATAGGCAGAGGGAGAAGCAGGCTCCCTGCAGGAAGCCTGATGTGGGACTCGATCCCAGGACTCTGGGATCACACCATGACTGAAGGCAGACTGTCAACCACTGAGCCACCCAGGTGCCCCAACATTTTGATTTTATTTTTTTTTTATTTTTATTTTTTTAACATTTTGATTTTAAAGAAAACATTAAGTTATATCAATAGCCTTAGTATGTTCTTGTTGTAATTGGCATTTTTATGAAGATATGGTTGTTTTTTTGTCTTCCTATTAATCATGTTCTACATAAGTTTTAAAAAGTAAAAATGCACATCATCACCATCAATTTCTCAGAATTCAGAGGGAATAAAGAATCCTTTTCACGTATATTGTATTAAACAAACCAGAAAAAAAATCTTAATTCTCCCTCTGAAGTAATCCCCATATTTCAATACCCAACCATAAAATAGTCCTTAAGATATTGAAGATTCCACATCTCCAAAGGAAAGATTTTCAAAAATAATTTTTGAAAGGCTAAATTAAAACTTTTACCTCTCTAAACTAACCTTTAATAAAAGCATGTATTTCCTAAGGGAGTAAACTGTAGAGATATGTGGTGAGAACAAGAATTTCAACCAAACTTGCTGTCTTAAGCTTTACAAAACCTACTGCCTGTGGAAGGACACCTCTTCCCCTCCTGTTACCACTCATCTCCATCACCACATTCCTAGTGCCGTGTCTGAATTTATCAGTTACTCAAGCAATTTCTATTAACGTGAGTTTCCCCAGAAGCATATTAAATCACTTAAGAATGATTTAATCATTACATCATTTATGGTACTAAACCTGTTCTGTGTTGTAATGCATTTTCATTTGTCTTATGTATATCTAGCTTGATTGTTGTATTTGTATTATTTCATCTTCTCATTTTTTTTCTTTTCTTTTTGGAATGTAGAAAATGTTATTAGCTCTGGAAGTGGTTAATGTGATGAAAAAACATATGATATTGAAAAAAAAATCCACCTCAATCCAAAGTGATGGCAGTAAGTGGAATCCAGTGTATCATGGAACACCTAATGCACACAAGATGTGGAGCGTGTCCCTTGGTCAGAACTTTTAAATACTAAGTAGCAGTGAATGGGAGAAATAAATCAACTGGGAGGATGGCTAGAATAATAAACAGGGAAGATGCTTTATACTCACATCCCAGCAAAGCAATATGAAAAAGTGATCCTGGCTGTCATGAGCTATTACTGAGTGAAAAACTTCTTTGTAGCCCTTCTAACTTTAAAAAAAAAAAAAAAAAGGCAGAAGAAAGTGCTGGAGGAAAATAGCCTTCTTTCTTTGGGTCCTTCAGAAAAGTCAGTAAAACAAACTGCTATGTATCATCTGTTTAGTGACAGAAAAAATATATATTGAGATCAAAGATAATCAAGGTACACCTGGTTATTATTTGTAAAGACTTAACAGTAAGTTTTTAATGATTAATTTATCTGCCACATAACGCCTTAATAGATCATGTGCAACATCAAGGGAGGAATGTGGTACTGCATTTCTAAAGCCTCTTTCTATGTCTCTGAATGATAATAGGCATGGAAGCCATCATTAGTCTTGTTAGATGATGGTTCCTTCAGGAATCTCCTATGTGTTACCTTTTAGAGGGAAGGTCAGGGAAGCCACCCCCTGGGACTCCCCTGCAGGATACAACTAACACAAGCATAAACTGTATGGAAATGGCTAAATTATCTTCACTGAGACCTTGGCCTTTCACATCAATCAAGTCCTTCTGAACTAGTAAAACAGATAAGCACCCTGCTGGCAAAAGTGTTACTATCCTTATGCTTGTCATGACTGGCACTACAAATTTAACAATAAACAGGCAGTTGTTTGTCTTCTTTAAAAAACAAAATAAGCGTGCCGAGTGTCGCAGGTTCCCTCCGACCCTCCTCTAAAGACCCTTTATTCCGGAATCCGATCGTAGTGGCTATTGGAGCACATGGAGAAGGTAATACTGGTCTGACAAGCCACAACAAAGCAAAACGGGACCCCATGGCTGCTGTGTGGGAGGGGCGGGCAGATTTATCCACCCTCACGTCTCAGCTTCCTGAGAGTGGAGCCTGTGTCAATGCCTCATCCTGACACCTAACTCATGGGGGAATTATAAGTCATCAATACCAATGACTGTAAAACACTTTGTAAATAAAAATGGCTTAGAAGTTCCAATTAACAACAGAAAGTAACCCTCTGGGATGTACCAGAGAGAAATAACTACAGCCATAAATAAGCAATGGTGGGTTTAGGCTTACCTCTTATTTCAATGCCATTAAAAATGGGCCTCCTTCCCATCTCCAATCCAAAGACCCCACTATGATTTCTTCTCTTACCTACATTACAAAGTGTCACAGCTTGGGAGAGAAAGGGTGGAGGGGACGCAGGGTTGAGCATTTCCTACTGTTTTCACATGAGTGATCGCCCCCCTCCCCTGCCACACACACACACACACACACACACACACACACACATCTGATCTCTCCTCCTGAGAAACAGCCACAACAATCTGGTGGTATAACTTAACTGCAGTAGCCAACTGCACGACCACTACAGATGTGCAGGAAAGAGGGCTTGGAAGCAAGAGGCCCAAGAAGTTGCTAACGGGCACGCCTTCAGTGCACTTTCATGCTCACCCCATCTCAAGCTTTCATGAGTGGACACAGTGGTTGTAAGTGTGGCCCGGGAAGTGTCCACCGAGCCTGTAGCACGTTTCAGGCTCCGTGCTGGCCACTTCCAATATATTTCTCTTGCACCTGTAAAGAAACAGAGGCTTCAGTAGCAATTCAATATGACTAAAGTAAAATTAAATTAATAGCCATGCAATACTTTTGTATGCCAAACATTATTCAAAGTGCATTATTTTTTTTAAAGATTTTATTTATTTATTTGAGAGAGAGAGAGAGAGAGCACAAGCAGGGGGAAGAGGAGAAGCAGGATCCCTTCCCCTGCCCCTCCCCCTCACCCCCAGAGCAAGAAGCCCCACATGGCTCGATCCCAGGACCCTGGAATCATGACCAGAGTTGAAGGCAGATGCTTAACCGACTGAACCACCCAGGCCCCCATAGAAGTGCATTATAAATCCAAATCATTGTTACTCAGAATGACCGTGCAAAGCAGGTAGTATTATCATCTGCATTTTTAAATGGAGAAACCCAAGCAGAGAGATTGAATAACTTGCCCAAGGTCACAGCAAACTGAGACTTGAACTGTAGGTTCCATGCCTTTAACCACTTCTCTAAATTGGAGTAAGACCCTAAGCTCCCTGCTCCACAACTAGTGTCTAGGGACTCTGCTGGATTACAGAAAATTACAAATAAGCAGGTAAAACAGGGTGGCATCTCCTTCAGGTGCTCACCTGCGCAGGCACACACAGGCGAACACTGTAGGGTGACAGGAATCTTAGGAATGTGCAAAATAGTTGGGAAATGTATGTAAGGGAGCATTTGATTCAGACTGGGGTCTTTAGAGAAGTCTTTTTTTGAAAAGATAATGAGTTTTGATTTCCATTTCCTTAGAAAATCTTATTACATGTCCCCCTGTTTTACTGGAGCTTTCTTATAATCTTTGGCATACGTGTGCGCAGCGTGTCCGCAAGGAGTAATTTTAAATATCAGATCAAATCAAATTAGTACCAGCCTTAGTAGCAACCTGTTCAGGCTACTGCAAGATCAGAACTCACAGCAGCAGAACACGGGTTTCCAGAGCTTGACCAGAAACCAGAATCCAATCGGGGGACATTCAAGGGAGCTTCTGGTGTGGCATAGACATTAGGCATCTCTAGGGCAGGCAGCTAAAGGCTGGCTGGTGGGCTTGGCTATTAGATATCCTAATAGGCGGAGGGTCTGACTTTCCTGCTCGGCCCTGCAGAGAGGGTCTCTAAGGCCAACATCCCCTTCCAACCTGTGAGAAGGTGCACCCACAAGCAGAGACATGCCCCAGGAGTATTTGGGAAGATGAGTTGGGGAGAGGACTGGGGGGTGACGGACCCAGACAGGGTGCTCAGCTTCTGTTTGCTCCTTGATTTCCCTCTGCTGAGGGATTCGTCCCCAGGAAGAGCCGACCCCTCTGCCCCCCTCCACCCCTGCAGCACTGCAGTGGTGTCCGTGTAGGACCTGCCCTGCCACACACCTAACAAGAACACGTGGAAGCCTTTTCAACACACGGCCCTTTACCCGCTGTATGTTTTGTGCCTTTTAAAAGGTATGGCACATGGGTGCAATGAAAAAACAATGATGTTACAGATGAGTGGCATGGAAGCACAGTCACTGTGTATCACTGAGTGGAAAAAAAATAGGTTATAAAAATAGCACGTATCAAATACAAAATTGATACATAGTTATAGTCAAATAAAAATATAGGGGGAATATACATCAAGATATGTATGTATAGGGATTCAGGGTGATTTTTTCCTCCCTTATCTGTATTCCCTATAATGAATGTGCATTATTTAATTTTTTAAAGAGCTATTTTAGGTTTTCCTCAGAAAGTGGGAGAATGTGAAATAGGTAGTCCAGGTAAAGGTTATAGTCAATCTTTTTTTTTTTAAAGATTTTATTTATTTATTCATGAGACACACACACAGAAAGAGAGAGGGGGGGGGGGCAGAGGGAGAAGCAGGCTCCACGCAGGGAGCCCAAGGTAGGACTAGATCCCGGGTCTCCAGGATCATGCCCTGGGCCGAAGGCAGACACTCAACCATTGGGCCACCCAGGCAGGCGTCCCAGTTATTGTCAGTCTTAATGTTTTTTTGTTTTTTTTTTAAAGTACTGATTTGATTGAACTATTTCAGGTTGAGGAACAAAATATTAATGTTGGGGAGAGACGTATGTTCATGATCTGGTTTTGCTCATGAATGACCAAAACCACACATAAAGTGGTCATTGTCATTCAGCATATCCCCAGAATTCAGATTTTATAACTTCCCTACCATTTACCAAATCAAGATCAGAGTATCCCAAAGTAGATCTAAAGGGGGCATTGATAGATTTTAGAAGACGAAAAACCAGAAAATCGAGTGGCCAAGTTAATTTGGGAATGTTGAGCTCAATAAACACTAAATATGCTTCTTGACTGCAGGGCTCCTCAGAGCTCTCATTACACTAATCTACACTTTTACATTTTCTGGAAACTGTTGGGAGTCTATAAGGCATTTCCAAATTTCATTTTTATCCATGATATCTGTGGTGGTTTTTTTTTTTTTTAAACCAAAGAATCACAAAGGTCTAATGACCATACAACAAACTTAGGACAATATTGTTCTAAAATAGTATTCTAGAAACACCTATAAATGCATGTACTGTTCCCCTCAGGAGAATTAAAAAATGACTTGGCAAATATGAACCCACTATTTTTGCCAAAACACTCTCTAATTTCAAGAACTGTGACATTGATGAGGATATAAAATCAATTCTGCCAAGCTGCCCCAGCAGAAGCACCAAAGAGTTCTCATACCAGTGCAAAAGCATCTGAACTTCAACCGAAATCTGTGAAATCACTTTCAAGTAAATGGGACCAGTCTGTAAACAAAATAAAATGTACACCTGTCACTGCCATTCATTTCCATAATCACAGTTTATAAATTTACACGCCATGAAAAGCTTTATTCATGTTCATATGGTGTGAAAATTGCAGGAAAAACTCAAATTAATTACCTTTCTTAAAACATAGCAATTTAATTTTATCGCAGACAAAAAGGGAATTTATTCACAAGCCATAAAACTTCTGGAAATACAGTCATGAAATAAGACCTAGGAAGAGTGGCTTGTGCTCCAACATGTCTTCAAGATGTAGAAGCAACTTAACTGGCCATAGCTACAATCTGTAGTCTTAAGGCCCTGGATCAGGTCTCTCCAGCTTAGCCCTTGGGAAGATCTCAAAGGTAGACTTGGCCCAATAATATGATCCTTTTCTCAGGGTTTACTCAGAAATTTCCTCCCAAATCTACATAATCTGGTGACTTTCAGAATCAGAAGTTGAACAGCTGAGGTAGTTCATCCCTAGTTTGCCCTCAGAACCTCTGTAGACACCAGTTGAACACATCTCAGAATCCATTTGGGTAGGAGTGGGAGGGGCTCCAGGGATGGAGCCTTTTTTTTTTTTTTTTTTCTTGGAAGTATTTTATTTCTCACTGAAATAAGCTGATTAGTATGTAGAAAAGCAACAGTCTCTTGATTTCCACAAATGTGTTTTGATTTTTTATTCTGGGCCTCAAGTTCCTTCCTGCATACATTTAACTGCAGCCCACTCCAACACTGGTACATTTACTGGGTCGAGGGGTTGTGGGGGTGTACTTCTCCTTGGAATCTTGCTTACATTTGCATGTGAAAAGAAAGAAATGCTTTTGAGTAATTAGTCATCTGAAATTCTGCACCATGAGGAAAAAATTTGCTTTTGGATATTTATGGGAAGAAAAATCCATATGGACAATGAATACAGTATTGACATGTTGGGGGGAAGGGTTGGGGGCACAGCACATTATATTGAATTTCATCCAAACAATGGTAAAAGTAATATTGCTACTTTCTCATAAATAATAGCTAACTCCGGAAAATAAGATAAAGCTGGGGCGGGCGGGGGGCGGGGGGCTTTTCCCACAAGTTAAATTTCTTTTATTAATTCTATGATTTAAAAAAAGCCCTTTCTTTTTGACCTGATATTTTCATGCCATATTGAAGAAACTCATGATCAATATGTATTGATTTGATCACTAATTGCATTAATTTTGCTTTAGAAATTAGAAAGGCTCTAATGAGAATGTGAAGTCACTTCAAGATAGTGCATTATGGGCAGGCTAATTTAGCTGGACTCTGTGCATCAGATTATTTCATTATGAACCGCCAATTACCATACAAACGGATGAGATAAATAGCTTTTTTCTGAGCAGATTTACATTTTTGAATTCATCTATAAATTTCAAGAGCTTAAGTTAATTTATATCCCACAACCATATTTAATATCCAAATAGTTCAGTCATGAATGCATTATCTGCATAAATGTTTACTTCAGCATTTCATATTATGCTTTGAACAACATTGGAAACGTTTTTAAAAAATATTTGCTCCTACTGCATTTAATTTCTTAAAGAAAAATATGAAATGAATATTTTTGTTAAAATCTTCCATACCATCACTTAGCAATTGGCACAATAAAACCGAGAGAGCAAGATGTATAAATGTTGTTCAAGGTTTATGAAATCATGAGAATATGAAATAGGCTGATTTTGAAAATTGAGTGCAGATGCTAAAATAACATCCCAAGAAAGAGAGGCCATAGAGGCTTTTAAATGTTGTGTGTATTTCTGCTGTTCTTAGAAAGCTACGCATACAGGTGAATCAAATAAAAAGACTCCAGAAGGAGAGTTCTCTTAAGTAAAGTTCCACCTAATTTGATTTTGGGGGGAGCTTGAGTGGAGTGGTATTGTGGTATATGGGAGAGATATGACCAGAGGCAATCTGAGATGGCCAGAATTCTGAGATATCTTGAAGAAAATCAATGCATCAAAAGGAAATCCACAAATATTTCAGAAATAAATATCTGAAAGCTCCTGGTATTTTTGGAATGTGTATTTATCCACACAAAAGGAAATGAAATAGATACTAATGGGAGCCTCATAGGGCCCTGTGATGTTCTGAAGTGGTAAAGATAATGAAGATGCTACTTTTCTGCTGTCTAGTATTTAGTGATAAAATCATAGGCGCATAACTTTGGCACCCAATTTCTACAGTTATAATTACTGTACATTTATGAAATTAAAAACTTTAGAAAACAGTCCAGGGTTAAATTTCATCCCTCATTCATTATCTTGTTCACTGATGTTATAAAATGATATGTAGCATGATATAAAAAAAGCAGTGAATTGTGAATTTGTTACATAATCTAGGATAAAGTATGTTTCATAAGCAGAGACCTTACGAGAGAATATCTGAGTTGATGGGCTCACTAGAAATCAGCTAGCTCCTTGGCACTCAGTATATGGTCGTGGATTAGCACCTGGGAGTCAAGGTGGACCATCCACCTTCACTGTAGACTTCCTGAATCCAAATCTGAATTAATATGATGCCCAGAGGATTCACATGCACATTAAAATTTGAGAATACTGATCTAGTCTTTCATTATCTTTTTACAAACATGGTAACTAAGGCAAAGAAGGCTTAAGAATTGTTCATGGTGGCAAAAATGAACTCTTACAGGTCTCTAAGGCTGAAAGGTACAGTAGTTAAAATATGATGCTAAATAGATCCCAGTAATGGGTTAGGTCTATAACAGTCGTAGTTAACTTTGTCGGTGGTTAGATGTTGGCTGAAATGCCAGCCAGCTTTGGGAATTGCTTGCCATGGCTGTAAAGAGCATGTTTGAGAACATGTTGATGTACTCCAAGCATGATTGTGCTGCATTTCTACTCCTCAGAATCATTTCATCGGTCAAATCCGAGAGCAACTTCCAGTATCCCCCAACTCCAACCCACTCTCTATACAGATAATTTTGAAGTAGGGAAGAACAGTTGCATCCTCAATTTACCTATTGACAGAACAAAGCGTGAAAGTCAAATGTGACATATTTGTCAATATTTCCCCACATAGAAATGAAAACAGAAAGGAAGGTAATAAGTGGAGGAATTTTTAGTGTGGCTACCTACAGCTGAGTATGTGTGAGGCAAGTAAACAGTAGCCCAGTATAGACACAGCTGAGGGCACTTAATTAGTGACAATTACAACATTGTTCTAAGCTGCCTGCAGCCTTGCTCTTTCCCTTTAGATAAACTCTTTTAAGTAAATACAATGTCAAGAAAATGGACAAGCCCTTTGACTTGCCAGAGAACCATGAAAGTAGCATGTTCTTTTATCAATTGAAACGTGCTTTTTCGACTGGACTTGTTAGGGGCAATTAGACCTAACATTTACTAAAATTCATACAGCCTACAATTCAAACATTATTTATACTAGTTACTAGTGTTAAGTGTGCAGCAATAGTCTTTCCTTAAAAAAATTATACTAATAATTATCACATGCCAAATCTTATGGTTAGAGCCTTTCGGAGAATAATAACCTATAAACCTGATTTGAGAAATACTTTTCTGACTCACTGATGTTTAATAATTTATAAAGGAGTAAACAGTCTGATGCTTTGCTAAGCATCATATGAAGTGAAAATGGTGTCCAGGAAATGTTTTTACTAGAGCATGGTGAAATTGATATATATCACCCTACCACACTAAGTTCTGGCTCACATGGATATGATCTTATGTAGAGACTGTAACAGGTTATATATGCATTTATTTTTAAGGCAGTATTCATCTCTGATATGAAAAAAGGTATGTTGAGAAATAATGTTAACAGGCAATTAGAGTTGTGGCAGGAAAGAGTGGATCAATAATTTGGGTATTCCCAAGTTATTACAAAGAAATTTCAAACTTTAGTCAAAGGAGATATATATATATCTCATATATCATATATATATATATATATCATATTCATGTCATGTATAAGCTGTTGATATAACTTTTAAATACAAAAGAATGATAAATATGTAATCGAGAAATAAATAGGTAGACAGAGAAAGGAAACAGCAAAATCATAGCTAATTAACCACTACTTTTAAAAACTGTACTTTTTCTATTCTACTCCGAAGTAAAGCAGTATAAAGACTGTTCTCAAGAAACTGAGAGGCCACAGCAATTTTCTTTTTTAACTTTACAGTTTGCATTTACTTCTTCACGGTAGCCAAAAATAAATGTTGACATTTGCAATTTCATGCCATCCCAATAATTCTGGCTTTCAAAGACAAAGACGTGTTGTTGCTGTTCTTGTATTGGGATTGGCATGGGAGGATTTATTTATTTTGTTCCATTTACCTGCTCTCATCTGGTTCTTTTGAGGCCAACAGCAGGGGAGGGGCTCTGCATACTTGTGCCTCTGCAAGGTATGCTAGCCAACTCCAATAACCAGTCTCGATCAATCCACCAATGTTCAACAATTCCTTATTGTGTCTTTAGCAAGACATTTTTTGTTTAATTACATGGATTTTTCGATAAAAAATGCCTCCTGATCTGTTGCAGCATTTATCTGCTCCTGGATTTCTTCAATATCCTTTAAATATATATACCGCATTTCATTCACCAAGGATGGTTAAAAGTGTGAACTGAATGGGGGAATTTAGGGGAGCCAACTTCTATTTTGTGGACACATGTTCACTCTTCCCCATGCTAGCCCCCTGACAATGTGCCTCTGCTCCCCCCCTTCCTTTTCAGCTGCACTTTGAAACACCTCTCAAATGTCCTCTTCCCAGAGAAGGCCGAGACTCAGGTAGAGTTTTGTGCTGCTTTGTCTGAGCTGCTGTGGTGCATTTCTCACACATCTAACCATGCCCTTAGCATACTGGATTTCAATTCTAATGATTGACTCATTATAGTTGAAGTGTCTCTACCATGTCTGTATCTGCAGCACTTTACAGCAAGATATTTTAATTAAATGAATGAAAATGTTGTAGTCTCTTCAAATATCTTCTAGATATTTGGATCCCTATAAATCCAAAGATATTAATACTTTAATAGCTAATATGGTCCTTGATTGTTCTGTTTTGGGAAGGGAGCTTAAAATAGTTTCAGGTTTGTAGAATGAGACCCCATTTTCCCATTACCACTGCTCCAAAGGGCCATGTCATTTCATAAAGACAATATGCAAAGATGATGTAAATGGGTTGGGGCACAATGCTTAGCTAGGTAACTTTGAGCAAGTAATTTCTCATCTGTGAAATGGAGATAAATAACTGGGACCTACTTCATCCATCTATACAGAATAAGTGAGAAAGTATTTACAAAGCTGAGCACAGTCCATAACATACTATAAATGCTTAACAAATATAACTATTTATAGAATAGTTTATTCAGAATCTAGTAAATAACTCTTTAGTTATTCAACAATCTCTTCTGGGAAACTAGTACATACTAGGTGCTGTAAAGAATAAGACATTGTATCAGACCTTGATGAGTTTACTATCAAGAAGTTCAATAAGCAAAGTATATAAATAACTGTCATACAAGGAAGAAGGCAAACATACCATGTGACTGACTTACAAGACCAACGTCATCACTCCTGTGGCCAGCAGTGCTCACAAGAAATGAGGGCCAAGCATTTTCTTCTCCGCTACTACCTTCATCAACACGACTCCTGTTTCACCTGCAGGAAGGAGGATGGAGGTTGGAGCTCCTCCAGCCCTCTGCCTCCTCCAAAGATAAGCAGAGCCTACAAATACTGCGCAAAGACCCTGACTAATGTAGGTCTTGTATTCGTGGCTTTTCCAGGAAATGTGATGTGTGTTAAATGGATCGGCAGCTTTTATTTTTGGTGGAAGTCATTGGATATGAGGGAGTAGGAAATGTCTGACCTATTAAAACAATAAGTATACAAGTTAATTTCTTCACAAACCATGTCCAAGCTTCTTTTATTTAACTTGGCACAGGCGCTCAGGTCACACCAGGCACACACAAGACTTGAAAATAAATGCTTTGCTAGTGGTGATAACTTTCTTCTGGTCTCACAGAGGGAAGGCATTAAAACCCAAGAAAAACTTTAATGAAGACTCTATTTTTACGGAACTACATTTTAAAAATCCAATCAGACTGGTCATTAAATGAGTTCAGAGAATAATTGAAATGACTTTCAACTAGACTTTGATTGCCCTATTGACATATTAAAAATGAACATTAAGATAAGCACCTCCCCACAACAGTTATTATCTTGAAATTAGGACCAGATCACAAGAAATGGGTGCTCCAGATAAAGCTACATTAACTCTTTGTTAACAGCACAATCTCACTATCCATGAAGTCTTTTTACTTATGATGAGCACTGAGGGCACTTCTACAAGCCCTGCTTCTGTCCCAAGTTGCTGGAGCCCTGAGGCTCCTCATGATTCTGCAGCTCTTTCATGAGCAAGGCAGAGAACGAATCTTTCCTTCGTGTGGTTGTCTGCCTAAATGCACACTACTTCCTTGACTTTCTTTCTCCTCTGGCTTAAACCTCAGTAAAACCTACATCTGGCGGGTAGCTCTGGATCTCTTCTAGCAGAACGATGGAAGACTTGTGCTTTTCCACATTCCTCACAACCAGCAGAGGGAGTGAAAGTGCACAGCAATCCAGCTTCCACAAAATAAAGACTATCTTTAAATTCTATTTCATCAATAGAAAATCTGCTGGTGTGCCTGGGTGAAGAAATGCGGCGTGTGTAGTGTATTTGCTTGCTGTCTGCTAATGTTTCTGTGTGGGAGGTCATTAAAAAGCCACAAGGGGAAAGAGAAAAAGTCCACCTGCCTGCAATATTCTACTGCACAAAAATGGAGGAGCCGAAGAATGCCTGGTGGCAGGGTAGTAGTGGAGGGGTATCAGTGTCCTGGCTGGGAACAGAACTCACATCTCCTAACTGGATCCCTAGTTTATTATTTCACTCATCCCCATGAAGGCAGATTTAGGGATAATTGATAAGCTTTCAAGCAGAAGAAAACCAGATTAACCAGCCATGATCTCTGCTGCTCTCCTCCCTAATTTTTCCCTCCAGCTACATTGCTCCACACACCCCTCACCCCAAAGCCCAGCTGCCTTTCTTCCATGAGACAACGTGTTCCTCTAGCTCGGGTGAAAGCTGAAGCCTTTCAAGTGGCCTATGCCACATAAGCACCACCCTTCTGTCCTCTTCTACATTTCTGCTTCTCATTCTACTCCAGCCCTACTGGCCTCCAATGCTCTTCCTCAAACACATCAAGTTTGTCACCATCACAAGGTCTTCACAGTTGCTGCTCCTTCTACCTAGAACATTACTCCCCAAGATAGCTGCATGACTCCCTCCTCTTCCATTTGTCTCACCCAGGTCAGTTTCCTTGACCTTATTTTAACTGCAAACCATTCCTTTTCCACTTTCCCTCCTGCTGTATTTTCCACATCTGACATATTATATGTCTTACTATCCACTTGTTTACTGTCCTTGTAAGTACAAGGATTTCTGTCATTTTGTTCATTGCTGTTCAATGAACAAATAAGTGAATGAATGAATAAAAGAGTAAGTGAGCCTTAAAGTTAATTTTAAGCAGCATTCAAAGGAAAGAAATCCAAGTTTCTTCTAACGAAAGTGACCTTATGTGCACATTGCGGTTCTTTCAGCCTCCCCTAAAAATAATTGCTTTGGTCAGTAGCTTCAAGGTTGCTGTATTGATTGAAGTTCTTATTGTTCGACTCTGAGAGCAAGCGTGTTCATAACTTTATCATATTGCCACAAATATCACTTCCTTTGTAAGATAATGCTCCAGTCACCTCCTTCTACCATAATGTCTAATTACCTCTCTTGGGGTCTCACATTCCTTTGTGAAAAGCTAACATTAGCTGATATATAACACTCATCATAGTCTTTGCATGTTTGGTATGTGTGACCAAATGCCCTTTAATATGTTCCATACTAATATTATATGAATATTAGAGAGTAGTATAAATTTCTATGGGACCTCTTAGGTAAATATGTATTTAGTTGGTTATGTTTTATGCATATTTAGAATTTGTTTGCATTATCCAACTTCACATGTATTATTTACCTGGTGGGAATATTTAGCTTTCTGTCACTCTCTTTTATCCTATGGATAAATTCACATATGTTTTATAATATGCATAACATTTCCACTAAATCATCCTGATGTCTGGTATATTTATCACTTTTTATGAGGTGCTTATCTACAGCTAGGCATTTACTTAATCACTCATTCTTTGTTTGTTTGCTTTTTGCCTTTCCTCACCGAAGACAAGTATCTGTTGGTGAAAAAAAAAGAAAAAAAGATGTGTGAGAGTCTCTAGGAAAGCAAGCTCTACAAAGAAACTCATAGCAGACTTTCCCTGAAGGAAAACTAATGTGCTAAAAATAAGTAAAGCATAATTAATTTCTCCAAAGTTTTCTTTTTCTTCCTAGCTTATAAAAAGAAAACTCTCTCATAGAGTGGTCATAGTGAAATCGAAGTGCATAATCTTCATTATTTTATTCTCAATTTTAATTAAAGCAATTCAAATTGTTAAGTGTTTAATTGCTTTCCATCTCACAATTATAAATCTGGTCATCTGTTTTTTAAAGTTAAGTCTGAAGAACTAAAATTGGGAATAATTTAGAAGCTAAAGGGGGTGGATGAATAATTTGGTTATATTTTCCTGTTCAAGAAGCATCTCGTGGGAGTTCAGAAATAATTCTATTTATTTATCTTTCTTATGTGAGGCTAACATAGTTGACCTAACGCAAGCCACTACATCCAACTAGTTTGCTGATTTGTTTGCAGACTATTTGATTATGTTCTTATTTTTTCATTAAAATTTTTATGAAAGCTAAGTGGCAATTTCATGTTGGAGAAATAAAGCAGTGAAAATCACTACCATATATCCATCATTTAAACAGAGTACTTGAGATGTCGTGCCCCAGTATCACAGCTTAGTATGCCAATGCTTCCAACTCGTGTAAAAATCTTTTAATAGGCACTTCGGACAGGAGTTTCTCTACTATGTGTAACCTAAAGGAATACATGTGATTGCTGTTAAAATTACAGGACATTTTTATATCTGTTTGAAATCCAAAGAAATTTATTTTTTTTATGGATTCTCCGTCTTAGAAGACAGATATTTAAGATGTTTAAATTTTATTTTGAAATACCTATAATTTACAAGAAGTTACCAAAATAAAGAGGTCATGTGTATGCTTTACCCAGCTTCACCCATGGAAAAATTTTATGTAATTGTAGTACTTCAGTGGATTTTTAAAGTGAAGAGACTTTTGACAGGCCTGTGCCTTCTGAGGCAGGACCATTATAAAGACACAAAATCAAGCCCTGCTGCTTGTCTTGAAGAACCAGGAAACAAATGTCATGATTCTTTGAGTAGCCCCAAGACTTTAGCTACACTGCTCTGTGTTTCCATCTGGTTTACCTAAATGAGTTCACCCCACAATTTGATGCCTTAGCAAAAGAGAAAGTCAGGAAGAAACTAGTAGTGGTGATTTTTTCCCCCAACATCTGTTCACCTTACCAAAAATAGTTCTCTGGGAGAGATGTTAATGAGACTTGTGATTTCTGAGACTTATCAAGGATATTAATTTGTGAGTATCTGGGTTCTTGTTCTCACTGTCCTTTAGAATGGTTGTAAGTATGAGGACCAGGTCTGTATAAATCTGTCCATCATGTAATTATTCTTCTGAATTTTATAGTCTAGTATTTATGCAATCATTTCTCTAGTAAAGGCTTCAGTCTTTTTTTTTTTAATATACTCTTATTTTTCTTGAATAGAATAGAGAGTTATTCTATCTGAAAAGATGGGTTCTAACTTTGATGAACTGCTGGGGGAAAGTGAAGTTGATTCAAAAGTAACCTTACTGCCCGCTTTTATTTTTTCTCTTTGATTCTGAACCCAAGAACCTTTAACCTTTTTGTCTTAGAATGAATTTGGTCTCGTGTCTCATTCTGTATGTGAGCCCCTGGGTAGCTCACTCCTGGCTTCAGCATCAGACATGATACCAAAACTTTGTAACTGGAGCACATAAGAACAAGGTAACCTCAAGGAAATATAAATTAAATCACATTCAGTAGATATCCACTGGTATGGCTAAACATGGATTAAAAACAAAAAAAACCACCAGAAAATGCCAAATATTGGTGAGGAGGTTGAGGAACTGAAACTCTCATGCATTGCTAGTGTGAGTGTAAGTCCTTGTAACCACTCTGGAAACTGGCTTATGTACGAAATCTGAACATATGCACACCCTATGACCCAGAAATTCTGCTCCTAGCTCTATCTCCAACAGGAATGTATGTGTGTATGTGCATACTGTCATCAAAAGAGATATATCAGGATGTTTATAACAGACTTTTCAGAATAGTTCCCACCTCCTTCTTCAAGAAGGAAAACTATTCAATTGCCTGTCAGCAGCAGAATGAATGGGTTGTGCTGTGTTCATCAACAGAACACTGCACAGCAGCAGGAATGAACAAACACAATGCATGACAAATGTGGCTGAATCTCATAAACATGATAGAGAATGAAAGAAGCCAGACACCAAATCATGCATCTTACATAATTCCATTTATATCAAGTATAAAACCAAGCAAAACAGGAGAGTGGTTCTCCTTGGTGAGGAGGGTTAGTGACAGGCAGGGGCCACAAGGAGAGCTTCTACGGTGCTGGTCATGTTCTGTTTCCAGATCTGGTACACAGGGGTGCTCGGGTTGTAAAAGTTCACCTTGGTAGATGCTTTGGACTTGTGAACTTTCTCTGAGAATATTACCCTTGAATAAAAAGCTAAAAACAAAAAGAAGGTATAGTCTCCTGCTAACTTTCTCTGGTTTCTAGCCCTCCTTCAGGCTGGATTCTAGTCTTCTCTGACTTCCTTGATACTTGGAACAAGTGCAGCTAAGCTCAGTGCTTGTTCTGCTCCCCACGTGTTATTTCCCTGCTCCCCATGGCCATCTGCTGGCCCAGGAAGAGGGCAGTGCCACTGGGAAAGCAACAGGGAAGGAAGAAACAGAGCCATGACCAAGTGTGAAGGTTTTCCCAACCCTCCAAAGAGTTATGTGGACCTGACCAAGGAAAGAGAAAGGTCTTTCTGTATGTAGGTTCTAAATTATGATTTGTGAGAATCTGCTTCAAAATGAAATTTCTCCCAGTGAGAGTTCAAAGAATAAAAATAATCTTTACCAAAAAAAATAATAATAATTTACACTGTCCTTAAAATACATATGTCAACTCCTTGACCATTTCAGCAATACCACTTCCCTTCCCATTTTCTCCTTCTCTTTTTAAAAATTGTTCTTTTAAAAATGATTTTCTGCATGTCTTTTCAGGCATACAATTTTAATTAGTCTTCCATTTTCTTTAAAAGCTGTGATTACAAATAGGACAGGAAACTACTTTGCCCTTGTGGTGCAGAACAGTGTGGCTTATAAAGAGTTATCCAATATCATTAACCTGGGAAAGGTCCCCTTCCTTCAAATTTTGTACCAGTCCTATGGCTTTTCTCTGTGACCTTGCCCTCAGCAGCAACTTAGAACACATATTCATTCAATACTTATTTCTTCCTTCACACCTCTTTGGTGCCAGGCATCATTATAGGAACAGAGGACATAGTGATGACAAAACAGATAGTTAAATGGAGCTTACACTGTAGTTGAGAACTGTCAATAAATAACCAGAAGCAAGATACTATCAGAAAGAAGTTGAGATGAGGAAAATAAATCAGAATGATACCAAAGAGCACATGGAGGCAGGGGACCAGAGACTCCTTTAGATGGATGCAGAGGGAAAGCCTCCCTGAGCAGATAATGTTGGAGCTGAGTCCTAGTTGACATGATACAATGGCCGTGGAAAGACTGCATCTGAGACAGCATCAGACACAGGCTGCAAAGAACATCAATTACCTGCGGTCTTCAAACCAGCTATATATGTAAATGTATATGGAAATATATATATGATTTATATATCAAATATATATATATATATATATATATAAATCATTGAAAAATACTTCTGAGAGGCCAAACTTTAAGATGGTAAGTTAAATTTAGGAAAATATAGGAATGAATAAAATATAAGACTGCAACAGAGGTTAAAATAACCTTATGTGATTAACACTATTCATATATTAAATGAAAAAAATTTCCATTTATAGCTATTAGGTACATATACATAAATATGTAGAAAGTTATAAGCTATCACTGACCTATTAACCAAGGAGAATTCTCTTTTTTTAATTGACCACATTTCCTCTGCTGTACTTCTCATCTCTGTGACTTATTTACTTTATAACTGGAAATTTGTACATTCTAATCCCCTTCACCTATTTCACCCATCCCCCCCACACCCTTCCCTCTGGCAACCTCCAGTTTGTTCTATTTATGTGTCTGTTTCTGATTTTTATTTGTTTGTTCATTTGTTTTGTTTTTTTAGATTCCACATATAAGTGAAATCATATGGTATTTTCTTCCTAAGCAGAAATCTTAAGAGCTATATTTGGATAATAACACAAAATCATGAATTGGTAATTTTTATAATCCCAGTAAGTGCTAACTCAGCTGACCTACATGTGGCATTTGGTAATCAAACCAAATACTCTTATTTCCAGATGTAAGACATAATTAATTGGTTAACTGCTTTAAAAAATTAGGTCTCATGGTTTATTAAAAATCACTAGAAAATGGATAAATGATGAAAAAGGAATGAAGTTTCCAAAAATTTTTTCACTTTCCTGAAAAATACTTTTATTGTCACTATCTTTAGCAAATTTCATGTGAAAAAAAAATCACTTATTTTCTTCTAAACTTTGAGTCAGAAACAGTAAATCCTATAGAATCTGGGAGACTCTCCATATTGGCCAAGAGAATTTTGAGGCAGTGAAGTTCGATAAGAAAGGAAGTGAGAGGTGAGTGAAGGTCTCAAGCCAAATGGGGCAGAAGAAAGAACCCAACTAGTTGTGACAAATAGAGAGAGAGCAGCTGCTGACCAGTCTTGTGACCTTATTTATTACCTCGGGAGGAAAGCTGGCCAATGTTGGAAAGGAGGAAAACCATATCCTCCCTTGGGGACAAGGTATAAAGATCAAGGGATCTGTGAAGTCTTGCATGTCTCAAAATGATGATGATGGTGATAATGACCACAGCAGTCCCTGGAGTGTGACACCGAAGTGAAGGGGAGGAAAAACATACCCACACGGAAATGAGGAGCCTTTTGCAGCAGATGGAAAGCCTTCATTTGATTTCAAGTTCTTTTGACAGGAAACTCATGCTTCTTCTAGATTAGAATTGTCTCCCTTCCCATCATATCCCTTGGTTAGAACAAAACTTAAGGAATGCCCATAGAGTTTCCTTTAAGTTTCTTTGTATGTGGGTGGCGGGGCACTGATACATAGGCAGCTCTTCCCCCCTGTGAAAATATACCACATCCCTCTCTTAAGGAAGAAGAAAAAAAGCAGAGGTGCAAAGAGAGTTTAGGCAGAAGTTGTTACCATAATGCAAAAATTATTCTGAGTAAAAGGAAAGTCCACTCTAGAAGTATGTGGTATGTTCTTTCTTAACTCTACAGGGTGTTAGATGAAAAGATGTTCTGACTGTTACTCAGACTAAATAAATGTACATAAATACATTTATTTTAATTTTTATTTAAATTCTAGTTAACCTAAGGTCCAACATTGGTTTTAGGAGTCAAATTTCGCAACTCATCGCTTACATGCAACACTCAGTGCTTCTCATAACAAGTACTCTCCTTAATGCCCATCACCCATCCAGTCCATCTGTTACTCAGTCTTACACTCTCTCTTTCCTCACCATCTTCTCCATTACTTCTCAGTCACTAATTAATTATAGCATTGATCACATTTTGCTAGATTTTGAATCCATTTTCACGAATCTATCTAACCATTTGAATAAATGTCCTCGAATATACATCATATCACAAAGAAAAGACTTTTTAAAAATGTAAAATTTAAGCATAAGATGAAGAAACGCAGAAGAATTCGAGTTCCAGAAGTAAGGTTATTGTATATTCTTCTAAAGAAGCTGAGGCAATGCACATCAAAATATAGATTTGGATATCATTCTTTTAATTATTACAAAAAGAATCACGAAACTGGGTAAAAATTTGTATTTTGTTCTCAAAGCGATAATACTCATAATAGATGCTAAGTGCGGGTTTTGGAAGGCTACCCATGCACTGATGTGTAATATGAAATGAGGACCCCATAATAACGTAGGAGCTCTGCATGCTGAAACCCCACCTCAATGTCAGAGCATAAATGATGGCTGCTGAAAAAAGCTCTCTTGTCTGCAAGGTTTTTAGGATGCAAGATACTACTGAAATAAAGAGTTTAAGAAAGGCGTTCAGAGCCACTGCTATATTGCACATAGCAGCTGCCACTGAGTCTGTGGTTTTGGAGGGTGTGAAAGCAAAACTCACACATTGGTACCCATAGTCCCAGCCTCCCTGGAGGGCAGAGGTTGGCAGCAAGAGTCATCTGTGCAAATGAAGTGACCCACACTGAACAGAAACAAGCAGCCAGGGCACCTATCCGATGACGCATCACCAGGACCTCTTGGATGCCCCGATCTCCTTCTTCCTCTCCTAAGACAAACCATTTGGAAAAGTCTGGATGTTTTCCCAGTACGAATTAAACTCAAAAAGATAGAAATTTATTTATATTTCTCCTATCATCATTCTACTTACTCTTATAAACTGTTGTTTTGGAAGCCACATTGCTGAAGCAACTAAAAGTTCCCAAATAGAGAAGATCTCTGGAGATAAGATATAATTCTGCTTAAGTACCATTTTATTTGGGTATGAGTCAGATCTTGGTCTGTTCTCTGCCATAGCATTGGATTTGAGAAGTCAGAAAACATAGGTTTATTTTAGGATCATGCATTAGACATACAACTTCCATCCAGTCATTTAACCCAAGTCTCTGTTTCCTAATTTGTGATACAGGAATCATCACATTTGCCCAGATTACCTAACAGGACTGCTATGGATATCGAAAAATCACTGTCTTGAAATCACTTGTCATTAATAAAATACTGTTTAAATCCAAAGCTGTATTTTCAAAATAAATTCTCAGCTCAAACTTCAGTCTTTCAAATACTTCTTGGACTTCTTCTTTCGCTCAGGCTGATATGAATACTTCCTCCTTCAGCAGCACTATCCTGAATGGAGCTGCACACATAACCAATCAGCTGAAGGTTACGTCTCTGGTCTCCCTACTGGGGCTGTATAACAAAGTCCTGATCAATGCTGTGTGACCCTAGTACTCTGAGCCACTTCCTGGTTCTTTAAAGGATTGTTCATGTCCTCCTTTTCCCCTTTCTCCCCTCTTGCTCTTCTGATTGAAGTTATTATACAGCTGAACTGGCCATCTCAAACCATAAAAAGAGAAGCAACATGTGAGACTGGCAAAGCAATTGGATGGAAAGAGCCTGAGTCTTAAACAGTGTAGAGCTGCTATAGTAGCCCCAGGCTGTAGATGCTAAAGCTATTGAGAAAGACACAATAAATTACACTTGGTTTAAACTGCTATTATTTTGGCCTTTGTTATAGCAATATCCTAATGGATACATTCCCATTAATTTTAGTTAATTTTATACCTAGCTCTACTGTAGCACTTATCACAGTATAATGAGTGGGGGAGGAAGGTTTGTTTAACAATAGGGAAAGGATGGTGTAATCTATCCAATAGAATATTATTCTATTATTTAAATCTACCAGTAGAGAAGCTGTTCTGACTCCTAAAGCCAGTCCCTCTACTTGAGCTTTGGATTTGATCTTTTCTAATCCCTCAGAAACTTATACTACCAATTATACCCTCTCTCACAAATTCAACCATTTCCTTTCTGACAAGTCCTTTCCTCAGCATCTCCTCTAGAAAAGTACTCCCAGACTCTCAACCATAAATTTCTTCACTTATAAAATAGGGCAAATTAAAGAATTACAGCTGGAAGGGTTCTTAAAGAATATCTTCTTCTGTCTGATTTGGTGGGATGATGGACGATTGCATTCAATACTGGCCACATCATCTGCTCAGTGGTTAGAACCACACTTTGGGTGATCTCATCTAGTCCCTGTGGCTTTAAATAACATCTAAATGATGGTGATTCCCAGGTTTCTATATCTAGTTCCAACCTTCCTTTTTAGTTCTGGAAGTGTGTATTCAGTTGCCCACTTGTGACAGCTCTTGATTGGTGTTCCAGACTTCTGAAACTTAACATCTTTAAATCTGAACTCTTGATTTCTTCCCCAAACCTGCTCCTCCTGCAGTAAATGGTAACTCCGTCCTTCTAGTTGATGTAGTAAAAAAATCTCAGCCTTATTTTTTATCACTTCTCATGATTTCACCAGGTCACTGTTGACCTGGTACAGGTGACTATCTTATCTCTTGCCACATCACTGCAATGATCTTTTAGCTGGTCTCCCTGTTTCTATACTCCTGCCTCTACCCCCTTCAGTCTAGTTTCCACACAGCAGCCACATCAAAACAAATTTCATACCACAACATTCCTCTGCCGAAAATCTTTCAATGGCTTCTATCTCATTTGGAATAAAACCTAAGATCTTACTCTACAAGGCTCTGTGTGATATGGCTATTGGACACTTTGATTTTATCTGTCACTTATTCTGCCTTGGTCACTCTGAACTTCTTGCTATTCGTTGAAAACAAAACCATTATGCTCCTGCTTCTAGAACTTTCATTTGCTATTTCCACTTCCCAGAATCTTCCCCCAGATATTGGCATGGCTCACATCTTCATTTCCTGCAGAGTTCTGCTGAACCCCATGTAAAATATCACCCACATATCCCCGTTACCCTCTAGTACCCATCTCCATTTGTTTCATGACATGCATTACTACTTGATATGCTCTCTATGCTAATTTATTTGCATATGTATTGTCTTCTCCCCATGAGACCAAGGTCTTCCTTTGCTTTTCTTTCCTGAATGTATCTTCAATTTTTAGAATAACCTAGCACATAAATATTCTTGAATGAATTAGTGCATTTCTATTTCAGGGACCTTCTAAACATTATCTCACTTGGCAGTCTGTTTCACATTTAGTTATCTTAACATATAAATATATTAATCTTATTTCTAACTATAGCAGAGTGGGAAAGCAATACCTTAAAATAGCTGGTGCTAGAATTCCTTCGAAGGAAGTGTTTTGGAAAACAATGTTTTATAAACTGATTGAGTTGAAAAGTATAACCATGTCAGCAAGAGTTGGCAGAAGACGAACAACAAAAGGGATTAAACTGCTCTGCATTTGAAATTTGGAACAATGGAAAGACAAAAAAATGGAGAAGAGGGGAGAGTGTAAATAAGAAGCAGGTGAGGAAATTGGCAGGGCATGGCAAAGGGTTTATGACATCTAAATGTCAGGCTGAAGTGGTTTGAGTTTCTGTTATATAAGCCACTCTCTTTCTGCCCAAAATCTTCAATAAAGTCTGCTAATTCCAAAAGCATCTTTTGTCAGTAGATAGTGTGTGCATGTGCATGCATGCATGCACACGTGTGGAAACAAGGAAACAGATTGTGTTCTGTGTTTGGCCAACACAGCACCAGGGTGGAGGTGTAGAAGAACAGCACGTGGTAGATCAACAAGAATGCAGTGGAGGCAGGATTTAAGTCCCAAAGATGACCCCATGTGAGTGAGCCCTGTTGGAATTGACAAGCACCCTTATGAGGATGTTGGGGCCTGAGTCAGTCTTCCATTGTACTTAGGGGTAGAGAGGCCCCAGTGGTCCTTTGTGTTGCTTGACCCAACTTTCTTTGCATATAAAGCCTCTTTCAATGTAAAACCCTTACAGAAATGTAGTGACTTGAAGACAGATAGTGAGTTACTTTTGAATCCTTTCCAGAGTAAAACAAAAACAAAACAAAACAAAGCAAAGCAAAACAAAACAAAACAAAACCCAATGTTATCATTGTCATTTAGAAACTTATTTATTCCTTTGGTATATATTCCTCTGTATTTGTTTTAATGCTTTCAGGTTCCTTTGATTTTTCTCGAAAAGAGGAGAAAGCCAGATTTAATGTGCAAAAGTGGGTATAAAAACTAGTACATGAAAAATAAAAAAATAAAAAAATAAAAAACTAGTACATGAAGAATGTTCCTCATTTTCTGCATATATTCCTCCTATTTAAATGGTAACAATAAACTTTATATCTATTAAGAATGGACTTACCTGGCCAGTTCACATGTACATTTTAGTACTACTAACATTATTAGTATTATAATAGTAACAGTAAATAGTAAAAAAATTATGATTGTACAATGATAAATTATATAACTACAATGATAATTATAATTAGATTATTAGATTATTAGACCTTCTAATCGTAATTTCAAATAATTATTTTTATGAAAATTAGAAAGTTCAACCAGTAGTATTATTTTTGCTACCCAATCCATAGCAATTTTTCCTTTCTAGTAGCTTCATGTCAACATAGGAAATTCATGGGTTAATTAAAACCTCATTACAGAAAACTCTAAGTTACTATCCAAAGCCCTTCTGTAGAATTATGGTAGGCAACATTATTTGAAACAAGCTTGCCATTGTCTGGCTATGGAAAATCTATTGAAACAATAGATTTTGATGTAAACCAATTTGATAACCTAACAGGTTTAAAGTCATAGTTAAATACACTTAACACGTCACACATCTCAGAAGTAGCCAGTTGTGTACTCACTATGATTATGCTGTTGCTTAAAAACAAATAATGCAACTTGCAGATCTAAGATGGTGGCCTACAGGAGAGCCTCTTATCTTGGCACTGATTGTGCTGTTCATTAGCTGCTCCACTGAGCCTGGAAGAGTCATCAATTAATGATACAAACCTCAGAGCTTCAGGAGGATTTGCTGCTTCAACAATCCTGAGTTCTGGCAAGCCAAACTTGTGCCCTGTTGTCGCTGTGGCCACTTGTGTTGTTTCCTCTAGCATTTTGGAAATAAAAAGCTGAGTAAGAAATACTTGGCTCAGATAATAGCTCTTACCTTCATCAGCGTAGGTGAGGGAACTTCCCCTGCCCCTCTTCTTCCAGTGCTACATTTCTATAGTGAATGGTCCTCCACTGCCACCCATTGACCCTTCTCTTCCAATCCTCTTTTACATGGACTTCCAATTCAAGAAATAAAGCATTTAGAATAATGCCACAATCTCTACTTTCATCAAACTTTCCACTTCATGCAATGCTACCCATTAGCAGCCTCTAAACCAAAGAAAAGTGATAATTTGGACTACTCAAAACAGCATCTTAATTTTTCTCATTTGTCTTTATTCTGTAATTGAATTTTTCCCTGATGGGTGGTCTGATGTCGGGCCAGAACTTCCTGCTCACCAAATAAGGCCAGTTTCAACCACCAAATTATGTTATATGGTCATGGAAATTGGCACATTTGTTTTTGCAGATAGACTCTGAAGTGTTTAAATCTTAATTTTGCTAAATTGTAGCTTTTTAATAAAATTTGTTCATTTGTTTTAAATTAAAGTGAATGAGGGAATTCAAATGGTCTTTTATTTATTGACCATTTGTAAATGATTTAGTCTATAACCAACAGAAAGACAAACAGGAAACATACATTCATCATTTTTTGCCAGTTATTTGAGGGGCAGAACTTTATTTATTATTAACTTCATTATTCCCAAATAGAAAGACTTGAGTTAAACCATACAAATACATTTAATCTCTCAAAGAGAAATTAATAGGCACCAAAACCCTTCACAATCTGAAGTTAAAATCTGACTCTGAAAATTTTCTAATTATACATTCAAGGAAAAACTTTGTGAACCTTAGAAGCATAAACAGTATCTCTTTTGCTGCCCAGATTTAATTCTTTCAGGGACACAAAAGGAGGAGCAGTCGCACCCATAAAAATGGTCAACTTAGTTTTGAACTGTTCTTAAATGATGAGAGAGAGGAGAATATATCTTTTTAAAATGGGGTACTGAACTCAGACAGAGAGGAAGGAGTGTAACTGTAGCAACCCTGGAGATATTTATACTTTGAAGCAGTGGTGGGGGGGGCAGTTTTCTTCTCAAAATATGGAATGGAATTTGCCAGAATATGCCAACCAATGGAATAAAATTAAGAGATGGCACAAAAATAGTAATGATTTTTAAAACTTCTAATAATCTCCATACTTGTCACCTCCATGAGTCAAATCACTAAGGCTTCAGACCTCCCATGCCTGCCTTTCTTGAAAGCAGCTTCTGTGAGGATCACTTGTTATCCACCCTTCCTTCCCCCCCCTGTTAGATGCTCCGGGGACTTGCAGTGTGGTTTTCCTGGTCATCACTTTTCAGCAGCATTGTGTTTATCAGGTGACATCACCCTTGGGTTCTTGGTATTAATCCATCCCCCCAGGAATGGTCTTAGAGACCCTTTGTCTCTATTGGGCACTATGCAGAGATGAGAACAAGGCTTTTCCTCTCAAGAAGAGAAATTCTCTTGACCAGAGAACATGGAGAAACTGAAGGCCTTCAGTCTTCTGTAGAGGCCCCATCATTAAAACTTATTTTTTTAATTCTTTATATTAGTTACATTAAAATAATTTGCCTAAGAAATTTATAGTTTTATGCAAAGATCATATCAGAGCATCATTCATTCATTCATTCATTCATTCATTCATTGTTTGTACATCATTTGTGTAGAACCTACTATGTGTCAGGCCCTTGCTAATGCCATTGAACAGAACAAACATGGCCTCTCCTCTAAAGCTGATTTTTTTCTTTCTTTTCTTTTGGTGGGGGGTGGGGGGCAGACAGAGAGAAAGACTTCCTGTACAATGTTAATAGTAATAGTGAACATACTTGTCTTGTTCCTGACTGCAAGGGGAAAGGCTCTCAGTTTTTCCCCATTGAGGATATTAGCTGTGGGTCTTTCATATATGGCTTTAATGATACTGAGGTATATTCCCTCTATCTCTACTTTGTTGAGAGTTTTTATCAAGAAAGAATGCTGCATTTTGTCAAATGCTTTTTCTGCATCTATTGATAGGATCATATAGTTCTTATCCTTTCTTTTATTAGTAGGGTGTGTTGTGTTGTTTTTTGAATATTGAACCACCCTTGCAGGGCAGGAATAAATCACACTTGATTATGGTGAATAATTCTTTTAATGTATTGTTGAGTTCAATGTGCTAGTATTTTATTGAGAATTTTTGCATCCATGTTCATCAGGGATATTAGCTTGTAATTCTCCTTTATAGTGGGGTCTTTGGTTTTAGAATCAAGGTGATGCTGGCTTTGTAGAATGAGTTTGGAAATTTTCCTTTCATTTCCATTCTTTAGAACAGTTTGAGAAGAATAGGTGTTAATTCTTCTTTAAATGTCTAGTAGAGGGACACATGAGTGGCTCAGTAGTTGAGTGTCTGCTTTTGGCTCAGGGCGTGATTCCAGGGTCCTGGGATTGAGTCCCACATTGGGCTTCCCACAGGGAGCCTGCTTTTCCCTCTGTGTCTCTGCCTCTCTCTCTCTGTCATGAATAAATAAATAAAATATTTGTAAATAAATAAATAAATAAATAAATAAATAAATAAATAAATAAATATCTAGTAGAATTTTCCTGGGAAACCATCCTGCCCAGGACTTTTGTTTGTTGGGAGTTTTTTTATTACTGATTTATTTGCTGCTTACGGGTCTGTTCCAGTTTTCTACTACTTCCTGTTTCAGTTTTGGAAGTTTATGTTTCTAGGACTTTGTCTATTTCTTCCAGGTTGCCCAGTTTGTTGTCATATAGTTTTTCATAGTATTCTCATAATTGTTGGTATTTCTGTGGTGTTGGTTGTGATCTCTATCATTTATAATTTTCTCTATTTGGATCCTTTCTCTTTTCTTTTTGATTAGTCTGGCTAGGGATTTATCAATTTTATTAATTCTTTTGAGGAACCAACTCTTAGTTTCATTAATGTGATCTACTAGCTTTTTCTATATAATTTATTTCTGCTTTAATCTTTATTATTTCCCTTCTTTTGCAGGCTTTAGGCTTTATTTGCTGTTCCTTTTCTAGTTCTTTTAGATGTAAGGTTAGGTTGTATATTGAAGATTTTTCTTGCTTCTTGAGGTAGGCCTGTACTGCAGTTTACTTCCCTCTTAGGATTGTTTTTGCTGTATCCTAAAGGTATTGAGCTGTCATGTTTTCATTTTCATTTGCTTCCATAAGTTTTTAAAGTTCTTCTTTAATTTCCTGGCTAACTCATTCATTCTTTAGTGGGATGTTCTTTAACCCTCATGTATTTGAGGGCTTTCCAAATTTTTCTTGTGGTTAATTTCCAGTTTCATAGTGTTGTGATCTGAAAATATGTTGGTATAATCTTGATCTTTTCATACTTGCTGAGGCTTGATTTGTGACCTAGTATGTGATCTATTCTGGAGAATGTCCCATGTGTACTCGAGAAGAATGTGTATTCTCCTGCTTTAGGATGAAATGCTCTGAATATATCTGTGAAGTCCATCTGGTCCAGGGTGTCATTCAAAGCCCTTATTTCCTTGGTTATCTTCTGCTTAGATAATCTGTCCATTGCTGTGAGTGGGTTGTTAAAGTCCCCTACTATTATTATATAATCATCAATGAGTTTCTTTATGTTTGTTATTAATTGATTTATATATTTGGGTGCTCTCAAGTTGGGGGCATAAATATTTACAATTGTTAGATATTCTTGATGGATAGACCCTTTAATTATGATCCAGTGGTCTTCTTTACCTCTTGTTACAGTTTTTATTTTAAAATATAGTTTCTGTGATATAAATATGGCCACTGCAGCTTTCTTTTAATGTTCATTAGCATATAGATGGTTCTCCATCTCCCACTTTCAATCTTTAGGGGTCTTTAGGTATAAAATGAGTCTCTTGTAGGCAGCATATAGATGGATTTGGGTTTTTAAAATCTATTTTGATACCCTGTGTCTTTTGATTGATGCATTTTAGTCCATTTACATTTAGAGTGATTATTGAGAAATATGAATTTAGTGTCATTGTGTTACTTGTAGAGTTGGTGTTTCTGGTGATGTTCTCTGATCCTTTCTAGTCTTTGTTGCTTTTGGTCTTTTTTCTTCCACTCAAAGAGTTCCCTTTAAAATTTCTTGCAGGGCTGGTTTAGTGGTCATGAACTCCTTTAGTTTTTGTTTATCTGGAAAACTCTTTATCTCTCCTTCTATTTTGAATGACAGCCTTGCTGAATAATGAATTCTTGGCTGCATATTTTTCCCATTCAGTTGAATATTTCCTTCCACTGCTTTCTGGCCTGCCAAGTCTATGCACAGATCCACTGTGAATCTGATCTGTCTTCACTTGTAAGTTAAGGACTTTTTTTCCCCTTGCTTCCAGGATTCATTCCTTATCTGTGTATTTTGTGAATTTTACTATGATATGCCTTGGGGATGGCCGACTTCTGTTGAATTTAATAGGAGTTCTCTGTGCTTCTTGGATTTTGATGCCTCTAGCCTTCCTCAGATTAGCGAAGTTTTCCACTATAATTTGTTTGAATAAACCTTCTGACCCTTTATTTCTCTCTTCATCTTTTTGGAATCTTATGATATGAATGTTATCACATTTTATTAATTCACTGAGTTCTCTAAGTCTACCTTTGTGGTCCATTAGTTTTCTTTCCCTCTTCTTTTCAGATTCATTATTTTCCATACTTTTATCTTCTATATTACTGACTGGCTCCTCTGCTTTATCCATCCTTGTTTTCATTGCCTCCATTTATGTTTGCGTCTCGGTTATAGCATTTTTAAATTTCAGCCTGACTAGATTTTAGTTCTTTTACCTCTGTAGTAAGGGATTCTCTAGTGTTTTCTATGCTTTTTTTCAAGCCCAGCTATTATCTTTATAATCGTTTTAAGTTCTAGTGCAGACATCTTACTTACGTCTGTATTAATTAAATCTCTGGCTGTGAGTTCCACCTCATGTTCTTTCTTTTGGAGTGAATTCCTCCGTCTTGTCATTTTATCCAGAAAAGAAAAGAAGGGGAAAAAAGAACAGCAAACAAACAAAACAAAAACAAAGAAAAAAAACAAAAAAAGAAAAATAAAAACACAACAAGAAAACCAAAAAACAAAAACAAAAACAAAACAAAAACAAAAAACAAAAAAACCCCACTAGATCTCAGTGTGTTTTTGCTGGCTTGTTAAAAAAATCCAGATCCCAAAATAAAAAAAATAAAATAAAATGAAAGTAGACCCAAGAAAAGGATATATATGTGAAAAGTATATATATGAAATTTTTTTAAATAATAAAAAAAGGAATTGGAAAATATAAGAAAATAAATGAAAAAATAATAAAAATAAAGAATAAAAGTAAAAAGAATCTCAATCTTCTTTGCCCCTAGAGCTGAAGCTTTGCAGCACTCTATGTAATCAGTAGACTTGGTGCCAGCTGTTTGTGCTGGTCTTCCGGGAGAGGGACCTGCTGTGCTGATTCTCCAGAGCAGGGGGATGGGGGGCAGAGGTGGGGAGGGGAAGGGAGGGATGGGGGTGGGTGGGAGGGGTTTGATGTAGGGGGCCCAGGACTCCACTAGGGGGCGCTATCCTGCTCTGCGAAGGCTTTCAGCTCCCATAGGAGGGATGAAAATGGCTGTACCCTGCTCCTAGTCCCTGGAGCTAAAAATCTGTGCCCCTACTCTTTAGTGAGCCCTCACAGAAAAGGAACTGATCACCCTATTTGTTTCCCTGGTTTCTGTGTGAACCCTGAGTTCACCTTGTGGGTGTCCCAGCCTTTTTATCTCAGGCCCATGACTGAGTTTGAAAACTCTGTGTTTCAGGGATGTCCTGGGTGTTGACCTGCACTGTTCCCCCAGGGAGGGTCCCACCTGCATCTCAGGAAAGCCATCGCACTACCTTTTGGCAGTTCACAGTTTAGAGCAGAGCCCGCACCAAAACCCGCTGCTCTCGGCCAGCTTCCTGGCTTCCATGCCTGGGAACAGTGTAGCACCCTGGCATCACCCCTTCTTCCTGGGACCCAGGGGATCCTCAGACCACCCTGTCACTCCTGGGATTCTGCAGGTCTTCACCACCTCAGCGCCTGTAATCCAGGCATGTCTCTCATGGTAGTGAATTTCAAAGTTCAGGTTTTGCCTTCCACTGCTTCTAATACTTTGTGGTAGCCTCTGGAAGTAGACTCCCTCCCTGGTGCTGCATCCACAGCTCTGTCTCCCCCAAGTGAACTTCCACACACCCTACCTTCCCAAAAGTGGTTGCTTTTCTACTTGCAGATTTCCAGTTTTTATTCTCTCAGACCTCTAAATGACTTCTTGGGTGTTGACAATAATTTGGTAACTATCTAGCTGTGTTCAAAGGTGGAGACAGACTCAAGGTCTTCCTACTCCATGATCTCTACTCCTCCCCTCTTGTAAGATTTGTATAAGTTTTTTGTCTTTGAAGCAAAAAGATCTATTGTAAAGGGTAAACAAAACTTAAAGGCACATCTACTTCAACAACAACAAAGGCAAAAGCCATTCATTAACATGATGAAAATGTTTCACTCTTGAACTTTTTCAAATTGTGCACAACATTCCAAAAGAAAATATGACCATTTGAGGACTGCACGTTGGTAATTCTCCTAGTTTTCACAGGAATGACTTAGTGGCCAATAACATCTCATCCACTCATTTATAATTTGATGGGTAGGACATAGAACAGAAACTTAGTATTAAATGCCAGCCGCTGCTATGATTGCACCATTCCCTCTCCACTGCCCCTGCCAAACAACCACAAAACTCCTTTCAGACCTTGCTATGATCTTAGACCATTATAATAAGACTAAGAAATTTCTGAGAGCTAGAATTAAATTTTCCCAAACAGCTATGCAGTAAAAATTAAGTTGTTCTTTCCTTTAAATGAAATGAAACAAAGTAGAAGTATTAACTTCATTAAGCATGGGACTTCATAAGTAGATGGACCTAACCAATCCTAAAATGTAATAATCTTCTTGTGATCAGTTACAAATAGGATTAACATCTTATAGTTTGGCTTACATAGACCTGGACAAAGAAACAAATACAGGGATATAAAATATACAAGTCAATTGAATCTTTTTTCAAATAAAGAGTATGACTGCCAAATGTTTCATGACTCAACCTTTGGAATCTAATAATTATATATGTTTTTGGTAAAGGGTTAATGTGAGACTTAACATTAACTATCCTGATCTTTTTTTTTTAGGTAATGTAGACAAAAATATTTTAAGACCAAAAATTTTACTATACATGCTGAAAGTGTTTGCAACCCATGAAATGTCAAAAAATAGCATTTTCAAAAATAATTTTAGGACAAATTCTAGGTCTGTGAGGTTGTCCATGCCCCACCCTCAGCACACTGGTGATCACCTTCAGAGTCCACCTTTCAGCTTTCCCTTTGTCTGTTACCATCATGATGCCTTGGAAGATACATAACTTTAATTCTCAGTTGTGCCCAGAATTCTATTACAAGCTCTGGTTATTGACAGTCATGGACAGCCCATGAAAACCTGACTTTTATCTGGTTTAAGCTAGACATGTTGTCATTTCTACTCTTCTGTTGGCACACAGCATCCGGTAATCTCCTGAAGGGGTAGCAAATGAAAAACAGAGAACATGGGTTGGCTTCCCATTCAAAGCACCTCCTTTCTGTGATGTTCAAACCTGAAGGGTGGAAACAAGGACATTGACCTTTGACTCCATGCCTTCCCTCCCTTCTCTCTGGATTATTCTCTTTTGCCCCAGGAAAGGCTTACACAATATTCAAGATTTTTCCCTGCTTTATCATCTATTCTGTGGTAAGTCTTTTAAGCTCTGACTCATTTGAAATGTACAAACTTTTCCCATTTCTCATTAAAGTCTGGCTTTTGAAAATCCAAAGTACTTGCTTTTAGCCTTTTAATTCACAATGGATTCAACAACCACTGTTGTGAAATTTAAAGTCAAGCAATGATTCCCTTGTTCTTGGCAGCTTCTCACCCCACTTCCACAAGGCAGTGAATTGCACTGATCCATTGCATTGGTCAGATGCCAAACTACTCTAAAAAGGGGATTGCCACATGAAACATTGGTTTGATGTCTCAAAAATGCATCTCTGATATCACTAGAAGTGGAATTATTGAGTTGAAGGAAATCTATTTTTATCTATTCTTTATAAACTTGAAGGTGTTTTAACTCTAATCATTTCTATCATAATCTTAGCCATTATTCCTTAAAAGACTTTTAATACATGTTACTAAATCATCCTCTAGTAACATATGATAAATATCCTTTTAAAACCCCAGTGCATGCTAATGTAACATATGGATACGTTTTGATATTTGTCAATTGATAAATAATAAATAGTATCTCATTGCTTTAATTGCTGAAAACTATGAACAAATTTGATAGATAATTCAGTAGTTATATTCATTCATTCATTTAGTAAACATCTATAGGTTTCCATGTGTGTGAGGCAATGAGGAAAAATCCACAAGACATGATTTTATGACTCACATTCAAGAGGCTCACAGTTAAGTGGGAAACAGCTTGTAAATAAATAATTACTTCTGAGAATCAAAATGATGAATGGCAGGAATGGGGGAAAAGACATGAAATGTTTCTTAAAAGTTTATGAATCCAAACTGATACTTTAAAAGCTTTTTTTTTTTTGAGAGAGAGAATAAGAAAAGCTTTCTTATTACAATAAAAAACCCAGCTAATAAATGTAGAAGGAATGATAGAAACAGAAAGTCATCATTTTACTACACTATAAAAATAATGTATTCAGTTAGATCCTTGGATGCTAGAATATTGAATGAAACCTTGTTGGGAGCAGTATATAGAGAAATTGAGTTGAGAAACACTATCTTCTATTACCTAAATAATTACCTAAGTACTAGATAACCAAATTTAACAATAATAGGAAGAACTGACACCGTGTGCCTTGATGTGATTCAATAAGGAATATACAACATCGTCCATGTAATATTCTTGCCAAAAATGTTTAACCTAAGTTAATCATAAACATGCAGGTAAGACAAATTCAAATGGACAGACACTCTGAAAAACAACTGTCCAGAATTCTAAAAAAAAAAAAAAAGAAAGAAAAGAAAAGAAAAAGTCAATAACACAAAAACTTCCTGTGTATTCATCCCTATTCTCCCACCTGTGTATCCATCCCTAGCCCCTCACCAGAAAACTAGGAAATTATTCTAAATTAAATGAGACAAAAGAGATACAACAATTAAATACAAGTGATTGTTGACCAGATACTAAAACCAAAATCAAACAAAAAACTATAAAAAAAATTATTGGACAATGAGGGGATATTTGAATAGGGACAAGCATCTTTAATCATAGTGTCAGTATTAAGCTTTCTGATTGTAATTGTAAAGGAAATATCCTTATTATTAGGAAATGTATATTGAAGTATCTAGGAGTGAAATGTAATCATGTTTGCAAATAATTCTCAAATGGGGGATAGAGATAGAGAGAGAAAGAGAACATTGGGGTGGAAGGAGAGAGAAAGCAAATATGATGAAGTACTAACAACCTACCAATGTAGAGATGCAGGGGAGGGGTATATGGCTATCCATGGTACCATTTGGCAAGCTTTCCACAAGTTTGAATTATTTTTAAATAAATACTACAGAATCTTTTAAATAATTGTAAAAAGAAAAAAATGCCAATATGGTGAAAAAGCCATGAGAAAAGCCGTGGTAGTGAACAGTGATGGCAAAAAAACCCAAGAAGACTTCTCCCTTTTTCCTCCATGCACACTCTCTTAGTGATATTTCCCCATCCAGTGGCTTGAATACCATCTGATGCTAATGACTGCCAACTATATACCCTTGATTCTGTACACTTGGTTCTGTACACTTCACTGCTGAATCCTCATTGCCTAGCACCTAGTAGATCCTCAATAAATGTTTGAGAATGAATGAATACATTTTTGCATGGAGGAGAGCAAGTCAATGGCATAGAGTAGAAGTTTCTTGATCTAGGTCTTTTAAAAGGAGTAGATTTTAGTAATAAGATCATTGGGAATATGGCCTGGTACATCCTTACCCTACTCTTTTTCCAATGTCTTTTGGTCTAAACAGTAAACTGATAATACCAGCTGAAGCAGAAAGGAAGAGCAGTTGGTGAAGTGGAACATATCCACCCTGTGTCACAGCCATGATAGAACTTCAGCTGATTGTTGCCTGTGATAAAGCAGACTAAGTATGGCCAACTCTGATTTTGCAAAAGTAACTGGAAATACACAGCTTTCTGTGAAACTTCCCAATTTTTAAAAGTCTTCAAAACCAGATGAAATAGGGGTGCCTTGGTGGCTCAGTTGGTTAAGTGTCTGACTCTTGATTTCAGCTCAGGTCATGATGACAGGGTCCCTGAGATGGAGTCCCACACTGGGCTTCCCACTGGGTATGGAACCTGCTTAATATTCTCTTCTCTCTCTCTCTCAAAAAAAAAAAAAAAAGAGAGATAACATCTGCTGGCTGAATTATGCAGTTTGAGGTCCCAGATCCAGAACATGATATAGTAGTAAAAGATGAGAATTGGGACCATAGGAAAGAGTTAAATTTTGGATAGTCCTGTGCAAGATAGGCTAAAGAGATAGAATCAGGTTTTAGTGGAAGATTAAATGTGTCTGATAGGAAAAAAAGAAGAAATGATCACTGGTCAAATAAAAATAAGGGAGAAAGTCCTAAGTAAGAGGTAAAAAATGTAACTTATACACACATACACACACACATATATATATATACACAGAGTTTCCCCTTTGAAAACAAGCATAGGAAATTTTTAGCTTTCTGGAATCCTCTGCACTGAAAGTGCCTGGGAATGTGGTGAAGACTGGCAGAAAGGGCACCAGTGGTGAAGCCTGGATAGTGGGGGCTATCCAAGTGGAGATGGAACAAAACTGTCCTGCTGACACTTTCTGGGTTCTCATAATTTGTTCTATAGGGTCCTGCCTTAGTACAAGAGAGCAAGAGTCAAAAAGCAGAGGTCATAGATGCCAGAGACCAATACTTTCTCAACTTTGCAATCTTAAGTTACCCATTTCATCCTTCTTTGCATCTTTCTCTTCCTAAGAAACATAAGAATTTTGCTAATTTGAGGAGACACTGGTGTAGCACCCATAATTTGATCATTTTATTTCTCCCATGTTTTGGTCTCCATATTTGCAGTTATTCAACAACTGTTTCCTTGTGCCTACTCTGGGCCAGGGACCATCCTAGGGGCCAGAGATATAGTGAAGAACAAAGGAGACAAAACCGAAATTCTGTCCCTTGGCCCATGCCTACTCTCGTGAAGCTTACATTTCACTGGAAAAAAGAGAGAGAATATAACAAATAAGTAAATGATATTTTGGAAAGTGGTAAGTGCTATGAAGGGAAATCCAGCAGAATTGGGATACAGCACATGCTGGAGTTGAAGAATGATACTACTCATAGGGCTCCCAGGAGGTACAAGGCTCACTTTGCTAGTGAGGGCACTTCTTAATTATTTGACATTTAATTTCAGTAAATGTATCCCCTTATTTATTCTTTCTGAAGTTTGGAGGCCAATATTAATTTTTCTCAGAATGAGAAGTAGCTAATTTTTGCAAATGTTTAATGTGCAATATTTCAACGTTTTTTCTCATCTCTCTGTTCACTGATGACTGTTCAACTGCTTTCTTTAGTGATATTTATTAAGATTGTATTAAGCACATAACCTGATCTAAGTCTGTGAAAAGACAGAGAAACAAAATTAAAGTAGAGGCTACAGAGAAGTCCTAGGCTAGAGAGCACAGAACCTTTATAGTGCTCAGTGTAGAGAGCTGAATGGTAGGAATGGGTAGGATTATGAAATCCCTGGGCTCTTTGCCTGATCTCATTTTGACTCTTTTCACAAGCAAAGTTTTTATGAAGGGTGCTAAGTAGAAACAAAACAGATTGATTTGTACTTTATGCTCTCTTCTTGCTCTAATGGTTGTGTGATGGACATGGTGAGAAATGGAAATAGGCATAAAAATGAAATGTAAAGAGTAACAGGAACAAAGAGTCTAGAAATCCCATGAAAAAGGTCATTTGTTTCTGGGAGAACTTGGCAAAGCACCAGTTCAGGGTCATCTTGGCACATAGCAGTCCAAGGAGTGGTTTTCTATTCTGTCCTTTTTCTTCCTGAGTAACCGAAAGAGAGAGAGAAAACAAAAACCAAAGATATCATCTTTGTGACTTCCAAGTGATAATCTTAGTCCAGTTTATCCAAAGCAATTATCTGCCTCCCTCCACTCCCCGCTAATAAAGACTTTTCTTCTGCTATATTTTAATTGGTTACACAGTTGTTAATAAAATTTTCTTAAATATAATTTTATTCTTTATTTTTCTTACCTTGAAATAGTCAAATCCTCTCTCTAAGAATTACTTGGTAAGAGCATCCAGCTTAAAATCAGCAACCTTTACTAAAACATACTATTTCCTATCCTACCCCTTATTTGCATTATATTATGTGATTAAGACTGCGGCAGAATAAAGACTTTTCACTTTTACTGACATTTTTTTAATCCTTATAATAGCAGGTGTGGGATAGGTGTTTTAACGCCACAAACTAAGAGTCAGAGAGGTTAAAGAACTAGATTAAAATCATACTGCTCGTATTATCTGACTTTAAAACTCATCTCACCATTAGTCACTGAAAGGCTTAACCTAGAATAAAAAGCTATAGTTTCCTATTACTTTTTTGTCTTTTCTCATATTCCCTCTCTTTCTATACCAATTTTATCATGTTGACTCCCTATAATCTTACATCTTGATTGCTACGATTCCTAATGGGCCTCCATGATTTTCGATTCTCTCTCTTCCTTTCTAATACACAGACCAATGTTACTGAAATATTGCTCTCATCTTATCACCCTCTTCAAAAATATACAGTATGTAAGAACAAATCCAACCACTTAACTTGATTTAAGAACCTCCAAAATCTGAGCCCATTTTACATAGTTCACTCTTTGGCGCATAGCATTCGTTCCCTACCAAACCATACTCATTTTTCATGTACAACTCTAATCCTATTTATTCCATACAGCTTTATTCCTAGTCTCTGTCAAGAGCTATAAAGGTCCCAAGACATTACCCTACTTGCAAGCTTACAAATTAGCCTGCCACAATTTCATAGATGCTGGCAGAGGACATGAGACTCTGAGATCAGAGATGGAGGACTATATTACTCATGACACAGCAAGCATCTTGAGTATCATTATATTTGCATTAAATTTTCTCGTTCCCAAGTTCCACAGAGAGAAAGAAATCGATGCCTAAACATTGAGTGGATTGTGTTACATGAGGGAAATCTTGAGCTTAGGTAACCCAAATCTTTTATAACGACTGTAAGCAAGCCTGTTCCTTACCCCAGAGAAAGACACTATCTTTATCTTCCAGTCTGCTTACTATACAAACATCTTTGAAACAATAATTTAGAACAAAAGTAGTAAGCGCCTCTGCTTGCAAGACATGCAGAAACTTCACAGACCCATAGAGAATCTTCTCCTGATATTCTCTAGTCCAAGCTAGTACAAAGAGCCTGTATTACATGATTTAATAGCACTCTACACCTCTGCATTGTTTCAAATCATTCCCTACACATGCCACAACTTCCCCCCGAAGATCCTTAGCCTCATGGGAAGACTACGTCTTATATTATTTCTAAATTTCCTAGCGCTAAACTGAGTACTATCTTCATAGTTGTTTTTTGTAGGAAATTGTTCAATGATAATAATCAAAGTATATCAGGAAGAAGTAGCTAGCTTGGCACTTTCTCCTGAAGTGTATTACCAGAGAAATCCAAAATATCTGTCAATGAAATAAGCAAGGCCTATCAGCAAAGAATATTAATTAAAAAAATATGATATTGCATTCAAATGCAATGTGTCTTAAATAGTGTTGAGAAAGTGTGTGTTTTCTTAGAAAGCCAACAATATGGTCTTTTGTGTTCTGGTCCATTTGCCTCTCTCTTATTCCTGCTTGAGCTACCAATTGCTGTTATTTGGTTTCAAAAGCTTGAAATAGCTTGTATCAGTTGGTACCATGTTACTAATAGTAGTACCACGTACCATTACCACATCCCTGACAACCAAGTTCTCTGATTGTCAGGGACTTGACAATTCTAACCTAAGTGCAAGTGAAGGTGTGGAATATTTACATGATAGAACAAAAATTATTGCCTGGAAATATAGCAGTATTAATCGTATATAGGCCAATATATGATTTTTGAAGAAGAAAAGGGGAGTATATTTGGAAAAAATCTGCAAGACAGGAAAATTTGGTGAGTTAGTCTTAACACCAGCTTAAATATTCATTCATTATTTTCAAAATAATTTATTGTCACTGACTATGTTTCAAGCTGTACAAGATGTTGGAGACGGAGAAAAAAGTTTCCTGTTCTGTAGTTCACATGCTAAGGGAAAAATAGATATGTATGAGAAATCATTATGATATTGATGGTAAGACCTACAATAGAGGTGTCAGAAAAAACGGTTTGGTATCTCAGTGTAGGAAGGAGTTAATCCTACCTAGGGGTCTGGGAAGTCTTCTCTGAAAAATAGAGCAAGAAATGTGTATTTTTGATGAGATTTGGATTTGTTGGATTTGTTTAATGTACTAAGAAGCTAATATAAATGATAAATATAGAATAGTACAGTCAAATGGAGCAATAGAAAATATGTTCGAGAGAACTGCAAAATTAAGAACTGAGGAGAGGTGGTCCTATGACTAAGTAAAATGAGCTGGGAAGAGGATCTATGCTTTGCTGGGAAAGTGACAAAGTTATGGTTTTGAGAATCACATGTGAGGTCCATGGGACAAAAAGAAAAAAGAGTTGAGGAGGTGGAGATACTGATATCAATTATGTCCTTAACAATGTCAGTGATAAAACACTTCTCCCTCAAATCTGTTTGTCTAACTCCCAAATAATTATTGTGTTTGCTGTTGCCTCTCCATGATATATGTGAAAGCTCTAAATGAGCATATTTTTGTTACTTAGCCTTTAAAAAGCATCGTTTCCTATATGGAAGTTGACAGAGAATTCCCAGTTTTAGAGCTATCCTTTAACATCCACAGATTCAGTTATGCATGTAAGCACAGGCAAAGTTCCCAACAGGTTGAAATCCTTTGAGCTCACTTCGGGTGTAATTTGTGTGTGCAACCCTTAGAGTGCTACACAGTCTGCTAACTAAGCAGTAGATATGAAATAAACAGTGAAGGCTGTATAAATTTTTCTGTTCTGAAAATTTGTATCTGTCTTAAAGTTATAAATGAGGTTAATCAGAAGCAAAGAAATATTTACAGACAGCTGGCATTCACCTTGAACAACGAATAATACAAACATGAAGCCTTTAAATCATTCCTTGATTGGTCCACAGAAATTCTGAAATAAGCCATTAATTATTTCATAGAAAAAAGAATCAAATTTTGAAGAAGAATGGCAGGACAATTGACGGAAGATGTTAGTATTTTACTATCAGAAGAAATCAAAGGGCAAGTTTGAATGTCTCAATTATTTTTACCAAGACCTGGACAATCCATTCCAAAGCATTGGATCAAAAATGTCAGCCATTTAATCTGACTTTCATAGAAGAAAAACTTTGGAAGCTTTTACCAACAGTAATAGAGTAATAGAATTTTTAAATTAGTTTTCTGATGAAAATATTTTAGTGGAAGTTTTCAATTACAGAGACATATGAATATGATTTGAATCAATCTAACAGAAACAAAAGTATGGATAGTAATGACAATTTCTGGAATTTATTGCGAATTTTTGTGTGATTTTTGTGAATTTTTTTCTGGGATTTTTGTGAATCTCTGCCAAACATATATGTTTTAAGACTTTAATATGTTTAAGACTTTTCATAAATACACACCCTCATGCTCCCATCCCCACAGGAAAATTTCTCAGCCACGAGAAAGAATCCTGCCATTTGCAACAACATGGGTGGACCTTGAAAGCATTATGCTAAATATGATAAGCCAGACAAAGAAAGGCAAATACCACATAGTATCACTTACATGTGGAAGTAAAAGAAAAAAAAGAAAAAAAAGTTAAACTCATAGAATCAGAGGACAGAAGAGTGGTTGCCAAAGGCTGGAGGTGGTTAAGGAAATAGAGAGAGGTTGGTAAGTGGTACAAACTTCCAGCTGTAAGATGAATAAGGTCTGAAGATCTATGTAAAGCATGATGACTAGAGAAGTACCTAGCTCACTCAGATGGAAGAGGGTCCAACTCTGAATCTCAGGGTCATGAGTTCAAGCCCCATGTTGGGTGTAGAGATTACTTAAATAAAAACTTGGAAAAAAAAGAACAAAGCCTGATGATTATACATGGTTACATATCTGTACTGGGAGAGTATTACTTAAAGGTTCAAGTATTAAATGGTGAAACATCAAAAAAAAAAAAAAATCCATGGTTGACAACACTGTATTATAGAATTGAAGTTTGCTAAGAGAATAAAACTTAAATGTTCTCACCAAAAAAAAAAAAAAAAAAAAAAAAAAGAAAGAAAGAAAGAAAGAAAGAAAGAAAAGGAAAATTATAAATATGTGAGGTGATGGATGTGTTTATTAACAAGATGGCACAAATCCTTTGGCAATGTATTTATATATCAAAGAGCTATTTTCTGTCATTAGTTACATTCAGCCTTGACTTGACATCTTAATTTTGTCAGGACATTCTGTGACTTGGGCCCCCACATTCTACTTGAGGAAATAGAGTTAAATATTGGTAACCAAGCTAATTTGATTTTTTCACACTCATCACTTCTGGACCAGACCTAATGCAAGAGTCTGGGTTGCTGTCACCATTGGTGCTACTACTGCTACTGAGAATAACAGCAATAATATGTGCCCAACTTTAAATAGTTTTTTTAAAGTATTTATGAAAATAGTCTCCTCCTCTAAGTTCTCTAGAACTGGAAGTGATAAATAAGATAATCAAATCTGGAAGTAGATGCATTTAACACTTATGCCTCTTGTCTTCCCACACCAATGGCAGATAATACTAACCACTCTTTCCCACCAAGCATAGATACCCCCCACGGGCCCTTCTCAATGTTCAGTGGATGTGTAGGCAGCCACTACTGACCTATCATCATTGGCATTACAGAGAGAATATTTCTTATCCCTGATATAGCACAACCCATCCTTTCACAGAAGAAGAAATGCTCACAAAATGATTGCACGTCAGATGAGCGGCAGAGTTAGGGTAATGATATGTGTCAGCTCCCCCACCCTCAGCCCAGTGTCCTTTCCAGTAATGTGTGCCTCATGTCTGGTTACCAGAATATACTACCCAAATGACTAATCAGATTCTGCTTTCAAAATGAAAAACTTCGCAATGACTTTTAAATTTCATTCTTCAAAAATCTGTTCTAATAAAGAGACTCTGGTCCAATATATTTACTACCTCATCTGGCCACCATTCTTTACACAGCAAGTATAATCAGTTATCCCTGGGGGGGCAGAGGGTGATTTCAGCAGGTGCCGAAATACATGCATTTGTAAAGACTGCTAGCGTGTTCACATCCTACAAAAATGCACACAATCGATCTCAAAACATCACCAACTCTTCAAATAGGAGGATTCCAGCTACATGTGAGGGGTAACTGATCAAAGTCAGCTAAGACTAATAAACATGAAAAAGAAGAACCAAAGAGAAAGACAGATGCCGATGAGTACTCCTTACCATTTAAGGCAACTTATAATTCTAACCATTCTGCTAAAAACAGACAACGGACTGATTGCTATTGTTTTACTGATTAACTATTCTCTCTGCTTTTTCCCAAAAGGCACCCTGGCAAACTTTGCTTAGTAAATATTGACACCTGTAAACCAAGCTGGCTAATGCCGTTGGCTCTCCAGCTATCTTCCCATCTGTTGCCTGAGAATTTTAAGCAACGCATTTTGGGACTCTTGCTCTCTTTCCATTGTAAACTGTAAAAAATGCTACCCAGAAGCTAATCCGAAAGCCACATGGCCCTAGAGGGGCCTGTGGTAAGTAAAGGGAAATGTAGTCTAATATGTAAAATGCGTATCCCACCGGCCTGCTCGGCCACCCCGTCTTTAGTTAATAGCATGCCGGGGTAATCTGCTTAGTTACCAAGTGGGGCTTTTTTCCCTCTTCCCCATGAGATCACCCAGACCACGATCAAAGCCCAAACACACTCTCTGCCAGCTCTATTGTTCCCCAGAGTGGGATTAATGACTAATTATGTCAGGTCACTCATCCAGATGGCCTCTCAGATGTTCCTTTGTCATTGTCTGACCTTCCATATGCCCCTTTGACCTTGAGGTTTATTTCCATGGAAACATGAAGCCTCAGTTTCCTTGCTGAGATTGCCAAGAATTGGCCAAAAGGAGGGATATGGGATAATCTACCCACACTTTGTATTCTGCTTCCATCTCATGCCTTGTTAAATCCAATGAATAGATAAAAAATGCTATCTGGTCCCAGCTGAGTGATGACCATGGTCATGATTCTATGTTACATGCTATGTTTTTTAAATTAGCAGACAGCTTTGTACATGGAAACGTGCATTCAATTTGAAGAACATCAATCGCCATAATGTGATCTTTTTATCTCATTAATGTTAAGCAAGGGTAATAGAATGGAATTACAAAATATCACTGTGAAAGGAATACAATTCAGAGAATTATAGATATCCCCCATTAAAGCCCTAGAGATGTTTGGATAAGTCAACTTGTTCAGTTTCATAAATTAAAGATTCTTTACTTTACTACCTTTTCTGGGGTTTAAATTCTAGCCTCAGATGTTGATCTTAATCTGAAGAAGGATTTTAAAGTGGTTAGTAAAATGGAGAAATTTCCTCAAAACTACCAAATAAGTAAATAAAAATAGAATAGGAGACTGACTCCTGCACTCAATTAAATAAAAAAGGTTGAATACGTATTTGCATGAGATGAAATGTATTTCCCTTTATATTATAAAGAAGACTAAAGAATAATTCATATGTCTAAAATGTGGAGGCTAATTCACCTCTCCCGAGTTCATCCAAGAATGAAATGTCTCTCTGCTCTATACAGGAATTCATACACGCACAGAAGTCTCAAGGGGGAATGCTAGTAGAGTTGAGTAGTCACACGTGCCCAAGTTTTCCTGGCAGGGTGGTGATTTATGAAATCTTCCTTCACCAATGATCAGAAATCTTCCACCTGAGAGTTATCAGTTTATTTAAGAAAAAAAGTCAGAGGGCTAAGTGAACAAAGGATTTTGTTCCTTGTATTGTTCTTGTTGGGCCATTTTGCCTTCTGAATCCAGAAAGACATGGATCAAAAGGAAAAACTCACCCTGGTCAATGACAGCCAATGCCTTCCACTCCCCACTCCCGGGACTCCAGTGCTGGAAGGAAGCAGTGATGCTACCTTGTTCACTGCTCACTACAGTATCATCCAGATCTCCAGTGTCCAGCACAGTGCTTGGCATAATCTAGGTTTCTAAAACCTCACCTGAATGAATGAGTGAATAAATGTGGAGTAAATGTTAGTGCTAGCCCATGTGTGCCGAGAAAACTTGACCTTTCTCCTCTTTTGTTTTCTTCCAATGATACTGTCAGGACTTGCTTATTTAAGAAAGCATTCTGTGCAGATTTGGCCTCAGGGAACACAATTCAACAACAACAACAAGAACAACAACAAAATACCCCAGAGAAATCCTTTCCTTCCATTAAAAGAAAGACAATTTTATTTAAAGGATGGCAGCAATACAGTAGACTTCCACAAAGCATGAAAGAACGCTATGTTCCTAATCATTTGAGAATGTGGCCAGAAAACTCTTAACACATTTCAGACAGTGTTCCAGGCCTTTTGCAATGGCTCCATGCCTTACGAGGTACTCATTCCATCTTCTGAGTTTGCCATCACCACTCCCAGACAAAGATCCTCTCCCTTCTCGGATGGCATTGCTGGGAGACATGGCAAACTGATGGCCCACATTGCAGACACAGGGGTGGCAAGACAGACATTTTTCCTAGGAACATTCCTACTAAAATTTTTGGTAAGTGCTTTGTCAGACATAAGACTCACAGACACAGAATCGTCTTAATTAACAACATACTTAAAATGTTGACATTCTATCTCAGTAGAAATATAATTTGAATACAAGTTCAAATCTTCTGTTCATGAGGCTCATCACAACAGCATGTGACACTTATCTAGGCCCCAGGTTCCACACCTGCAAATCACACTACTGTACTCTGTAAGTCCCTGCAATAACTATGAGTGGAAATAATTCTTCCAACAGGAGGGACTTAGAATTCTCATGTGCTAGAACTAAAATTCTCATGGTGGCCTAAAAAATTCACAAGAGTCAGCCAGTATATTAGAATATTGCATCAAGGGGAAAATTACTGTATCAAAGAATAGGGAACTGGAAATCAATGTTGTCCAAGTGCTGCTTGTTTGATTTTTATGGTCCTTGTAAATTGCTTTGTGAGTAGGTTTATATCAATGAAAAAATATTTGTTAAGTGTCTGCAGTGTGCCAGCCCTGGCTTAGTTTCTAGAAATACAATGACGACCTCAAATCGCTCTTAGCTTACTAAGGAGACTGAGGAGCAAACCTAGAATGTCTTGGGCAGACCTAGGGCAATTTCCTGGAGGAGGTGGATATCTAGGTGAAGCTCTAAATAAGAGTGAACTCAGAAAACAGGAAAAGAGTGAGGAAAGATATCCTGATAGAGGGAGTAATTTATGTCAAGTCCTAGGTGGGAAAATGGATGGGCCAAATTCAGAGATTTGTAGTAGTTCGGCCTGACCAAGGTGTGAGGTATGAAGGTGTGAAGGTGAGATTGGACAGGTGAGTGGGAGCCCTACCATCAAAGGCCTTGTGTTCCATGTTAGGGAATCTGTAACCCAGAGGATCCAAACAGGAAATGCCAGGAGACTCAGTGAACTCTGTTGTCAGGTGGTAGTGCCTCAGATTCCTGGCTGGAGTTCAAGGATAGGATGCCAGTCCACAGATAAAGATGCCCCAGGCAAGCCAGGACCCCCATCCCAGAAGGACTGGATTACTAGACAATCCAGGCATGACTTGGGCACAAGCTACAAAAGGTTGGAAATTATCATGTGAGGACTGATTTCAGGGACCAGAAAGAAACCCAGAACTCTTCTGTTTCTCCCAGACAAGACTTGGAGGTAACTTGGAGGAGAGTTTCAGAGTGTTAAGCGTTTCTTAACTCTCTCCAGAGAGAGGAGTTGGTGGGGCTGGTGGTGGGAGGGGGTTCGAGGGAACATACTGAGCTGTTAAGAGTGAAGGATCTGGGCTGCAGAAAGAAGAGAGAAACAGAGGCAGGAACTCAGTAGGTCTTCCCCTTGCAGCAGTGAGAGACACTGGATCTAGAGCTGATTAGCTGCATGACTTTGAGAAAATTTTCTTCTTAACCTCTCTGAGCTGCCATTTCCCCATTTATGAAATGAGGACAGTGATGCTTTCCATGCTAGATTGTCATATTAATTGGAAAATAGCAGCAAAATACCTGGCATCTAGAAGGCACTTGGCCTTGGCAGTAAATAAGTAGTAGCTTTTATTAAGGGGGTATATCATTAATCACTGTGTGGGAGATGTGCGTTAGTCACCGCAGGGAAGAACTAATAATTGCCTTTACACTAACTTTATCTGGATCTCTTTCATAGCCTTTCCTTTCGATTTTATGTTAGTACTCATGCAAATTTTACGGTACTTCGGTTATCAGTTTGTATTATAATTTATCCATTTTAGTATTCCCTAGAGTGGATATTACAACTTTACATGGGCTAGGTGCCTAGTAAATCATTGTTGAATGACTGAATAATCCCTTTGGGGATAAAATATCAATCCCAGGGCCATTTCTAAAAGTTGCTGATGTTATTGGTAATTAGGTATTATTCTTCTACTCATTCAACACGTATTTATTGAGTACCAATTTGTACCAGGCATTGTGCCAGGCCACCCTATTCATCACCAATCCCTAATTCTTTTACCAAAGCAATCAGAATGTGTCTTATTTTGTTCTGCTTTCCAGTGTTATGGTTCCAAGGAAAGATCAGTTTGTGGATTTTGCCCATGTGTAGTTAGAAGAAGCCACAAAAGCATCCTTAATCTTGGCTGTTCAAAAGGAAAGAAAGAATAAAAAACGATTTCCCCGGGGTGCTATCATATGAAAACCAATGGTATGAGAAACCAAGGATGGAGATAACCCACCATAAGTCATAGCCAGTGAACCCCTTCTAATGCATAGCTCACTGACTCTGTGTCAGACTACTATCTTTGTTTTAGATTCTTTAAATTTGCTATATTAGAAGCTCAGACCACAGCCCAGAATAATTGTTTAATGAACTGACTTTCCAACAGGTCAGTACAAGAACAATAATAGGCCCCATAAGACACACTTAGAGATACACATTCCATTCCATTTGTAAATGGAGATGTCTTTCTTGGGTAAGAGAGATATTTTAAAAATTTAATAAAATTATATAAAAATATTTTTGTTAGTAACATAAAAACTATGTAGGTGAATACTAACCTAATAAATTTATTGCATTAAAAAATAATGGAAAGTATCCAGGATGATTTTATGTTTGATGTAGTAGGTAAAATATGAAAGGAAATAGACTTACATATTGCCAAAGCATTAATTTTATTAGTCTATTTTCCTATCTTCGACAGCAGGGTAACTTTCAACTCTCCTCGACCAGTCAGACTCTTATTTGGTATTTTATTTGATTGGCTGTCTAATCTAAATAAACAGATTAACTTGCATTTAAGAAAACAGGAGATAGGGAAACAGCAGAGAGAATGATTCAAAGGTAAGCTTTAAATATACAAATGGGATAGTTCTTTTATGGGAACATTTCCATCCATAGCTTCGCTAAAGCCCACGTGCAAAGGTAACCTAAAATCCATATGATGAGTTTCTAGCTGCTATGTACATATTCAACTTCTGGTCTGTTATATCTACAATTGCAGATACCCAACAGAACCCAATATAGGCTGAATTTCTGTTTAGCAAAGTCTGCCTCTTTGACATAGAAGCAACTAGCCACCTAATTCTGAATAATTCTTTACTTTTGAACTTCTTATTTTTTCGAGAGCTCATATTTGCTTAGTGACAGATAAATGCTATGTCTTCAGGGTAATTCTTTTTGTGAAATATAAACATTCAACACAAAAGAAGAAATGTACGAATGAATGGTTGTCAAAGCCTGAAATCAAGAAGAATTCATGAATTTAATATTCTAGGCCCCAGAGATAGGTAACACATGACTAGCATGTTAAAGATAAACAGCTTGATAAATTCTATTGCAGTCAGTGCTATAGGAAAAAAAAAAAAAAAACTTAGAATGTAAAAAAAAATAAAAAAGGAAAAAGTGAAATTTCAAAGGAAAAGAATTATATGCTGGACAGAGTTGATTATTTGGCAAATTTGTTATCATATCCCCCATTTAAATGTGCAAAATTTGCATATAACTTTTTTCTTTCGGGAATAAAATCATCAGACCTAATTAGCTATTGATGCCCAGGAAATGTTAATACCTTATAAGATAAGCCCCCCCAAAAATGTGTTGCAATTAAAGATGTGGTCATGGAAGGAGAACTCCTTGCCTACCACCCCCTTGTCCCTGTTCCTTAAGTCACATCTGCTTTCCTTACTAAAGGTATAAGCCTGTGGAACAGAGGAGCTTATACAGCTGAGGAGGAAAAGTGCATTCCTTTTTGTCTGGTGCATCATCAACCAACCTGTCAGCTACATTCCAAATGCAGAATCTTTCTTTTGCATGATGATTCTAGGAGGCAGAAATCACAGCTTGGCTGACTGATCCCAGGTGGAGTTTGAAGTGCTGACAGCAAGAGAACTAATGTTTAGATTTATAAACTGAGTGAAGTTGATGTGGAAATCATTGCAAATGAATAAATATAGAGCCTTGCATTATCATTTTTATCAACTCACTTTGCTCACTATAACCCTTTCTATGTAATTACTTGCGATGAATGTGAGTTGTACCTACAGCAGACATATGTACCTACAACTGCCACATATGTATGAAATATGTAGCCTCTTCAAGGGAAAGGAACACACCAATTTATTCAGCATACAGATTGCAAATACAAAAGGCAAGCCAGCATCCTATGTAAGAGGGAAGGAAGAGTCGTGGCTTGTATAATTCATATCCTTAAATGAGTCAAGGAGTATTCATACCCAGGAGTGAAGATAAAACTGGTATTTTATTGATGACATTATATAAATGTTAAAATGTATGTATTTTATATACTAAAAAAAAGGAAAAAGCTAAATCAAAGAAAAAGAATGGGTTGTTGGTACAGCACTTTATCTTTCATATTGACTGGAGTATATATTAAGCTGAGCTATTGAAATTACATTGACATAATTACTAAAAGTGAATACATTTGATCAAAAATATGTTTACTAATATTAATATATTTTGTCCATTGATGGCTATCAGTCGTTTCTCTTTTATATCATTTGTTTCTATGAATTAATGTATATTTTATGCTTTGAAATTTCCTTATGAATAGCTCTGTATTTTTTATGCTGGATAAAGCCACTGGTGGCCATATTCTGGTGTGAGAACAGAATCCAGCCACAGAGAACAACATACTCAGATGCCCTTGGATCTCTGCTCTTCACATCATGCCCTTGCTCTTCCTTGGCAACTGCTGGTTTGGAACATTATGGTTAGGGTGCGTGATGGCAAGTACACTGTGGTTAGGAGAAGATGTTAAGTGACTCCAATTTTGCTAAAAAGGCTGCTTTTAGGTTGTTTGAAGGTATATCTAAGGACACATTTTACACTGTCATCCTTAGATGCATACATTAAATGCATGTGTAAAAAGTCATTTCTGGGGCTCTTGACTGGCTCCACTGAAAGAGTATATATATAACTCTTGATCTTGGAGTTATGAGTTTGAGCCCCACATTGGGTTAAAAGATTACGAAAAAAAAATAAACTTAAAAAATTAAATAAAATAAAGGCCAACACACACAAAAAAATCATTTCTGGGGCACTTGGGTGGCTCAGTTGTTTAGGCAGCCAACTCTTGATTTAGGCTCAGGTCATGATCTCAATGTCATGAGATCAAGTGAGCCCCATGTTGGCTCCACACCAGTGGGATATCTGCTTGAAGATTCTCTCCCTCTGCCCTCCTTCCACTGTCTCAAGTAAATAAATAAATATTTTTAAAAATCATTTCTTTTTTCTAATGTGTGCTAACGTTAAGCAGTAATATTAATAACATTTCAATACAAAATTATCTAACTCAGGATGACATAAGGTTTTTACAGGTAGATGATACCTTATATATGGAGTATATATGCTTTTTTTTCTGGCACACTATCAAAGAAGTTCAATACTTCATGAAGGTATAAAAGAAGTTTAAAGGTCTTCCTACTTAAGTCTAGCCAATTAAAACAAAATGCAAGTACACGTTTCCTGGGCATCATTTGAGATTTTTCTTCTGTACTTCTAACATAATAAGTTTCACAAAAGTTTGTACTTACTAAGAACTGTCATTATCTCTAATGGTTTAATGTAAATAACATAAATTATTTATTTGAAAGTGATGCAATACTTAATATTCACCTTCTAAATAATGAAAATATCTTTATATTTTTTTTAACTAAATTAATGTCTTCCCTGGTTTTCAAACTATAAAATCTTACTGAATTTCATGCTACTGTTTCAAAAGAAAATAATGTGGTATCTTAAATAATGGGATATATTTCATTCTGAAAAACCAATGTGAATGGAGCCAACATTTATTCTATCCAATGCAGTCTGGAGCTAGACCAAAATCTAGAATGGTTTTCTATTTCTAAGACTACAAAAAAAAAAAAAAAAAAAAGATTCAGTGAGTCATCCCGAAGTTCTGTCTGATTCTAGAGACAGAAGTCCAAGACGAATTAGGGATGCCAATAGTGAAAATGTAGTGGAAAAAAGTACTGCTGGCCTGAAAGGGAAGACAGTACAGTCCTTCTACCAAGTTTATTTAAGAATGTGGCTTGTACCTTCAGTGTCTTAGTTGCCCTGTATAAACCGAAAGACCGATAAAACCATGACTTCTTCCTTCACAAGGTCTTAAGAACATTCAAATCAAAACACTACGTTGGTATGAAGCATAGATATCATTAAACAACTCAGAATATTTCTCCATCAGGACCCTGTAATAAACAATTGGGGATCAATAGTCTAACATCATTAAATATGTGTTTGCTGTGCATAAATTGAGTGTTAATGTAAATACACACTATAAAATTAGGGGTACACTTTTTCTTTTAAGCAGAGGAAGAAAAAAACTTAAAATAGTAGATTTGAATTTTAAAACTTAGATTGTAAACCTAATTTTTAAGTTATACATCTCTATTGTGAATTATGTCCTGCCTTTTATCTTTTTTAAAAGAGATTTTATTTATTTATTTTGGAGAAAGGGGGTGTGAGCAGAGAGAAGACAGAGCAGGAGGGAGAGGAAGGAAAGAGAATCTCAAGCAGCTGCCCCTGAGCACAGAACTCGACACCAGGCTGACCTCAAACCCTGAGACAATGACCTGAGCTGAAATGAAGAGTGTGAGGCTTAACCCACTGAACCACCCAGGTGCCCCCTGCCTTTATCTTTGAACAAAATATGTATATGTGTGTGGGTGTCATTTCATTTTAATTAAAACAAAACCAAACATCCCTATCAGGACTATTGAGATATAATTATTCATTGCAATGTGAATCATATTTACAAAATACATCTTAGAAAAATATGTGCACTGTTTTGAAATGTGAGCTGTTTAAATTTCTCCTGAAACTATTACCCAAAACCCAACATATATGAATAGTTGCTATATTTTGGTCCTGAGCAAAGGGTCAACAACAAGTGGTTTAAGTGTCTGGTGCTTAGGGATTTAGTTACTTTGAAACTGGATTATTCTTCTACTTGACAAATAGCAATAAAAAATGCGGGCATGTTCTTGAGAGATAAAATTATTTTGTTGCTGATTTTGCATTCCAGACCTATGTCTTTGTGGATGACCATGGAGATTACAAAATAAGGAACCGCGGGTCTCGGGATTGATGGGCAATGCTGAAGGTGCCTCCATCAGGAGCAGCGATGATGCAGTGCTGAGCAGAGTGGAGACCATAATGGCCCTGAAATGATTGTAATACATGGTCTCTGCCTCAAAGGGCTTACAGTCAGGTCAGGTGAATAAACCTGTTTAGTAATGATGAGCTCTGGCAGCAAATGCCAGGAAAGCTGAGCAGAAGGAGAGGGATTTGTCTGTGGAGAGATCAGGACCCTGGTGTTGGAGGTACAGCCCCATAGGAGGAAGGGTTTAGACTGAAACAGCTGGGGAATATGAAGAGGATTGAGAAAAAGATGAAGCAAATTTTTCAAAGACAGATATTGACCACTAGTATGATTTCCACTGTGAAACATGTTGGCAATTTCCTCTCTCTCCTTGTTGCACCAGTAGTATAATTCTGTTTCTTTTCCACTAGCCCCAGAGTAGAACACTTTTGCTTGCTTTCTGTTGAGTTATAGGGCAATAAAGATGCCAGGAATCTGAAAATGTCCTTAACTCTTTCTTCGTCTGCATCTTCTTGTCCTGCTGATTTCAGCTTCTAAAACTCTCCAGTCTTCTTCGTCGACCCATCCACCACCTCAGCCAAGTCCCATCCTCTCTCACTGCAATAGAATTCTTATGGACTCCCCACTTTTGACAACTGCACCCCTTTAGTACACTTTTCATATAGCTATCAGACAATAGATTTGTTTTTATTTTAAGATTTTATTTATTTACTCATGAGACACAGAGAGAGAAGCAGAGACACAGGCAGAGGGAGAAGCAGGCTCCCTGCAAGGAGCCCGATGTGGGACTCAATCCCAGGACCCCCAGGATCACGCCCTGAGCCAAAGGCAGATGCTCAACCACTGAGCCTCCCAGGTGCCCCTCAGACAATAGATTTAAAACATTAATTTCATCAGATCATTCTGCTGCCCTTAGGGGAAAGAAGCCAAGACATTTCATTGTCCTTGAACATATGCATGATCTAACCCCTGCTTACCTATTTAGTCCAGCTTCTCAAAATCCTCTCACTCTTACAGCTCTTTAGGGCTTTGGGTGATGCTCCTTCCACCTGCTTCCCTAGGTCCCTCTAATCTAGATGACCATCTCACATCCAGCTGCTCATCTCAACTGAGTGACCTTTCTCTTGGGAAAGCCTGCATGGCCCCCACTCCTTGTACCTGCAGACTTGGTTGGTCCTCCACGACACTGTCTTATTTTCTTTTTAAGATTTTTTAATTTATTCATGAGACACACACAGAGAGAGAGAGAGAGAGAGAGAGAGGCAGAGACATAGGCAGAGGGAGAAGCAGGCTCCATGCAGGGAGCCTGATATGGGACTCAATCCCGGGACCCCAGAATCATGACCTCAACCAAAGGCAGATGCTCAACCACTGAGCCACCCAGGCATCCCGACACTGTCTTAAAACATAGTACACTTCTTCTCTTCCTCATGAAGTCAATCACACTTAGTTATTACCTGTCTTCTGGGTCATGCATGTTTTGTTCATTGCTATGTTCCTAGTAGTTAGCACGGTGCCCATCCCAGAGCAAGCTGAGTTGATGAAATTAATGAAAAACCTAATTGAAATACTGATGTTTTAAACTCTTGGCTAGAATGTTAGTAGGTTGTATTAAATATACTTGGATGGGGCACCTGCGTGCCTCAGTGGTTGAGTGTCTGCCTTTGGCTTAGGTCGTGATTCCGGGGTCCTGAGATGGAGTCCTGCATCAGGCTCCCCATAGGGAGCCTGCTTCTCCCTCTGTTGTATCTCTGCCTCTTTCTGTATCTCTCATGAATAAATAAATAAAATCTTAAAAAAATAAAAAAATACAAATATTTAAATTCAATTTAGTTAACATATAGCGTATTATTAGTTTCAGGAGTAGAAAGTAATGATTCATCACTTGCATATAATATCCAGTGCTCATTACATCAAGTGTCCTCCTTAATGCCCATCACCCAGTTACCCCATCCCCCTAACCACCTCCCCTTCAGCAACCCTGTTTGTTTCTTAGAGTTAAGAGTCTCTTATGATTTGCTCCCTCTCTGTTTTTATCTTATTTTGTTTCTTACCCTTCCCCTATGTTCATCTGTATTGTTCCTTAAATTGCACGTATGAGTGAAATCATATGGTATTTGTCTTTCTCTGACTTATTTCGCCTAGCATAATACTCTCTAGCTCCATCATCATTGCAAATGGCTAGACTTCATTCTTTTTGATGGCTGAGTAATATTCCATTGTGTATATATACCACACCTTCTCTATCCATTCATCTGTCAATGCACATCTGGGTTCTATCCATATTTTGGTTATTGAACTGATCTTCAACAAAGCAGGAAAGAATATCCAATGGAAAAAAGTCTCTTCAACAAATGGTGTTGGGAAAATTGGATAGCCATATGCAGAAGAATGAAACTAGACCATTTGCTTACACCATCCACAAAAATAAACTCAAAGTGGATAAAAGACCTAAATGTGAGATGTGAATCCATCAAAATCCTAGAGGAGAACACAGGCAGCAACCTCTTTGAACTTGGCCACAGCAACTTCTTGCTATACTTGTAGATTTCTCAATTATTTCCTTTAATAGGTATTAATTATATTCAGTTATATAGTACTAAAGTAGTACGTTAACAGTTGGAATTAATTCCTTCTTTAAAGAACTGGAAATATTCAGTTGACAAGCTTTGAGATAGTTGGAGGTTAGGAGCAAAGGATAGGAATTGCTTTCTGTTGGGCTTAAAGATCAACCAGAAATGTACAATCTGAGGAGGAGGAGCTCACTTATGGGAGAAACAAAAATTAGAATGAAAGAGGCATTTCTTGGAGGCACCACAGTTTATGAAAGGCAAATTAAAGGAGATGTCGATTAAAAACCTAGAACAGGTTAGAAACAGTGCATATGTGGTGAAGATGAGAAGTCAGTTTCCACTCATTTTATCTTAAAAAAAAAAAAAAGGTAACTAACACTAACACAGCCTATAATCCAGCAATTTCTCTCCTGACCTTAGAAAAACTTTTGCATCTTAGAAAGAACTTTTGCAGAGAAAAACTATTGGAAAACTTGGGCACCAGAAGGCACACATGAGACTATCCACAGCATCAGTGTCCACAGTAGCCAATGAAAAGAAAAACTGGAGACAACCTAAATTCTCATCAACAGGAGATTGGAGAAACACATTGTGCTGTATTTATACAATAGAATACTATATATCAGTGAAAATGAGTGGAATTATGGCTATCCAAGTCAGAGGGATGAATTTCAGAAACATAATAATGAGAACAGCAAGTCTCAGACATGATATGTAACAGTACCATTTTAAATATTCAAAACAAAATAAAAACAATACATTGCTTAGGGATATATGCTTATAGAGTAAAAAAGAAAATGATTTTTTAAATTATGTTAGAGTTACCTCTTGAGAGTTTACATGGGATCCAAGAGAAGTGAAAGGGTTGTTTAAACAATATTGGTATTGTTCTATTCCTTAACTTGGCTGGTCAGCTCACAGGTATTCATTCCATTATTAGGCTTCATAATTTATACATATAGTGCATGTGTTCTTTTGAGCATATCAAATACTTCATACTTTTTAAATGAGGATAAAAAGCAAGTAACTCCAGTTTATAAAGATTGGACCTGAAGTCTCTGTCATAAAATATATAAATAAGAAAAACAAATCTCAAAATGTAAGACTATGGGATGATCAGTTTAGGATAGAAGTCTGTATAAACTGCAGGTGCTTTATGCATTGAAGAAGTAGTGTTTTGCCATGATCGTTCAATTCAGTAGTGAAACTTTTGCTCCCTATAAGGCCAAGGCAAAAAATATAAACGGGTTTTTAAAACGTTAGAAATCTCAGAACTAACTGACCAATGACATGTCTTTAAAGGACACTGCTCTGTTGGGGTTATAGCCCTAACTGCTGAGACAGACAATACTAATGTCATGGGCAATCTGTATAAAGAATATTGGCCAATGGCTGGTATGACGACGACTCCTACTGAAGATGTAGCACTTGGTTTTGAGTAAAGTGGCACATGATCACTTGGTAAATATTTACCAAATAAAGGTAAAAAAGTGAAAGTTGCAAGTCTTCTTACTGTGGTCCCCTGGTGCAGTGGAGGAAGCTTCTAGGAGGCAGAGCCTACTTATGTGATTGTAAACCTTACTCCAGAAAGCAGGTTGAGGTTAAGCAGGACTAATTCAGCTCCCAGTTCAGTACTACCATCAAACTTCACTCCCTGGCAATTGAGGGCAGCAGAAGAATGAAAAATATTTCCCTCTGGCCTGAGCTCCCAGTAGAAGGGAAAATGCAACATGTACTGTGGCAGGTGACTGTTCCTTTCCTCTTCTCAAAAAAGCAGGGTGGAGATATAGGGAGCTCATAGATGTCTCTGTGTGTTATCTCCTGACTAGTACTTTTTGATTGTGGTAAACTATAACCATTTTAACCATTTTTAAGTGTGAGGTTGAGTGACATTATGTACATTCACAACGTCATGCATCCATTACCACCATCCATCTCCAGAACTTTTCTCATATTCCCAAACTGAAACTCAGCACCCATTAAATAGTAATACTCCATTTCCCCCTAATTTGATCCCCTGGTGCTACCATTCTACTTTCTGCCTCTGTGAATTTGACTACTCTAGATACCTCCTAGTAAAACCATACAATATTTGTCCTTGTGTGACTGGTTTATTCCACTTGGTATAATGTCCTCCAGGTTGATCCACGATGTAGCATGTGTCAGAATGTCTTCCTTTCAAAGGCTGAATAACACCACATTGTATGTATATGTCACATTTTGTTTTTCCATTCATCCATCAATACACACTTGGCTTGCTTACCCCTTTTGGCTATTGTGAAAAATGCTTCTATTAACATGGGTGTACAAATATCTGTTCAGATCCCTGCTTAATTTCTTTGGGTATATACCTAGAAGTAGAATTGCTGGATCATGTGGCAATTATATTCTATATTTTTTGAGGAACCATCATAGTGTTTTCTACCGTAGCTGTGCCATCTTACATTCCCACCAGCAGTGCACAAGAGCTCCAATTTCTCCACATCCTTGCCAACACCTGTCATTTTCTGGTATATTTATGTACAACCCATGGGTGTGAAGTGGTTAGTCTTTTTTAAATAATAGCCACCTACTGGGTGTGAAGATCCCCAAACAGAATTTTATAGCATTTACTTAGAATTATTTCCTTCCGGGATGCCTGGGTGGCTCAGTGGTTGATGGTTTGCCTTTGGCTCAGGGCGTGATCCTGGAGACCTGGGATCCAGTCCCACATCGGGCTCCTTGCAGGGAGCTTGCCTCTCCCTCTGCCTATGTCTCTGCTTTTCTCTGTGTCTCTCATGAATAAATAAAATCTTAAAAAAGGAAAAAAGAATTATTCCCTTTCTTGTAAACCACTTCACCTGTATGCTTCACCTAACTACCCATCCCTGCCTTTTCATCTTGATTAATTATTGGTTCTTCACAGGATAACGACTTGAGCTATCTAATGGAACCAAGTCATACCTTCTGGACCTTTAAAGAATGTAACCAGTTACGTCTGGGAAAGATGAATCTTTTATGGGTGAAAGCAGACAAAAGAACATGTCTTTCATCCCCCCACTGATGAGGGCCACATCAGACTCTTACTCAATTTAGTCAAAGTAAAAACGAAAACAAACCAAAAAAAAAAAAAAAACCCAAAAAACAAAAAACAAATCTGTAAGATTCTGAAACATAGTAATCTTCAGACTGATGGAAAACAAAACATTGAATCTTTAGTATTAACTGTCAATAAGCTTATCATGGAAGTAGGTAAAATGAGATAGCTTAGAAACCAAAACAGATATTTTTCTAAAAAGAAACTATTGAAGGCATATGTATTTTAGGTGATGCTCCAGGTGTAATATATTCTATTGATCATTTTTATCAAGCCACTTAAGATTTTTGTGGGGCTTTTTTCTAAAGTGAAATAATCACAAATTTCTAAATGAAATACTAAGAATCAGCTATTTATTTATTTATTTATTTATTTAGCCTGTTACCATTCACTCTTCCCTCTCAGTTCTTCCTGCAAGCCAGCACATTACAAAATCAGACACAGTGACAAGCAAAAAGCTTGGTTTCCAATGGTTTAGATCTTAAATAACCATTATCATCCAGAACCATGCAGCTGATTCTTCCTGCAGAAATACTTACGAGGCTATCATTTTAAGCTTTAAATTTATAACACTACAGAAGGAGAAGTGTAGAATAATGTGAGAAGCATTAACCAGCAACACTGCAATAAGGGTTTATAGAATTATAGGCACCTGTTTTGCATTTATGAGATGTAGGATATTCTTTAACTGCTCTCTTTAAGGTTTCTGATGAACATGGAGTTTTTAATTAGATGGGCTTTTACTGCTGGTTCAAAGCATTGGCTCCTCACCATGGATGTAATTTTTGATGACTAAGAGAATTAATTTTGTAGCGTAGACAATTATATCATTATACCATATGTCACTGCAGCGTAGGCTTTGTCAGATCCCAAAGATTTGTCATTTAGCTACAAAAATCTCACTCTGTGGTAAAGTGTTGGGTGAGAATCCATCAACAGTAGATGTGATGACTGCATAGTTTCATGTATTGCTATATTAAAAGAGAGTTAAGCTCTTTAGCTATATTGCTAGCTTCCTGTAAGTTATGCTTTGGTAGCCTCCAGAAAAAAGTATTTTAAAACACAGAACAGGGCTTCCCACATGAGACAGACAACACCATGAAGGAAGGGGTCTAAGAGGATTGTCATCACTGCGATCACGGCCTATTAGCAGTTACATTCAAATGGAAAAAATAGTTCTCGTAAAAATTTCATGAGACATTCTTGATGGCACAGAATTAGCTACTTGGGTACAGAAGCTAACTGGTAAAGGTATAAAAATTGAAACCCACCAAATGCATGTCAAATGGGAAAATCTGCCCGTAGCCCCTAGTGTCCAAACACACAGCCCTGAGGTACTAGGCATTTCAGCCTCAGGCAAACCAACAGTGGTTCACCTTAAATTCTTGGAACTGACAGGGCCCATCAGCTATTATGTCCCCTGCCCCCACACCTCTGGGGTGCTGACTGACAGCCTCTTCCCCGCACCCTCCCCCCCCAGCTCTGGTGGGCCAAGCCGGCTGTTTTGTCAGCTGCCTCCCGCCTGGGCCTGGCCAGTGAGCAGGGGGCTGGGGGCTCCAGCCAGGGGGGCTGCCCCGCCTGCCTCACTGCTGCTGCTCTGGCTGCCACTCTACCTCTGGGCCCGGAGACCTTTCTAGTCTGCAGATAACACTGGAGAATTTAGCCTAATCGGTTCAGCTTCCCTAAGGCAAAGGGAAAAAAAAAAAAAAGGTTTCTTAAAAGGAAAAGGATTAAGAGGGAAAGTGAGCAAAGGCTTGCCTGGTCTCCACTTAGGGAATCAGAAAGAGCACAATCAATCGAATAAACGGTTCACCTAATCATGGGGACAGCAGGGTAGAAGAGAAGCTCTGCTTTGTGGCTTTTTAGTCTTGGAAGGTTGCTCATAGAATCATCTAATAGTGACAAGTTCTGGAGTTGGAAAATAAAGACCTCTTCACTCCTCCACATCCCTTGCCATAATTTCCCCCCTTTTTTTTCTTCGTTTTTTCTTTGCTTTCTTTTGGAAGGGCATTCTGTGCTGTTGGCCACAATCCTCCACTCTGCGCATACACGCGTGTGCACATGTGCACATACACACACAGACGTCTCATTGTTTACCCATCTTGAGATTGAAATAGTTAACAGGTCACCTTTTTTTTTTTTTTTTTAATTTTTCTAGCAGGTCACCTTAAAACAAAATTGGGAGCTAGGAAGACCATATGATTTTGATAAAAGATCACCGTTAGATCCTAATAATGATGAAATTCTATATATCCATCCTGGGAATCTATTTACCGAAATTGTACTGGGGAAATATTGGTGACTATTCTGGCATTCTTTGTGCTTGTCTTTTTTGATATTTACCTGGGTTTTCCTAAAAGTTCTCCAGGCTATTATCTCTTGACTTCCCAAGCCCTCTTCGTCATGAATGATATCTGCTTGGAAATTAGGTGTCCCAGTGCAACTGCTTACTAATTGTAATTTAATTTGAATCCCACTTAAGAAAGCATTTTCTTTGGCGGGGGAGAAATCTTCAAGGAAAAAATACTTTCAGGTCTTGATTTGTATAACTAACCCCTTGCACTTGGCAGGTCATTAGATCTCACTAGTTTGTAATGCAATCAGAGTCAGCATTCTGCTCTTAAGGGCTGCTCAGTAATTTGCTTGTTAATATATTAGCACACAGCATTGATCAAATGGCTAATCCAATCACACGCTTGTTATTGATCCCTTATTGATGACCCAGCCTGGTGATCACTTTTGTCGGCTTCAGTCAATAGCAGATGCCAAGTAGCCTTTCACACACCTAATTAGCTTATGAAATAAACCAAACATTTTGCTTGGCCCCGAAGGCAAAGATCAATGGAAAGCTTTGGGGCTGAATTCAGATGATTTTTTCATCAACTTTTCCTCTTCTCTTCTGCAGCCACTCAAGTTCACATTAACACTCTCCCTCTGGTTTGAAGACATCTGAAAAGCAGCTGCCATGTCTGAGACACTGAAGCAGCTGTAAGCCATAAATCACAAGGGTGAGGGATTCTGGGTTGCACATTGGCATGTGGTCTGTCAGGCCAGAAAAATAGAGACATAAAAGAGCCAAAGGTCAGAGGTACGTAGAGTTTAGAAGCCTGACCTTGTGCTATATTTCATGTAAGAAAACCTTGGCATTGGTGGTTCTTTCCAAGTGCTCTTTAACTTTACCTTGCCGAGATGGCACTTGATTAGATCTTTACTCATCTGAATGAGCTGACTCTAGCTTCCTGCTCTCCACCCTGCTACTATTGCTTTGATTGTGTACCTCCATGCTATCATCCAGAAGACCAGGACCTCCAAGGGAAACTGACTAAATAACAACTTTCCAGTTGCACCAAAAATCTGACCCTTCTGAGACAATTTATGCTAACTTAAACTTTAAAATGTAGGCAGTATTTGAGATGCTTTGGCAACACTTGTCACATGACTCTAAAGAACTATCCACTCCTGGACCCAACCCTATTTCTCACGTCCTGACTCCAAGGCTAGACTCTATAATAGAGAAATTGCCCAGGGGCACATGTAATAACAGACCTATTTATTGATTCAGAGCAGGAAAAGGAATAGAATGGCTTTCCTAGAAACTACCAACAGTAGGCAATTGATCCCAGAGCAATATATGGCAATGATTCCCAATGATAGGAAGTTCCAAGTTCCAAAACACGACACCAGGCTGGTGGAGTGTGACCAATCTCTATTGGCAAAATGAAGGATAGAACTGAAGCATGATTCTAAAATCTAAAAGCCCATAATGTTCCTGCCTAAATTACCATTTTTAGAACAGAGAATTCACCAAATGTCTTTCAATTTAAAAAGAAAAGCAAATTTCCAGAAACTGCTGTTGGTTTATATGCTCCTGGCAATTTTCCTGAGTATTTAGAATAACAAAAAGCAACCAACCAATCATTGAAGAAATCCACATCCAGGGTGGGGCAAAATAACCAGACTGGTTTTTATTTGTCAGAATACACGGACACAAGTAATCTTTCTTTAGGAATTATCTAGACAATTTCTCCCAACTTTTCAACTTGCCTTGGAGATTACAATCTATAAATACAATGAAAATCAAAATGATTGTTTTAAAGTTACTTGTTTTAAAAGGATTTTTTTGATTTCTTTTTCCATAGACTTTTTATTTAGGGTAGTTTTATTTCAACTACCTAGCTATTTTAGTTGTTTCCATATTGAATTAAAAAACTTATCAAAACCAATGATATGTATCATCATATAGAATGATTGCTTCACATTTAAAAGTATTTATGCACATTTATTTTCTTTAACAGAAGCAATTTATATTGGTAAATTAATCTGAGATATAGGGAAAAGACACTCAAAGTGGTACATGGCTTAACAAAGTTGACACAAAACACAGATTCCTACTTCTGGGAGAGATCATGGGATCAAGACAATCTCCTTCCTTGAACAGATTGTGAAAACTAATCTGAAGCAAAATTGAAATTTGTGATTTAGCTAGTGGGGCTTCCACACTCTTTTTCTAGACTCTATTTCTCTCGTGGGTTCTCACCCCCAGAGCTTCACTGTTGTTTGAAAGGAACCAGGTGAAAAGATGGTAATCCTTAAACTCTAGAGCCAGGTTAGCTGAGTTCAAATCCCCACGCTGTTGTTTCCCATGACCTTGGGGTTATTTGACTTTGCCTCAATTCTATCATCTCTAGAAGGGAGATAATGGTAGAGTCTACTTTTTAAGGCTTTTTATGAGAATTAAAAGAGTCTGTATATATAAAAAGCTTTAGGATAGTGCTTGGTACATGATAAGCCCTCAAGAAACGCTGGCTGTTCTTGCCATTATTATCTGCCTGAAAAAGATCTCCTCCAGATATTGCTTCAGCCCTCATGTGACCCACCTCAGGAACCCTTCAAAGTAGATTGTCCCCATCCAGTACCACTAACAGGGTTTCAAATAATCTGATAGTTATCTCTGAAACTCCACCTTAAGCTGTAGGCCACAGAAGAAAGAAATCTAATAAGAACCCTTGCAGGTAAGGAAAAGATGACCTGTGTCACCTTGTTGTGTCATCCCTTCAAGGGTTATTTGCATTTAAAAATTAGCTGGCAGAGGCAGAGGGAGAAGCAGGCTCCATGCAGGGGTTCCAGGATCAGGCCCTGGGCTAAAGGCGGCGCTAAACCGCTGAGCCACCCGGGCTGCCCCATGTTCCCAGATTTTAACAGCTGTGGATTCAACGATTCAATGCCCCGCCTCAAACCTGACCATTGTCAGGGCTCAAATTTGACATCAGTGGCAGGAGGATGTGGGGGGCCTTGGGGTGAGATACTGAGTTTAGCAGACTGGATAGGCTCCCTCAACCTAATGCTGTGTCCCCATGAGAGATGGCAACCACTGGAGATACTGTTGGAGGTGAAGAGAAAGTAGTGGATACAAGAAAGTGATGGATTTTCACTCCTCCAAAAAACAGTCTTATGGGAGATTTGTATACTCCACCCAGACTGGCTTGTGACAGGCTTGTGAGCTTGCCACTCAGGTATTACTCAATATATGAGCCAGAGGTGATTTTGCATCTAGTTTCTTCCACACTGACACTGGAATGGACATAAGCAAGTCAGATATAATTATTGATCTTGTAAGCACTTTAGTTTTAATCAGTGTAACTAAAATAATAAGTCATATAACATCTTTCTGTGGGGATCTGTAGAAATAGGACAGAGCACTGCTTTTGGGAACATGATGTAGCTATAACATGGCTGAAAAGTCAGTTTCCAGAGTTTTTTCCTCTGTGCTATCAGTCTATGGTTTTGTCATTTTAAGATTTTGTGTTTCCAGTTTTTCATTCACTGTACTGGTGAATTCAAGCTAGGGAGGAAAAAAAAGCTCACTATGTTTTACAACTATTTACAACATTTAATCATCCAGCACTAGCCATCAGTAAATTTATAAGGATGTTTCATCTTATAAAATAATCACAGCTTGCCTACCACTGGAAATATTTTCTGATCCTTGGATAAATTATATATTAGTCCCCTTGCATCTAAATGACATTCCCATAGGCCACGAGCTTCTAGAGTCTAAGAACTGCCAGTAATGTATAAAAATATCAACAAAATTTAGTGAACCCATCACAGCTAGCAGGATTGTAAAAATCTGTTTTTCTGATTTGTAGAATCAAAAATATTGCGAGTCTTCAACTGTTCTTTTAAACAGGAAATGAATGGACAGGCTTTTGGTTGCTATTTCTAAGTGGGGATTAGATTTTCAAAAAATATATAATTACAGAAGAATTTTAATTCCTTGGGTTAGTTATAAATTAAAACAATTACTTAAATATACTCAGAGAAATCCAGAGGCTTAAAAAGAGTGTACATTTTTAAAATATGGATAAATAGTCGTAATCCCAATGCCAAAAATTATTAGATTTTGTGTAAATATTTCTTTTAAAATGACATAATTAACCGATGTCAAGTATATATATTCAGTCTACTTAAGGATAATGGTAGCATTGAACAAAATAATGTTTTGAAGAGTACATAAAATACATTTAGACACCAGTTGTCAAATGGAAACTCCAATCAGCTTTTAAAAATTAAGGATGTAAGTGTCATCCTCCTCCATAATTATAAATGAAAAATAAACTACAAAATCTACATGTATATGAACAACTACCATATGCTTTAGCATCCAGTTGGATGTTTCAGGTGGAGGAGGGGAAGAGGTGACTTGTTTTTGTTAAACTAGCTTTGAAGTTAAAGGATGCAAAAGTGTTTTAATATGTTAATGAAAATATAAAGAAATAAGCATTAAGATGTTTTAAAAGTTAATTGTAAACATATTGCCTCATTTTAGTGAAGACAAAGTTGTAAGCAATACGCCATTGTGTATTTAATAAAATTAAAGCTAGCACTTCTAAAGCAAAAAAACTAGCCTTTAAGTGGGCAAAACATAAACTTGATGTTTGTATGAATCAACTCATTAATCAAATTGCAGACTTCTACATAATGAAACTCAAATATACTTCCTAAAAGAGGTCATTACAAGAAAATTTCATGAACTGTAACCTTGTTTTAGTACCTTATGTGAATACGATATGCTAACAAGGAGCAAACCAGTAGATTCTAGGTTCCTGCTGTGGTACTGCATTTTAAATATACTTTCATTTTCTAAGAAAGAAATAAAGAAAGTTCTTGAAGTAAGGCTGGAAACATACTTTTATCCATCTGTAGTTTACTTTTAAGGAGCACACATTTTAACCAAAAAAGGAGATGACATACAACATCAAATTTGCCCGACCAAAAAGTTCATAAAAGTGACACATGAGCTGGTGGCACTTTCTGGAAAAGTGATTTGGCAGTGAGGTCAGAGTGTTTCTTGTAGGGGCCCTGGAAGGTGACCTTTGTACATCAACCTTCTACCATGGAGAGGATGGCCAAAGACAGGGACCAGAGAGTGGACAAACAAGCCTTTTCCTACTTCTCTTTGTCATGCCCGTCTAGGAGAAGGAGGAAAGGGAAGAAGGAAAGGAAGGAGGAAAAGGAAGACACTCTACCTAGGTGCAAACTGCTGTCCTTATCCACTTCACTCTGGAAAGCCACTGAGCAACAATGCAGATTATTAAGGATTTTTTTTTGTTAATACAAAATAGGAATTTGAAATTCATACTTGTGAGTCAGCCAACTAGTTTGTCTTAGGGCTACATAGGCATTCATCAAACTAAACAAGTTATTTTTGTTCTCTATAAAATAACTGTTACATCGGTAAAGTAACACAACATTTTACGTCCCCCTCAATCCAGATCCAGTCTGACTGCCCTACAACTAAACTCGCTTTCCAAAAGCAGCAAATGGCAAGAAAACAATTTGGTTTGTGTAGTATTTACCCAAAGGAGAGCAATTTTCAAAGTATATGTTGAGGTCAGCACAGTTAAAGAAGACGTACCAATGATAACTAAGATTTAACTCAGCCCTTGTACTTGGCCAGACATTGTGCAAGATGTTAATATGAATTAACTTAGTCAATCTTCACAACATCTTTTTGAGGCCGTCATTATTCTTTTTACAGATGATAAAACTGAGGCTCAGGGAAAATGAAGAACTTTCCCAAGATCAAATAGTACCTAAAGAAGGCAAAATTTTCACTTGATGGGATGAGCACTGGGAGTTATGCTATATGTTGGCAAATTGAACTCCAATAAAAAGAAAGAAGAAGAAGAAGAAGGAGAAGAAGGAGAAGAAGAAGAAGAAGAAGAAGAAGAAGAAGAAGAAGAAGAAAGAAGAAAGAAGAAGAAAGAAGAAGAAAGAAGAAGAAAGAAGAAGAAAGAAGAAGAAGAAGAAGAAGAAGAAGAAGAAGAAGAAGAAGAAGAAGAAGAAGGCGAAATTTGAACCCAACTTAGGAAGGACTTAGAGAAAACAAATGGTCATTCTATGGGCCATCAATATGTACAGTTCTCTCCAGGAACTTCACTCAGATTACAAATTCAGACCTTGAATGCACCTCAGCCAAGCAACCATTGCATTACATTTGCTACGTTTACCAATCATGTTTTAAAAAAACAATCGTTCAAAGACTTACCCAAAAGGACTTTCGCCTTAAATCTAAATTAATTAGAAGATTGGCTTAATCAGAAAACAAACTTCCTTAACCATTCCTACTGAACAAGACTCTATAGAACATGGGAAGAAGGAATACTCTATGCATTTGGAAAACTTCAAAAGTTGTAAGTGAAAAGTTTCAGCAGATGGAATATAATCACCTTAGCTAAAATTTAATTGCCACAAGCATTTCCCTACATAAAATAGGGCAGAATGCTTTGCAAATAAATATAAGTGCGGATAACTACAGGTGGAAGAAAATGCCACTGGCATCTGTCGGCACTATGCCATCAGCCTTATGGCAGCTTGAGAACGAGGGGGCCACTGGGACAGCCCCTTATGCTATCCTCTGTTACAAAGGAGTTATTCTTTATGAAATCAAATGCAGTTGAGATCAGGGCACGATCTTTTTTGTCCTTTCTGAGACAAAAAAATGTTAGAGATGGTTATAAATTTGGGGACAGGAATGAGAAGGGGGTATGGTCGACCAAGAGATGTTCAGATTTTAAATAAAATTCCTACATCTTTAACCACAGCTATTCCAGTTTGTAAAAGACAAAGTGCTGGAAAGTTGATCCTCGCTCAGTAATGAGATGCAGGCACAGTCAAAGCAGGGTGCTTGCAGGCATCGAAGTGAGGCTTGGCTGGGAGAGAGCAGAGTGCAGTTCTGAGATCCTTCTCACAGTGCTTCTCTGGCTCCAGCAAGCCCCTCTGGGGCCGTCAGCATGGCTTCACTGACTAACATAGGGCAAATTTCATGCTGGCTTGAACCTAATACCTCTCTGTTTCTATTGCTTTTTTTTTTTTTATTTATTTACAAAGAGACTTGCACAAAAAAATCCCAGAATAAGATTTCAAAGTTTTGGGGGCAGGGGGGATGAGGGTTTGGCTACAAGTTGTCAGGGGAACATAAAACCAAAAACACAAGACTTGGCCTCATTCTGAGTAATTTCAGAAGAAAACAAGCCTTTTCGGAAATGTATGCTCCTAACGGAGCTGGTTGCAGTGCTGGTGATATGGATTTGCAGTAAGCACTGGAACCAGGCAAACCTGAGTTCATAACACATTTCTGCTACTTATCAGTTATTTGTTAAAGCCACTTAATATATTGTATATTAATATATATACACTTAATATATTGTATATTTTCATTTCCTTCACCTTGTGATGGGTGTAATGAGACTGCTTAGTTATTATCCTTCTTCCATAAGAGTGAGACAAATTATGGAAAGCACTTTCTGCAGTGCCTACCAGGTAGTTAGTGCTCAATAAAAGCCAAGTCGTGTCGCTGTCATTATTTAATAAGGTTTGCAATTTGGCTGAACTTCATTAGGATTCCAAAGGATTTCCTTCCTCTCTCTCTCCCCCTCCCCCTTTCTCCTTCCTGTCTTTCTCACCTATTCCAGTTCAATTTTTTGCCACCATATTGAAAAATTGCCAATACTGATTCCAAAACGCTTCACAAAAGCATACATAAGTGATTCTGAGAAGCTAAAATGGTAATCCTATGAGAATTGGCATGTTCACTGGGAAAATGTAAAGACTAAAACATAGGAGCTTTGAGGAAAACATGCAGTAGAATTTGAATTCTTAGTGGATCAAGTCATTCCAAATGTTTTCATATGGATATTTTCAGAGTGACTTGGAAAAAAGTAAAGACAAATTTAAGAAAGTTAAGGTATGCATAAAATGCGCCATTCACACAAAAAAATCTTCTTTGCTTCAAGACATTTAAAATGATCTCATGACAAGACTTTTGGGTATTACATCAAATTGTTGCATACTAATTTGCAAGGTAAAAGGGACATAGGATGAAAATATAATTTTCTTTAGGGTGAAAAGGAATCCAAATTAAAGAGTTAAATTCTTAGGTTAGGAAATGTGTTTGACTTTAAAAAGAGTTGTGTGACTCACTCATATGCCCACATTTATTTAATGAAATGTAACATGCTACTGAAACATTGCTTTCCACCAATACTTTGTGCCGTAGTCTAAGAAAAGCTGAGGATTAATAGCAGAGAAAACAGCTCTGTTTGGCTGAATAAACATTGCACAAACACTGAACTCTGTGTGGGATCATTAGTTTTTTCATCATACTATTTCTAGAATTGAAAAATCACAAATCCCTCTCCAGCTTAGTTCTTTTATGCAACAAAAGCATTACCCAGACCAGCTAAGATGTATTCTTCAGGATTCTGACATCTCTGGAATGTCAAACAGGTTCAGTAGACACCAAATACAGATTCTCTCTTTCATGTGGAAAGGTTAAGTAAGAAAAGACTTCATGTGAGGAAACTGCCCCATAATTCACGGTTATTTTAATTTAATCTGAGTGTGTTTCAATTTACATATAGACTGGAATGCAGTCTCAGAGGGGAAAAAAATCTATTTTGAGTAAATCAACATTTGGGGGGAATAAAACTGACCATTTTAAAAAACGATGCACATTTTAAAGCTCTATATGTATTTGAGGGAAGTCAGCATCAATATAATGTGAGATTGGCATTATTTAAAAATGAAGTATCCATAAAAACATTATGAGTGTATTCCTTGATTAAAAATTGGCTCTACGGCCTTCTGAAAATTTGAAAGACTTATGGTCTTTAAGACACCATAGCTTTTAACCAGACAAGCACATTCTTCTGGAAGATATTCCTTCAGTAGAATATAAATTAACCACAGACGCGATGAAATGGCCAGAGCTGGCAACAATGGGAGAGAGCTGGATGATATTAGAAATTAAATGAATAAAATATGGTGAACCGTTATCAACAAATATTTAACCATCAAGTTATTTTTATTGTAACCTTGAAAGAGGAGAGTACAATCGATAAATAATATTTGTATATCTGCTCTTCCTTAATTACAATTATTTAGGCTTAACCTTATTGACTTGTAAGAATGAATATAACAGTATGATTTTCTTTCACCTCTTCAAGAAATGATTGTAGTCACTTTGCTTGGAAGTTTAATTCAAATTATGACTAATTATTTCAGTTCCCCTGAGGAGTCATTGAATGCTTGTATTTAATGTAACCTTTAGCACAATTTATGTTCATTAACTTTTAATATAAGTCCAAAGATGCACTACACTTAACATTTAGGACACAGATCTAGGGAAGGAGACGACTTGAGCTTTGTTTTGTTGTTATTGTTGTTTGTTTGTTTGTTTGTTTTTTCCAAAGGTCTGAAGTCAAGTTCATGCACACATTAATTTAGTGCCTACTTTCACATATCATACTTCTAAGGCACCTTTCCAACGTCTCCTCTGGGATTTCTTTTCTGTCTGAAATTCCATCACTAAAACTTTATTTCTTTTTCTATGTTTCAGATGATTTTATTGTCTATGTAGAAAATTCTAGAGAATGTACCAAAAATCTGCTGGAACTAATAAGTGAATTTAGTAAATTAATATGATCCAGGGTTTATATACAAATCAATTGTATTTCTATATATTAACAATGAACAGTTGGTAATTGGAATAAAGAAATAATATCATTAATAATGACATCATAAGATATGAACTACTTAGGAAATATTTTTATAATGTGTACAGGACACATATATTGAGTAACGACATAAGATTGCTAAAAAACATTAGGTAACAACTAAAAATGGAGAGGCATTCCATGTATTAGAGGCTCAATATTGTTTTCTTCCTGGATTAGTGTACAGATTCAATGCATTTCTAATTAAAATAATTACAAGGTTTTTTGGTGTTTTTGTTTGTTTTGTTATGTAAAAAGTGATAAACTGATTCTACAGTTTATGTGGCAATAAAAAAAACTTAAAATAGTGTAAATAACTTTGGGATGGGAGTGGAAGGACAAAGTTAAAAAATTTCCATTGTCTGATTTCAGGAATTACTTCAGTAAGCAAGCTAATGTGAAATTGGCATAAGCATAAATATATAGATCAATAGAACAGAATAGAGCATCCAGAAATAAATTCAGACCAATATGAGAAATGGGTTTTCAACAAAAGTGTCAAGGTAATTCAATGAAGAATGATAAAATTTTCAAAAATGGTGCCAGAACAAAAATGTAACATAAATATATGCAAAATGTCACGAACAAAAATTACATCAAAATATATCAGCAAACCTGGGGCTTCTGGGTGGCTCAGTTGGCTAAGTATCTGCCTCCAGCTCAGGTCATGATCCCGGGGTCCTGGGATCAAGTGCTGTGTTGGGGGGCCCCTCCGCAGCAGGGAGCCTACTTCTCCCTTTCCCTCTGCCTCTGTCCCCCCTCATCTGCACTCTCTCTCTCAAATAGGTAAAATCTTTAAAAAAAAAAAAATCAGGAATACTGTAAGACTTATAGAAGATAGCACAAAACAAAATCTTTCCGACTTTGAGTTACACAAAGATTTCTTGGGACATAAAAAGTATGAATAAAAAGTAATACATTAGACTTAATTAATACTAAAATTTTCTGCTCTTCAAAGGAAGGGCACTGCTAAGAAAAGGAAAAGGCAACCAATAGACCAGGAGAAAATATTTGCAAAGCATGTGTCTGATAAAGGATTTCTATTCAGAATATATAAAAACTCTTCCAATTCAATAAGAAAATATGCAACCTAATTTTGATTGGTGGGCAAGACATTTGAACAGACATTTGACCAAAAAGGAGATATTATGACAAAGAAAAACATGTGAAAAGATGCTCAACATAATTAGCCACTGGGGAAAGGCAAATTAAACCAGAATGAGATACCACTGTACATCTATTAAAATAGCTAAATTTAAAAAATATGAAGAAAATACCAAGATCTGATGATGACATAGAGTAACTGGAACTCTCACATATTGTTCATGGGAATGGAAAATGATAAGGCCACTCTAGAAAACTGTTTTGTATTTCTTTCAAGTTAAACATACACTTTGTAACTCAGCAATTGCATTCCTAAGTATTTACTCAAGAGAAATGAAACATATTCACATACAGATGATATCTAAATTTTTAAAACACTTTTTTTTTGTAAGAGCTGAAAACCAGGAACAGCCCAAATGTTCAACGACAGGTAAATGGGACAGATAAATTGTGACATATCCATACAGTGGGATAATATTTAGCAATCAAAAGGAATTAACATGCAAAATCCTAAGTGAATCTCATTAACATTGGACTGAACAAAAGAAACCAGACATGAAAGATTTATGCTGTATGATTCCGTTTACATGGAATTCTAGAAAAGGCAAAACTAAGCTATGGTGCTTTTTTCAAAAGGAAGGTAAGCAAATAATTATAAAAGTGCAAATGAATACCTTGCTCTTTATTGAAGTTATGAATACTAGGTACTGTAACGGATGATCCCTGAAATTTCAGTGCATCAGCATAGGAAAAGTTGATTTCCCCCTTACAAGAAATCTAATGCAGCCCGTGAGAGCTCTCATCTACTCTGTGACTCAGAGATTCAGGTTCTCTTCTTCTGGGATGTTGCCATCTCCAGGTTTCCAAGGTCCCTGAAACAGAGGATAAAAGAAGTAAAGGAAACACACAAGCTCTTAACTGTCTTGGTTCAGAAATCACACGTCACTTCCATTTATATATCCATTGGGCAGCATTAGTCATTTGGCTGTAAACTCCACGGAAGACTGGTAAACTTAGGGGCAGATGAAATATTTGGTGAGCACTGGATCCGCCCCATACATTTTACCAAGTTCAAGATACAGATAAAAGGTGAAGGAAGTGTAAAATCTGAGTGTGTGTGTGTGTGGGGGGGGGGGGGCGGGGCGGGGGGGACAAGAAGATCCAGATGCTAGACTGGAAGAGGAGAGTAGGTAGGAGAGAGCTGAAGACAAACTATCTCAAAATCTTCCACCATTAGGCCCAATCCACTGTTGTTATCATCTCTTCTTGGATAGATATTGACCATCTGTCTGCTGTTTCCCCACCTGCAATATGGTAGCAGCTCATTATTCTAACATTCTGAGCAAACATAGTAGTAGTGCCACAAGGATAAAATTGTCATGAACCGGGACGCCTGGGTGACTCAGCAGTTTAGTGCCTGCCGTTGGCCCAAGATATGATCCTGGAGACCCAGGATTGAGTCCCACATCAGGCTCTCTGGGTGGAGCCTGCCTATGCCTCTGCCTCTCTCTCTCTGTGTGTCTCTCATGAATAAATAAATAAAACCTTAAAAAAAATTGTCATGAACCTTACCATACTACTCTAACTGGGATCTGAAAAATCCTGTCGTGTAAAATTTGGTGTCATTAATGCAAGATTAAAAGTCTGATGAGGATAACCCTGCTGTGGAGGACAGGACTCAATTACCAGTTGTGTCAAAGCCAAATTTGTGTTATCACAGGATAGATTATCATTGGGAATCTCTGCATGTAATGAAATCATCACCGTTAATTTTTGTGGAGAAAAAGTCTATGAAAGGTTACTTCCTAGTGTCATATATTTGGATGTATTTACTTAGAACAAACTATGGAATGTGCTATAATATAAAACTATTTCCATGCAAATTCAATTCAAATAATTAACTCTCCCCGGATGTCCATTGACCTACAGATGAATGGATAAAGATGTGATGTCTATACACAATGGAATATTACTCAGCCATCAAAAGGAATAAAGTCTTGCCATTTCCAATGATGTGGATGGAACTAGAGGATATTATACTTAGTAAAATAAGTCAGAGAAAGTCAAATACCATGTGATTTTACTCATCTGTGGAATTTAAGAAACAAAACAAATGAACATAGGAGAAAGGAAGGAAAAATAAAATAAGATGAAAATAGAGAGTGAGGCCATAAGAGATGCTGAACTCTAGATAACAAATTGAGGGTTGCTGGAGGGGTGGTGGGTGGGGGAATGGGGTAACTGGGGGATGGGCATTAAGGAGGGCGTCTGATGTGATGAGCACTGGGTGTTCTATTAATGAATCACTGAATTCTACCTCTGAAACTAATAAAAAAAGAAAATGCTAAGAGGTGATCCTGTTACTGTATTCACAAAACCACATCACAGATTTGCAAATTAAAGTGTATAATATCCTACCCCCTCCCAAAAATTAATAATTAACTCTCAATAAGCTTAGTGTTTTAATTCAGTAACAAGCGTTTATTACTTACCTAAGGCCAATCATCTTTCTAAATGTTCATATGTGTTATCTCATTTAGGTTCTAAAATTTGTAAGTTACATATGACTGTTTCTTCTTTTTTTCTTTCTTTTATAACTGAGACTCAGAGAAATTATTTGCCAGGAGCTCCACAAATGATAGATAAGATTTGAAACCAGGTCTTCTGACACCTGTACTCTTTCTGCTACAACTCCAGCCTCAGCTGAAGTGATTAAAAGATATTTCTTCTTCTTCTTCTTCTTTTTTAAAGATTTTATTTATTTATTTGACAGAGAGAGAAAGAGAGAGAGAGAGAGCACAAGCGGGGGAAGCGGCAGCCAGAGCAAGAGGGAGAAGCAGGCTTCCCACCAAGCAGGGAACCCAATGTGCCCAGGACCCCAGAATCATGACCTGAGCAGAAGGCAGATGTTTAACCAACCTAGTCACCCAAGCACCCCAGGTTTTTCTTTAGTTACTTATTATTGTGTCCTCATTTTTACTATCTGACGTATCTGTAAGTAGCTACTAAGTAGCTGAAGAAGAGGTGTTGAGGTACATTGGAACAAGTACTCACCATAAGGTACATTTCTCACAAAGCAGGTACTTTGGCACATTTTGCAGAGGAAGAAACCAAGATCCAGGGAATTTAAGTGACTGACTTGAGGTGACATTTATTACTAGTGAGCCAGAATTTGAACTCAATCTGTCTGATCCAGTTTCGTTTCATGGTACCCAGACCCTCTCTCTTTGTGGGTGAAGAGAAAGGCAGCATAATGGCTCCACTTACATATGTGATAGAATTATCCCTGGAAAAAGTTAAATTTTATGAACACAATTAGCTAAAATGGCTTTCAGTTTCATGCAAGAAACTTTATAACCTTCATCCCTTACACCATGACATTGGAATACAACACTAGGACACAAACAAAAAGCTTAGTGTGAATGAGAGAAAAGTAATTCTGAATCAACAGTAAAAACATTCACATAAGTGTTATAATAAAAAGAAAAGTATCTTTAATGGGTGAATCGTAGCAGCATATTCTATTAGCATTCATCAAATGTTCCTAAAACATGTAAGGTTATAGACGTTTTACAAAAGGATATCAGCCAGAGATGAGGTCAGCCGCCAGCAATTGACTTCTCTTCGTGTCAGGATGACCCGGCCTTAGCTATAATTTCTGATGAAGGAGCCAGAATGATACCTAGTCATTTAGATATTTGGCAATCCTGTCTAGCCACTAAGGAAAATCAAGGCAGCTAGATGAACGTTGGGCAGGATACCTCAGAGAAATCCACTGTAGTCTGCATCTTGCCCAGCACCCCACGAAGTCTTGCTGGCTTTATTGGGGAACCCAGCCGGGGCAGCTCCAGGATTTCCAACCAGGAGGGCTTATGGGCAAAAGGAGTCTTGCTCTGCTGCATTGACATTTGCTTACATTTCATATTTGGTTGAGGAAATATTAATTATTCACATCAGAGGAGGGGTGGAGTCGGGGCGGGGAGGCAAGAGTTGTGGAAATAATTAAAGGAGCAAGGGTGAGTTTTCTAAGAGAATGAGTCCCTTGTATCTAAGACCAGAGATCCTCCCCGCCCCAAAACACCACCAAATTTGGTGACACCCCAGTACAGGAGCAAAGGAGCCTATATCCTCTTGGGACATTGGTGAGAGCTGCAGAAATCCTGTGTCTGGGAATAAGAGACAGCAAGGGACCGACCCATTGGAGATCTCTGGAGAACAAACTGGCCTGAAGAGAACAAACTGGTCAGCAGACACCACTGTGGGAAAACAGACCCTCGCCAGTTCCCCTCCCCGCCCCCGCCCCGCCTGCCCACATACTGTCATACCACCTGGAGCTGAAAGCAACTCTGAGAAGAAGGGGGTGTTTTCCCTGAATCGACTGAGATGTTTTGCCATGGGGCAGGGGATCTCATGGAAATGTAAATTACATTAAATGTCATTTATCAAAAATAATAATATTACCTTTCATGTAACTCAAATGAGTTTGTAGTGTAAATTCAGACCCCACACATCTGTGTTAAGCTGATAGCCCATCAACCAGACAGCTGGAGATGATGCACCTGCATTGTGCCTCCTTTCATCCCATTCTCATGAATTGTGCTAATGTGTTCACTTCTTCCTATGCCATTTCCCTAAACCCATCCCACCACTCCATGCCATACATGCTGTGTGACCAACAACTAGAGTCAGGCTCCCTTGGTCTGTTTTGTTTAAAGTATACATAAAGAGGATTATATCCCCTATCATCCTGGCAATGTTAACCCTTTAAGCTTTAAGCCCATCCTACCTATCCACACATCCTGAACCCGCCTCCAGGAAAACAAGGACAGACTTCTACTCTGATTGTAAGACCTCTCCTAAGCCTCCCTGCCAGCCCTCAGTCTTAGCCTCCTTGCCCCTGGCCTGTCTTTGCTCCAATCTCATCCCCATCTGGTCTCAAACTCTTGATCTCTGACCTTGCCCTCAATCCTACCTTTGGCACTGTGGACTTGATGTTTATACATAGTCTCCCTGGGTGTGACCTTTGACATTTTCCTATGGACTTTGACTTGACTTGTATTCCCTATTCTCAGGGTCTGATTTGCCCCTGGGCATAAAATTTCCTAATCCAAGTTCAGCCCTACTGAATGCAAGTCCTCACTCTGGCAATTCAAACAACAATCTAGTCTGGCCAGTCCTGACCTCACTATAAATGATGAACTTCAGCAGATAAAATGGACAGGAAAGCTCTTTGAGAGGTTTCACATATAAGAGTACACTATTAGGGACCAGCAGTTCTCTAGTAAGTGTCTAATACCTGAAAACAGCACATTGCCTGCTCCTTCCCATTGCTGCCCTGAAGTCGACAGACTGCCACTTCATTTCATTCTCTCCCATTCTGCCTATTTACAAGCAATTCTTTATATAGCCCCCAAAGCCCAAGAGGTTATTTTAGGTTTGGACAATGTATGAGTGACAGCATGTATTAGAAGGATGGCTATGGGCTCTTGTGGAGTTCAAATATTTTCTCTACAACTTATAAAGTATGGACTGTGGTTTCCTCATCTAGCAAACAGGAATGGTAACATGTCACTCACTATAGGCTTACTCTGAGGATTAACATACATAAAGCACCTAGCACCAAATATGATACACAGTAGGTGCTCAATATTTGTTTTCCCTTACTCCCACCTTCCCATACTCGGTTGTAACAGTTGGGTTACTTGGTTCCTGAAGGTCTCACTCTGAAACACTGTTTTGGAGAGAAAGAGCTGGATGGGTCTCTTCAATGAGCTGATAAAGACCCCCACATCTCCATGTTTCCTTGTATTCCTTGTATCAATCTACTACTCCTTGTCTACAGTGTTGGCCATGGGCTACTGACTGGGGTCTAATGGGAGGCCAGCTGCTAAGACTGAATTTCACCCAGGCCCACTAACATGCTCCAATTCTGTGATAATGACTTGAGAAATAAATATCACTTCAAACCTCCCTGTCTGTACTTTTAGCTCAGATTTAGGTGGTCTGTTGCATGGCTGATAGCTTGTCCTCTCAACTCTCTTTCCAAAATGAACTTAACACCCAAATCTCATGGGCTATTAGGTCACTGCCACACCCAGAGAGCAAGACAGAGAGAATGGGTGTGATGCTTTTCTGAGACCAAAAATGCAGAAGATAGAGAAAGGCAAAGACTGCCATCAGCCCAAAAGAGATTAAGGGGCAGCCATTGTGTTCCTGTAGATTCAGTGTTGGCTTCTTTCTAGTTTCTTCAGTTACGGGCCAGGAGGTCAATCTCTCTTCCTCATCTCTTGGGGCTGGAGTGTTTGTTTGCATTTAGCTAACACAAAGAATCACCTCGAGGTGATTATTATCACATTCTTATCACTTCCACAGCTGCTTGCTACTGAAGGAGCAGGAACCCCCAGGGATGACAATGAGCAAGACCATCACAGGGAAGGAATGTGAGATGGTTCGATGAGAAAATTAAAATTACTTCCACACCTCTACCAGTTAAAGTAAGAGAAAATTCGGAACTAGTTCCTTCTTATGCTTATTCTAACACAGTGTATTCAACACTTTTTGTTTGTTTGATTGCTAAAACAAAACAGAACAAAAAACAAAACCAAACTTTTGAAGATGGAGAGAACCCAGAATATAATACCTGAATCTGAGCATGGAAAGGAAGAAAAAAAGAAAAAAAAAGAAAGAAGAAAGAAAAGTAAGAAGAAAGAAAGAAAGAAGGGTGAAGAAAAAGGAGAAAGCAAGAAGAAGGAAGGACTCAAGAGTGCCGTTACCTCCACTCCCCAGAACTGCCCTCCCCACCCCCACCCTCCCTCCCCCTGACGACGTCCCACCTCCTCCCTCCCCCCCCCCCTCCCCTCCCGCCCGCCCTCACTCTCAAATAGAGAATGGGGTGCCTGGGTGGCACAGTTGGTTAAGCGACCGACTCAATTTCAGCTCAGGTCATGATTTCAGGGTCATGGGCTCAAGCCCTGTGTCTGACTCTGCATTCAGCACAGAATCTGCTTGAGTTTCTCTCTCCATCTCCCCCTGCTACTCCTGCTAATGTGCTTGCACTCCCTCTCTCTCCCATACATAAATAAATTAAAAAAGACAAACAAACCCTCAGTATAAAGTATCTTTAAAAATAATCTAATTATAACCAAAAAGTAGTGTAAAATATTGAGAAGTTTCTGTAGCCGTGTCCTGAAAAGTTGAAATAACTTAAATTATAAAGTGATACAGGTTCCTAGTGAGAGTAGATAATTTATGATGTTTGTACAGGGAGAGACATTAGCCAACTACAATTCATGCTAAGGACGATTTTGAACAAAGTCCAGATGGTGTTTCAGCAGTAAAATGCAGTTATCCTGGGACTATCTGGTGAACAACAAAATCACTGAAGTCAAGCTCACTGTTGCTTATAAGAATCAAGTTCAACAGAAGCCGAACCAAAAAAACAATGGAAAACAGAAGCCGAACCAAAAAAACAATGGAAAACAATTGTACAATATTTTTATGTTAGGAATGGCACTGTTATCTTTATTTTATTGCCTAGTTTTTATTTAATGCACAAATCATATTTGTATTGCAGCAAAGGGGAAAAAAAGGGTGAAAAGTCCACATTCTCATCATCCTAAAGCACATAATTACAAGCACACATAATTCAATGCAACTGAAATCAAAGCACAGCTTCAATTCTCACTTTTTTTTCCCATTTAATCAATATTAAATAATCATTATCTATCATCATTTTTGGCAGCTCCGTAACATTCTAATTTTTCTACCATAATATAGTATTCAAGTCTCTTAAAACTTGCCAATTAGGATGCCCTTGGATTTTTTTATTGTTAGAAATAAAACTACAAAGCATATCTCAAGCAAACAACTATTGTCCCTTTCTGGATTTTCTTAAGCACTGTAGTCTTCTTTAAATGTGACAATATAACTCCCATGCTTCCTTCAAATGAATTTTGGAACTTTTAAAGAAAGGCAAATTATTGTTTTTATGTTTAGTGTCTCTTCACATCTGTGCTAATATCCTCACCTTAAAATTTTCCATTTCATAAAGCTGTCGCCAAATTCTACTGAGCTCAGATGACTGCTCACAGTAAGTTCCATTTTACTTGGCTCCAATCAATTACAGGAATATAGATGATTTACAATCCAAATCATTTGAGCTCATACATTTCACATAGGGTAAAACAGAGTTGACAACCTCACTTGAAAATGTTAAAAGGATAGTCCATGTTTTCATGCACTAGTAAGTGATTTCTCAGTTAAATCTGAATGAATTTGAATATGTAATAGAGCCAAAATAGCACACAAGTCTGGATTTTGTGGAAAGCACAGCATGGGATCATTTCTATGCTGAGATTAAACATTTCATTAATCAGCAAAGGCTCAAATCTATTTTTCCTTTTTATTCTTCATTCAGTAGCTCCCTTCATGCTAGTGTTTCTTTTCTAGAAATAGAAAAAAATAAGAATGCTTTTCTTAGAAAAACTATAAAAGTTTTATTTAAAAATCGTTAATGGAAATCTGCTAGTGATAATATTATATGATTTCTAAATTGTCTAGAAGTTCATTACATCCTCAAATTGCTTTTCCCTCTGTCCTCCTCAGTGATTGTTTACTGAAGGAGGGTGTGGACAAGCAGACCTTACCTAGCTACACAGGTCAAGGACAATAGGACGACTTTGGAAGAAATCAGGACCCTGGGAGAACAAGCTTTGAGTTATCCCCTTCTATGGTGATTGATAAGTTGACTCAATTCATATGGGCATTAAGGAGGAACTGGTAATGATAATCTTATCAGAAATATTCATGTTTGAATCCTTATAAAGATAGAGTCTTCAATTTCCTTAGCAAAGCCTGGTGTGGGAATAATAAAAATGAGTTTAAATATTTAAAAAACATTATATAAGACATACTTCCAGGAACGTGGGGTAGTAGGAGAGAGACTATGGGTTTTAATTTGGAGCTACAAACAGCAAAGGAATTCAATTCAATTTTCACAGATAATAAATTTATAGTTCAGAATCAGTCATTAGAATAAAACTCCCTAGAATGAGAGGAAGAAAAAAAGATAAACACATTATTCCACACGTTCCACAGCTAGAGGCGGTACCAATTTACTCATGTGGCTGATATTAGTCTAATCTTTTTGGTTTTATTCTTTATGATGCTATCTCACATGAAATAGAAGAAGAAACAAAATCAGATCCAAGAAAGAAATGTGCCAGACTAATCACTTTAGGAAAAAAAATATCATTTCACATTAAAAACATAATTCTGGCAGATTTCACAGCAACATAAAAAGGAAACAATTGGCTTCACAAAGAAGCAAGTTAACAAGTACCATGAGGGCATTACCTATAGCAAAGTGCTTTAGGAAAGACTAAATGATACGACTGCACTCTGAAAAAGGAGGCACTGAAATCACATGCCACTGAAGGATTTCAATCTGATGAGTCAAGTGTTTGATCCTTATCTAATATTCTGTATTTTTCAAAGAAAGGATCATTGAAAACTTCTTTCAATTATATTTAAGTATGAGAATATAATGATTTCTAAGAGTATTCAAATTATGTTATATATATTATATACTCAACTTATACATTATATTCAAATTATATGCAGATACTACTATACCAAGTGAACTCCTCTCTTTCCTTTCTTTTCCTTTTCTTCTTTTTTTTTTTTTCTTTTCCTTTTCTTCTTAAAAAAGTTTATATTCGGGATCCGTAGGTGACGCAGAGGTTTGGCGCTTGCCTTTGGCCCGGGAGCGATCCTGGAGACCCGGGATCGAATCCCACATCAGGCTCCCTGCATGGAGCCCGCTTCTCCCTCTACCTGTGTCTCTGCCTCTCTGTCTCTCTCTGTGTGACTATCATGAATAAATAAATAAAATCTTAAAAAAAAAAGTTTATATTCAACAAAAAAGGTTTATATTCTCTGGCTCTCTCTTAGTATATTCTTTTAACTGCCTTGTTTTAATTTTTTAAATGAAACACAGGGTATAATCCATAAGTAAATATACCAGAGAAAGATGACAATGTCCATATTGATCTCAAAAGTTCATCTTGGTCTTGTAGATTTCCAACAAACAATGACTTCCAATATGAATTAAAGATGAATACGTGTTTATTAATTTCGAAGCATGTGTGTGGAAAGAATAGTCCTCGTTCTATGGGAAATCAAGAAGTTAAGACACAATCGCTATTTCAAGCTGACAACTGAACTCTTCAAATTTTCTAGAAAGGGAGATAACACTTAGAATGGGAATTTTGGTTGACACAATGGCTTGGGGGGTGCTGCTGGCATTTAGATCCCAGAAGCCAGAGATACCCAATGTCCTCAATATTCTAGATGATTCTATACACCAAAGAACATTTCAATACAAAAAGCCTTTCAAACTCAACTGAGAAACTCCTGGGGCGTTTGAATTTGATACTGTAGATCCCAATGCATTCACTCATTCACAATTGACTGTTGAGCACCCACTGTGGTTTGGACACTATTCTAGGACTGTCACAATTGCACAGATGAGCAAGGTTCAAGCCTGCATCTATTGAGGGGAAAATACGAAAATCAACAACCATACCATTTTAAAAATTGTTATAGTAGAGTATAGAGGAAGGAATGAGTTCCAGGAGGAGTCTTTCATTCAACAAGATTCATCTGAACTCTTAATTCCTGTGGGAATTATGAGGAAATGTTTCCAAAAAGAGAATAACATCTAAAATGCATACTAGTCAGTGTTCATTTATTTCTTTACAAATATGTATTGAGTGTAGGCACTGTGCTACTGTGCTACATACTAGAATTATGGCACTGGACCAGGCAGACATGGTCCCTGTCTTCATGGAGCAAATATTCTAGTAGGGTTGATAGTAAATAAAACATTGGTAGTGTGATAAATGTCACAAGGGAGATTGGTTGTTCTAGTAGAAAATATTAGGGATGTGTGGAGCTATGAAAAATATGGTTAGAGAAGTCCTATCTAAAATGGCAAAACTTGGGGTACCTGGGTGGCTCAGTCAGTTAAGTATCTGACTCTTGGTTTTGGTCCTCAGCTCGGGATCTCATGAGTCATGAAATCAAGCCCCATGTCAGGTTCTCAACTTGGCATGGAGTCTGTTTGAGTCTCTCTCTCTCTCTCCCTCTGCTCCTCCCCTCACTCATGTGCTCACTCTCTTTCTCTCTCTCTCAAATAAATCTCAAAATAAGATAAAAGAGAATGGTGACATTTGAGTTACGACATGAAGGATGAGAAGGAGGGAGTTCTGTAAGGTGGTAGAAAGTGAAAGGATTCTAGGAGAAGCAACTGTAGACCACTGAAGACAACTTGGCTTATTTGAGAAAATGAAGGAAGGGCACATGACAGAGTGTAGTACACAGGTGGAAGAGCAGTTGTGAGGTGACCTCAGGGAGGGAGGCAGGAGCCAGGGCTTTCAGAGCACTGAAGGCCAGTGCAGGAATTTGGGACTTTATCAAAAGTATAAAGAGAAGCCACTGAAGGTTTGTGTGCTTGTTTTGCTACCAAGGGGCTTCAAACCGGAAAATAACTTGGTTGGATTTACTTTTCTAAAGTTTTGGTGGCTATTTGGAGACTGAATTGTGAAGAGGCAGAAATCGAAGCAAGGAAACCAAGCAGGAGGCTACATCATGAATGCATGTGAAAGAAGGTGGGCAGCCTGGGTGGCTTAGCGGTTTAGTGCCAACTTCAGCCCAGGGCGTGATCCTGGAGACCTGGGATCGGGTCCCGCATCGGGCTCCCTGTGTGGGGCCTGCTTCTCCCTCTGCCTGTGACTCTGCCTCTCTACCTGCCCCCCCTCTGTCTCTCATGAATAAATAAATAAATAAATAAATAAATAAATAAATAAATAAATAAAGAAGGTGGGGGTTGGACTAGAATGATGGCAGTGGAAATGTGGACACCAGAGGCCTGAGATGTACTGAGGAGGTACAATTGATGGGATCTAAGGATGGGTCAGAAGTAAGAGACATTTCAAAACCTGGTTTATTAAAAAAAAAAAAAAACAACAACAACAACAACAACAAAAAAAAAAACCTGGTTTATTTCCACTCAAATCTAGGTAGTCAGTGGTTCCAGTTACTGAGATGGGGAAGAAAAGGAGAAGCAGGAAGAACAAGGGAGGAAATTCAGATGTTCCACTTTGGACTGGTTAAATTCAAGAAGCCAGAGACATCCAAGTGGAGTATGCAAAGGAGACTTCAGCTGGAGATAAGCTTAGGAGTCACCTGACACATGAGTCCATGGCAGCAAGCCTTGGAACTAGATGAGATCTCAAAAGAGAGACTTAAAAGAGAGAATAATCTGGGGTTATGCCTTGAAGTGCACCAGTGCTTTAGGAGTTCATTAGAGGAGGAGGAGAAGGCAAGGAAGGCTGAGAAGGAGCAGCCAGAGAAGTCAGGAAAATCTGTGAGGAGCCAAGGAGAACAGACAAGAACAGTTTAGCCAGGAAGAGAAAGGTTGTGCAAAGGAGTAAGGAATGGGAAAGGAAACTTCAGGCAGAGATGGGAGACTTGAATGAGAACACACAGGCAGCTTTAGGGATCCGAGCCAACTCAGCAGGGCTGAAGGAAAGGGTCCTATTGAGGAGATGCTGGAGATATTTTAGGGAAGGTAGAAAGATACCAGATTATGATAAATTATACTTCCCTTTCTAAAGAGTGATTTTTGTCACAAAGGTGTTAGGAGTCTAGCAGAGGATTTCAGGCCAGGATGTGACACAGATTGATACATGATGTAGAACAAACCCTCTAGGAGTTCTGAGAAAGACAGAGAGAAAGAGAGGAAGGGAGCCCAATTTTAGGAATTCAGTGACTCTTTAGGAAGACACCAGATTAGGGTGCTAGGAATGGGTTATAGAAGAGAGAACAGATTGGCAACATATTTAGGAGGTAGAAAGAACAGGATTTGGAAATGGGGGGTCCTAAGAGAAGTCTAGGATGATTACAGGCTTAACTTTCCAATGATTCTAAGATTTCTCGTGTAATTGACCAAAGTGAGGAAAACAAGAGTAGGTGCAGGTTACAGGGAGGAAGAGGATATCTTTGCACATATTGAGTTAGAAGTGTCTATAGCATATCCACCTGGGAACAGGACCTGAAGGCAAGTGGCCTAACACAGATATTTATTTAAGAGTCCTGGTCTCATGGGTGGTGGTTGAAAGACCTGGGGAGAGGATGTGGAAGAAGACCCAGAACTCAGCATTAAGGAATCCTGCATTCACAGGTCAAGTTAAGGAAAGACTGGTAGTAAAGTTCAAGAAAAAAATCAGAAGGGTGTCCTAGAAGTTAAGGAAAGAGAGATAGAAGACATGATTGATAGGACCAAATATTACAGAGGTAAGGAACGAAAGTATATGAACATACATGGATATATACATAATATATAGGGATAAATAGATATTAATATATAATTATAGATACACACTGTTAGGGACTGAATGTTTGTGCCCTCTCCCCACAGATTTGTATGTTGAAAGCCTACCCTTGGCTGTGATCATTTCAGGAGATGAGGTCTGGGGAAGATAATTAGGATTAGGCGAGGTCATGAGGGTGGAGCCCTCATGAATGGGATTAGTATCCTTATCTGAGTCACAAGAAAGCTTGCTTCCTTTCTCTGCTCTCTGCCAGGTGAGGGCTGGTAAAAGACAACCATCCATGAAGTAGCAAATGGCCCTCACCAGACACTGAATCTGCCAGCATCTTAATTTTGAACTTCTCAGCTTCCAGAACTGTGAGAAATAAATTCCTGTTTACAAGCCACCCAGTGTATGGCATCTTGTTATAACAGCCCAAGTGGACTAAGACACACATGCACACACACGCTCACACACACACATATATAGCTCCATTGTTCCATTTAGATGTCAGAGGAATTAAGTGACCTTCAGGTTTAGAAAATAAACTAGGAGCTGAGCACAGAAAATTTCAATATGGACAAGGGGAAATAAAGATACCACTTGGGAGTCAGCTTTTTGCATTGCTGTTATTTAATCTAAGGGTGTGGAAGTCTTTTAGTGTGTGATATGAATATTATATGATGTATAGTATCAAGGAAATTCAAACATTGATATCTATAAAAGTACTGCATATATAACAAGGAAAAATAGGGAAACTATGGAATATATGTTGATTGTGACCTGCTAACCATCTCATCTATAAAACAAAATTATTTTGAGTAATAATTTTGTAATAATCAGTAATCATTATTTTTGAGTTGCTCTTTAATTTTAAAGCAAATCAATCGCTTTTTAAAACTAAATTTTATTTTATTTTTTAAATTTTTATTTATTTATGATAGTCACAGAGAGAGAAAGAGAGGCAGAGACATAGGCAGAGGGAGAAGCAGGCTCCATGCACCAGGAGCCCGACGTGGGATTCGATCCCGGGTCTCCAGGATCACGCCCTGGGCCAAAGGCCCACGCCAAACCGCTGCGCCACCCAGGGATCCCTAAAAATAAATTTTAATTTTAAATGTATTATTCAAATTCAGTAAAGTATTGCATATCAAGGTAAAATTTCCACTAACCAAACAAAAATATCACACTTCATAGTTCATACTCTGTTATACTCTTTTAAATTTTAAACATAAATACCAACTCCAAGGGGCCACTAAGTATAATAGAATGGAAATGACTCAAGTTCTATCTTATAATCACTTGCTCATTTTGCACCTTCCATATAAATTCAGGAGTATGAAGTGGGGATTGGAGACAAGAACTGCTCCTGAGGTGAGCTTGAAAGTTTCAAACCATTTTGAACTTGTTCTTGGAAGGAACATAAATATGTAGCTGAGTCCCTATGAGTTGAAGCAACTGTATAAAAGGAAATTTCTTCAAGTTAACTTTCATGTACAATTGGATGTTCATTAAAGGATAAGTAATTAAGACGTTCTAATTTGAAAGTTGCATATACAGCTAAAACTCACCAGTAATCGCAGTGGTTATTGACAATGTAGATGAACAAAGGACATTTTTTGAGGAAGAGGAATTTCTCATTGACATTGTTTGGAATTGCTGGCACATGGTGATAATAAAAAGCAGATCAACTTCAAGTCAGTTTTATTATTGTTTTTAAATTCTATACTGAAAATGCATACCCTAACTGCTTGCACCCAGGACAATTCCCTCACACCCACTCTACCCTTGGTGAGCCACTGGGGAAAGGATCTGCCCTCCATAGTTTGGTAAGGCTCCCTGACCACCACCACGGCCATGCTTCACCTCACCCTATGTAGGCCCTACTGAGAACCAAAGACATGACATGGCTTCAGAGAGTGAAACAACTACATGGAGGACCTACAGAAATCATAGGGCTGTTTCCTGATTTCGGTGCCTGGAATAAGTTGGCATATGGAATGCTATGGAAAGGTAAGAGCTTGAAAATAAAAAGGTAATCAGGGTAGGGATCATATTTTCAAAAATCGGTATGTTCTCCAAGGGAAAAAGTATAAGGAAACAAAGGCAGAAACCTGGCTCTGAGGTTTGGATAAGTCCCTGGATAAGAAAACAAAATTTAAAAGAAGACAACCAATGAGTTGTCTGAGGAAACAAACAAACAAACAAACAAACAAACAAACAAATAACAAGAAACAGAAAACAATGACTTTAGGAAAGTCAAGGGAGATGGGTATTTAGAAAGAGGAGTGCCTGCATTGGTGGATGCTACAGAAACCCCAGGAGAATAGGGACTGAAAGAGAGCCATTGTGTTTGTCCAGAAGCTCACTAGCAATTTTTAAGAGATGAATTTTAGAAAACTAATGGAGGCAGAAACTTGCTTCTCTGTGGAATTAGGGAATGAAATAAATGGTACCAAAATGAAAGGCAGAGGATTCGGATCACTCATTAGAGAGTGTGACACACACACAAAAAAATCAATTGAATAGTGGTTAACCATATGACAGTATACAGGAAAGGTTTTTTTGTTTATTGCCTTTGATTTTTTTTTTTTAAGATGAGAAGACATGTGCAAACTAGAAAAAAGGGAGGAGACATGCAGGGAATACACTAGGAATAAGCTGGGTTAATGCTGCACCATGACAGATGGGCAGTGGGTGAGCAAGTCAAGGGAGAAAGAGCAAAGCACTGGAGGTGCTAACTGTGGCATTTAGACAAAATGGGCTGCAAGGGAGACGCTAGTGACAAGTGAGGTAAAGTTGGAGGAATCAAATAACTAGAGACTTGGTGTAATGGAGAGAAGGTGTAATAGCTATGGAAATTGGAAATCTGCAGGTTGTGGTCACAGATTAATTTCAAGATTATGGAATTGGAGCCAATATCAGCTGATCTTCAGGCCAGATGGGATTCCAGGCCTTAAGAAACATCTGCATTTAAAGGCTATGATTAAGCAAGTGAATAAACAAGTGCTCTAGAAATACCCTGATGAATCAGAATAGCAGATATAGCCTAAGGTTACATCTGATATTCTTCTAAAGAGTGTGTGGTGGAGCACTTTTTAGACGCATGCTGAACTACACATGGGGTTTTGAATCTAGGTGTCTTTGTACCTTAAATAAGGGATATGTAGAGTTCAAGATAGTTTTCATTGAGATTCAGGTGGCAAAGTCCTTAACGCTTTTTCCTTATTATCTATAACCTAACTACTCATTCTGCTGGATATGAGATTTACCAGATTTTCAGGATGAAATAACATCCAAGAGGCTGACCAGCATTTATGAAGCCTAGTAAGAAGGCATTTACTGTAATTAACTGTACCAAGAAGTTTTCCCTTATATTTTTTTAATTGTAAAAATAAGACAATCTCAATGAATACATTTTGGAAAAAATACAAAAACGCATTAAGAAGAAAACAAAACTCTTCCTTACCTCCACCATTCTCATCCCAACATTACTCATATTTATCTATAGATGTATGTATGTATGTACTTTGTGTGTGTGTGTCTGTATCTATGTATTTTAAAGAGTTTAAAGAGTTGGAAAATTGTAGCGGTTTGCTAAGTAGACATTAAAACTCCCTCTAAATACAAAGATATGAAAGAAATTGGAAAGGGAAACAAAAAGTATGGCCCTGTCCTCTTCCTCAATTTCTGGGTTTCAATTTAATTAAACACTTTTCATACTTAATGTCTATAACTGAAATAAAAAAACTTGGCCATCTAATAATGCTTTTGATGACTAGGTATTAAGAACCTAAGTGATATTTTATGTTCAAACTATTGAAAGATGAATCTTTTTAAAACCCTTAAAAACTATTTAAATTTATGAAATAGATGGTTAGTACCCAGAAAGAATTGGTGGAGATTTTCAAAGACGCCCAACTTAATGCTGATTTTTCTCATAGTTGTTTATAAGAAAGAAAATGTCATTAAAACAATAATAAAGGGGCACCGGGGTGGCTCAGTCAGTGAAGCGTCTAACTCTTGGTTTCAGCTCTGGTTATAATCTCTTGGGTCGTGAGTTGGAGCCTCACCCTGGGCTCTAGGCTCAGCAAGGAGTCTGCTTGAAGATTCTCTCCCTCTGTCCCTCCCCCAACTGATGTACTCTCTGACTCTAACTCTCTCTAAAAACAAACCAAACAAACAAACAAACAAACAAAAAAACAATGATAAATAGATGTCTTTACTTGGAAATCAAGAAGGCCCCAAAAGGAAGCTGGAATAGATAAGGAAATAAGGCCAAAGATCCTCAACTCATCAAGGACTTGGGATTAAACATTAAGCAATATTTTAAGCATTAATACTTTATTTTTGATTAATGATGTACAGTGGGTAAATTTGCAATAAAGAAAACCATTAACTTCTCAATTCCTCCCATTTTAAGTTGACAAGTATGAATATGTCATATAAAGCAGCAAATGGAGCAGTGCAGTTACCTGAATAATTCAGGAAAGGAATATTAGATAGAAAAATTTATACCCAATAGCTCCAAAAACAGAGACAAAAGAGGATTTTCTCTAAGTGGTTGTCTAAGTGGTAATCCAAATCTGTCATTTCAGAATCCATATTCAACATTTTATTTTTATTTTTAATCTGTTATTCCAAATCATAGATCAAAATAACATCAGACATTTGCTTTTGCTATTTTGATGAAGTGCTAAAACCTGAGTACATGGAAAATTGTCTCTAAATAAAGCCTTTTAACTCAAATTGGGAGAAGTGGACTGACCTTCATTTTATTTCATGTTAACAGCGCTAGCTAGTAAAATTTATAGTAATAGAAATTGGCTCGTTCCTTCAGGCAGCATCTCACCATCACTGGAATAAAGCTAACATCCAATGTGCTGTTGGGGCTGCCTGACTTCAGCTGTTTATTTCACAGGTAATTAGTACAGATCTTTTATATTCTGTTAAAAGGGTCATTCCAAGAAGAAATAGAAAACATCGGACAAAGAAAATATGAGTTGATCTTGTCAGCATCGAGGATTTCTCTGCAGGAGATCTTGCTGTGGCTTTCATTATTACAACAACCAATAGGTGTTGCTATAGAAACTATACTGTTAACAAGCTAACAGAACAAGGCAGAGACAGAAAAATGATGAAACTGGAGGGGGGAAAAGAGGAAAAAGAAAAGGCTCTAAGGTTTGGTTCTTGTAAATGAGTCTCTTGCTTTGAAACCTTACTTATCTCTCCTAGTTTTCCCCTTAATACTGCATGGATAATGTATGACCAGTAATAAGAACAATATAATAAATTCACACAGCCTTCTTCAGCAAGGTCTCAGAGAGCTTTAAAATTCAAAATGAAATTAAAAGCAACAATAAACCAATACCTTTAAAAATTAGGACTCTAAAATCCAAAGTGATCCAGACGAGTAATGAGGTATATCTCCTACCCCTCAAGGAGAGAAATACTACATATTCATCATCTATGTATGCCAAATGTATTTGATAAATCTAGTCAATGCAGTCAAAAGTAAAATATATCATCTCGGTTCAATTAATAATTAGGTTATCAAAAAGAAAATTATCCAAGGATATTTTTTAAAGTGTATACTTAGATTAAAATGTTATAATAAATCTATGTGAAACCTCAACCTCAGATAGCATAAAGGGGTCTGACTGAGTCTGACCTTTCCTACCCCCTCCCCCAAACTCTTAATATTCAGGTTAGACAAAAAGGTAGGGAATTAGATTCAAAATATATGTGAAGTACATTTATAACTCAGCTCCTTTGGGATTGCCAGCTAAAAATCTTTTCGCATTTCTATTCTAAAATTGCCTCCTTTACAAGCCTAAAACACTCCCTGCAAAATTCACCACTGTGGATTTCTGTGCACGAGGACAGGAGGAAACACAGCCATTTCTTTCAAACACTGCTCCTCAAAAGAAAAAAGAAAACAGCTCCACTCCTCACCAGCACAAGTTCATCAGCGGCCTGTGAATATCACTAAGGTTGTATTAAAGCTCAACGTTCAAATTACAATGTCTCTTCACCTGATTGATTTCTGTGCCCCTAGAAAATGTCTCCCAATTATTTCTGGAAGTCCCCAAAGAGGTGATCATGAGTGCTAACCAAAGGTTCCCCCTGTCACAACCAGAGGGCTGCCTCTGTCCTCTTATTTCTGGTTCTCTGGGATCCCTGCTCTCCTTCTCACAAGCCACAAGGAGTCCTTACACAGCCCTTGTTAATGGATCTCCACACAACCCCAGAATCCATGAGGAAATGGAAAGAATGTCCTGCACCCCAACTCAGAGCCTGTTTTTATTTATTCAACAAAAAATTTGGGGAGCTATGCCCCGAAGTTGCCCTGTTTGTGGGCAGTGTTGCCCAATGTGCTTCACGGAAACAATTCTTTTAGTTTCTGTGTCTCAGCTCCAATTAAACAATATATCTGTTTAAAAAAAACAAAAACAAAAACAAGTAATCCACCTCCACAAGTAGTAACAACATTATTCAGTCACAGACCAGTCTCAAATCTGCTTAGGAAAATTTTTAAAAGGCCCAAGGAAGCAGAATTTGCAGACATGTGACTGTATTTACCACTCAGATAATATGGAATATTTTTATTTGGAGTCCCTTCAAGTCACTGATTTCAAACATCTTGTTTAATTATAGTTATTATTTTTTTAAAATATTTTATTTAATTATTCATTTAGAGACAGAGAGGCAGAGACACAGGCAGAGGGAGAAGTAGGCTCCACACAGGAAGCCTGATGTGGGACTCGATCCCGGGGCTCCAGGATCACGCCCTGGGCCAAAGGCAGATGATCAACCACTGAACCACCCAGGCATCCCAATTATAGTCACTATTTTAAGTTTGCCAAACTATATGTGTGACTTGAAAGATTGTTCCAGACAAAGAGACAGTCTACTCCAACCTGTGTCCAACTCTCCATTCCACTTCTGGGAAGAGGAAAACTTGCAGCTCTTGAAAAATAGTTTGCTCTACTTCTAAAGGTGTCATCAAGATTTGAAAGGTCTAAGGGCTAAATTTCAACCCAGACTCAAACTCAGGTGCCTTATTCTCTTTGTACAACATTTCTGCAAGATTGAAGAATCAAAGCATTTCATGATTTTGATGATGGAGCGAGCACTTGAAGAAGAGCTCCGAGAGGAAGAAAAAGCCAGACACAGGGGCAGAAAGTTTCCTAAGTGCATCAATTTTGACAACGGGGACCTGATAGGAATGGTGCCCCAAGAATGTTGGGTGTCAGGGCAGCTTATCAGTAGTTCTTCTATCTGCATAAGGGAAGTAGCGGAATGGGAACATGCAAGAACATACAGGGACTGAATTGTTTTCAGTTGCAAACAACCCAACTGTTCTTCACTGGGGAAACAGGTATGTAAGTTATGGTAGTCATATAGTGGACTATTATGGGGGAATTAAAATGATAGAACGAGATCTATATATAGATGAAAATTTCAAAAATAAAATAGTGAATTCAAAAAGTACGTTTCAAAAGGATTTTCTCGATAGATATAAATTGTCAAATCTGCCCAAAGATACTCTGTATTATTTATGTATGCAAACATATGTGATCTTCCCACACTAGTCTCTCTCTCTCCTTCTCTCTTCAGAAACCCTTGAGCAGCAACACCTGCTCCCTCCTTAGGCCCCTCATGGTCTTACCTCCTCACTTCCTTCTGACTCTGCAGAGGGAAATCCCAAGATCCAACACCAGTTCCTCTGTGGAGGATGAGATAGAAACAGGTTGAACACAGGACAAAGGGAAGGAAGGCCTGAGCTCTTGAATGTAATACATTGCACTGCCTCCCTACTTAGGAGAGGGAACAGTAGTCCTGAATCCATTCTTTAAAATTGTGATTAAAAAGCACAGAACATAACCATTTTTAAGTGTGTGATACAATTGTGTTAATGATATGCACATTGTTGTGCCACAGATATTTAGAGCTTTTTCATTTTGCCAAACTGAAACTCCATACCCATTAAACAACAGCTACCTTTTTCCTTCTCCCCATAGCCTCTGGCAAGCACCTTCTACTTTCTGTTTCTGAGTCTGACTACTTTAGATACCTCATATAAATGAAATCATGCCTTACTTGTCTTTTTGTGTCTGGCTTATTTTGCTTAGCATAATGGCCCCAAGTTCCGTCCATTTGTAGCACGCGCCAAGATTTCCTTCTTTTTTTAAGGCTGAATAGTATTACATTGTATGTATATACCACATTTTCTTTATTGATTGATTGATTCGTTCATTCATTCATCAATGTGTGTTTGGGTTGCTTCTACCTCTTGGCTATTGTGAATAATACTACAATGAATATGGAAGTTCAGGTATCTTTTCAATATCTTGTTTTCATTTCCTTTGGTTAGATATCCAGCACTGGGATTGCTGGATCATATGGTAGTTCTATTTTAATTTTTTGAAGACTCTCTGTACTCTTTTCCATTAGCAGCTGCTAATGGAAGAGAATTTTACATTCTCAACTGAAAGCTACTTTTAAGGTACTAGAAGAACATATAGTTTTTAAAAGGAGTGAAATTCTCCTCCCAGGCAGGAATAACCCAAGAGAACAGAGCACCTATAAGCCCAACCTGGTAGAGGACAAGGCAGGAAGAGGAGCAGCAGGAAAACCACAGGAGCATCTGAACACAGATTCCTAGACCAGCAATGTAGGAAAGGGGAGAGAAGCATCTCCCTAACCTGATAAAATCCAGTTTTCATTAACCCTGGGCCAGAACATAACAGTTCCCTTTAGATGCCCACTCTGAGGACCAAACTTTAATAGGCCACAACCCAGAGCTCAGTTCCACAGTTAGCCATAACCTGCCAGTCTACGCAGGACAATGACCACGCTATGATCAGGTGCCTCTGGGAGGATCATGGCATGGATGCTGCCGAGGACTCCTTTCCAGCCTTCCTCCTCTGGATCCCTTCCAATGTTAATTTTTTCAGAGAAAATTTGACCAGTGTTGGAAACACCATAATATATTTTGCCTTCAAATACTCTTACATTTAGGGATGTCAGGGTGGCTCAGTGGTTGAGCATCTGATGATGATGATTTGATTTTTTTTTTTAAGGGATGATTTGATTTATTGTATCATCAGGACTCTGGTTGCTGAGGCTGGAGATTCATAAATCCTGGTCTTAGGAGGAAAGGAGGAAAGGAAAGAAGGGAGGGATAGAGAAAAGGAAGAGAGAAAAGAAATTAGCTGACATAACCAAAAAGAAAAGACAATGGTAGCCCCGATCTCAAGAAATCTACTCAGCAACTCTTAAGCTTTATTTCAGCTTCACTCTCCTTCTGCAGTCCTGATTTTTCCAAATGGTGAGAGGCAGGCCTAGGGCCACTGCCAAGCTTGTATCCTTGAAGCTCCATGGACAAAGAGAAAAGCTTTCTTTCCTCAACTGTAATTTGAAAAAAAAAAATCTCAAAGAAGAACTTTGACCCAATTAACCAATCAGGCAGATGAGATGTTATAATTGGCCTAGGTTGAATTGGAAACATTTGCTATGACAAATCACAGTGATCAAAGAATGAGGGTGATTTAATAAAGAGTATCAGAGGGAAAAAAAAAAAAAAAGAGTATCAGAGGGAAAACATTGGAACAGAGGGAAGAAGGAGTGGATTCTTAAAGATTGGGGCCCAGATAAATTCATTGCAGAATCCCTGTGAGCCAATCAACCAGCACAACCTGGACCTAGTCTACCCAGATTATTTCCTTTGCAGTAGAGGGCATTCGATGTAAAAAATTTAGATGTGGAAAGCCTACTAGGGAAGTGTGAGGAATGCTCACAAACAATTGGCATATTTAACAATACGTTTGTTTTTGACATTGGAGAGAAAGGCAATGTTACTTTGAACATAGTTTTAGATCTATTCTTTTTAAGGCTGACCACTTCAAACATAAATAAACACCACAAATGAATTTTCCCCCATGCAAACTACCAAAATGCAGGCTGCTTTCTATGAAAACGCAATTTTCTTTACATTAACCTCTTTCTATTTCTTAGAGATATATATGTGGTCCTCTTCACCAAATGTTCTGAACATGAGAATCCCTGTCTCAGAAGGAACATTCTAAGAGTAGATCTGAGTTGTGGAAATCGGGCCGTTTTCCACAAAAGTGTATCTGAATTTTTTTATCATAAGCTTTGAAGAAAGATCAAAATTACTTGGAAAATTTCTTGGCGTCATCATGCCACTAGGTCCACAGGCACCTCAATAACACCCTCAGTGCAAAGGAAGACATGAGTCCCCCTACACCACCCAAACCTTAAGTTGCATGGTGATAAAAATTTGAAATAAGTGCATGTGCTTGATCACTTTCTTTTGGCTCTTCCTTCTCAAGTTTTATCCCTGAATTATAGCAAAAACATGGGCTAAAAAATAGAACAGAAGAGTTCTAGTTCCAGTTGAGACAGATCACTCTACCTCCCTTGACAAAGTATTACAGAAAAGATGGAAAAGCAAATTTTAAGTTCTTTTCAACTTTTTATTTAATAATTCAATGCGGTAGAAGACCAAAGTTATGGTTAGTGCCTACACACAAAGTCAGGTTTCTTGTTCCAAGAGAGCATCCATACCAGCACGAGATTTCAGTCTTTATTAAGACTTTATGGGACAAATGAAAAAGGAGGTGAGTGGGGGGATGGGATAACTGGTTGATGGGCACTAAAGGGGGCACTTGACAGGATGAGCACTGGGTTTTATACTATATGTTGGCAAATCAAACTCCAATAAAAAAATACCAAAAAATAAAAATAAAAGACTTTATGGAACTCATAGGTCAAGCTGTTCCTCTCCAGGGCTGTGGAGCAGAGGATAGCAGATAAATGTTGGATAGGAGAACCAAGCAGGACCAAGGGGTCTGAAATATTCAAGTGCAACATAAATAAATTCACTTTAGAGTTCAAAGGATACATTTATCTGAAACAGTTTTTAAAGTGACCTGGAAAGTCAGAAGTGGAGCCTTGCTTACTCATAGGCTCCTTTAGATGGACTAATATTTATGGAATTTCATTTGCTCACTATTTGATTATGATTGAGTTTTGTCCTTTGCCTTGGCTGTCTCTTCACCCTTACTCCCATCACCCTCCACTGCCAGCAATTTTCCAATTTTGCTTTCTGAAAGCCAAAATATAGTGTAGAAACAATCATTTGACCAGTTTGTTTGCATCCACAGAATAAACGGAATATGACCTGGAAGTCAAAAAACAAAACAAAACAAAAAACCCACAAAACAAAACAGTCTAGCCATTGATCGTTTTCATTCACTTAACAAGTATCAACATGTCATATACTTTTCTCACACTTGGGATACACTGGCAGCAAAAAAGATCCTTTCACCCTGGAGGTTTACATCCTAGTCAGGTGAACTCAATGACAAACAGTAAACAAATAAATAGAAAATATTATAATTTTATAACATATAAGGCCATAAGTGCTATGGAGAAACTTAAGAAGAGCCAAGGGCATTGAGAGAAATAGGGTACTGGGGAGAGGCCTATAATTTTGAAAGGGGTGATCACAGAGCTAGATTTACTGTGAAGCTAATGAAGTTGAAGCCCCCAGTGATATGTACCCTTTCCAATATGCTTTTGTAAAATTTGCAAATATATGAAGTTTTAACTGAAACTGGCTACATTGCCATCTTCTTCCACTCATCTCCCTTCCATCACACTTTGCCTCATGTAGGGTGGTGTTGGTAGGTCTTGGGCATATTTAGGATACACCTAAGTGGGGTTTGAACTAGAAAACCATTTAGTTTGGTTTTCGCGAGATATAATCCTGTAGTTCACTGTCACTACTGCTTATAATATTGGCAGGAAGGTTTCATAGACCAGTAAGCATTAGAACTAGGATTTAAATCAAGCATTTGTCCAAGTCTGAAAGTAATAGCAGCACAATGCTTAACACTTTTCATGTGTTTAATTTTGCATTAAGAAACTTCCCATTCCTTAACTTAAAAGAATCATAACTTAAAATATTCCTCGGTGAGCGTTTAAGAATCACCCCATCTAGTTCCAACACATCTTTGTAGCCTTATTTCCTGCAGTGGCTCTACCTGTACACTGCACTCCCCCAAACTGGGCCCCTTGCCTTCACTGGACCCCACGTCTGCCCATGACCTTCTCTCAGTCTGAAATAGTCTTGGTATTATCAATTATCTGACACAATTATCGGACATAAAAAGCTAATATCAACAAAGGTATTATAGACCTGTAATCCCCCCATTTCCATGGGAGATATATACCAAGACCCTCCCCAGAGTATGCCTGAAACTGCAGAAGATATGGAACCCTATATAACTCCATATATATATATATGTATATTCCTACATATATATTCCTACATATATATATATTCCTATATAATATGTATTCTCTCTCTATATTCCTATGGTAAAGTTGAATTTATAAATTAGGTACAGTAAGATGAACAGCAATAACTATAAAATAGAACAATTATAACAATATACTAATAAAAGCTATGCAAATGTGCTCTCTCTCACACAAAACATTGTACTGTCCTCACTCTTCTTGTAATGATGTAAGATGATAAAATGCCTATGTGATGAGATGATGTGAGATAAATGACACAGGCATTTGACGTAGTGTTAGGCTACTAGTGACCTTCTGACCATGTGTTAGAAGAATTATCTGCTTCCTTTTTTTTTTTTTTTTAATTTTTTTTCCTTGGGAGAATCCCACTGAATTACACTCAGTGTGGAGTCCATCTCAGGGTATGATCGCATATCCCTGAGATCATGACCTGAGCCAAAATCAAGAGTTGGATGCTTAACCAACTGACCCATTCAGGAACCCTTCATCTGTTTCTTGACTGCAGTTGGCCATGGATAATTTAAACCAGGAAAGGGAAACCACAGATAAGGGGAGACTACTGCATAACTCACCATTATAAGAAGAACATCAACAAGAAACAAGTTAATGAGTGTCTCAATCGAAGACTATTTAAGATGAGTCCATGCATAAGAAGATTTGATATTTCCTAAAATCTTAAAGAACTTGATAGAAGTTTTTCTCAAATTCGACAGTTCTAAAATTTCCTCAATATTACCAGTCACAAGCTGTTTAAAGCTGAAAGGAATTTTTACAAACTACCAAGATAAAAAATGTTTTATAGTCTTGCTACAGAAAAGGCTGGAATATCTATTTTTTCTATAGAAAGTATAAAATCGTTGTGATGTATAGAGGGGAACAAAAGATATAGAGTCAAAATATTGGGGAAAAAGCCTTAAAGAGGTGTGTCTAGGCATTAATTAATAAAACTTACTATGCTATTCTTTTGGATTTTGTGATATATGTAGTGGTTATAAGCTCCTTAATTGTGTAACAAGAGGCTTCTGGTTCTAAATCAATTCTCACATTCAAATGTAAGAATCTAATTTGGTATTAACAATTTTCTTTCTGTCTCCCAAATAGTGTAAGCTTCAAATCCTGCACAACCTGAATCCATTCACAGATGTCAGGGAAGACCTCAGTGATGAGTAAAATTTAAGCAGAAATCTGAATAAAGCATAAATCTCTGCAAGTCTGCTGATAAGTGTTTTCCAGGAAAAGGGAAAAGTCAAAGGTTTCTACAAAGAAGCATGTTGGGCAGTCACTATGTTTCCTAGCATGTCCTATGAGAGTAGAAGTTTAAATTTCCTTAAAGGATATCCCAATTTGCATAAAACTTTACCCTATGAGCTTGGCTCTGTACCTGTCATTTGTGCCTTGCAAACCACAGCTGTGGCAAACAGCACTACTTGCCTATTCGAGGGTTTGTGCTAACATAACACTGATATTTGAGGCTCCAACGTGCCTAGCTAAAAATCTATTTTTCCAGCCTCCTTTGCAGCAGGTCATCTGAGAAAGTTCTTGTCAATGAGATGTAAGTGAAAGTTCCTGGGTGGGGCTGCTGGGAAAGCCCTTTGAAGGGGCTGACTCAATTGGAATACTTCCCTTGGCCTCCTTATTCTTGCCTGAAACTCAGGTGTGAGGCTGGAGCACAGGCAGCCATCTCGAGCATATGTGAGAAGGATTACACCCCCCACCATAAGTATGGCAAAGCCAAAAGCCACAAGGATCCTGGGCCTTTGGTGACACTGTGAAGCCACCATGTTGGCCCAAATATCAAACCCTACGAATTCTTAAAGAATTCGGGGCAAAACGAATGCCCTGATTTGTTTACACCACCCTTCTATTCAGATCCCACTTACAAATGGCTAGATGCAATTCCTAACTGAAATGCTGAGATTCCTAACAACATTAACAAAAAGGCTATGTATATATTATACATACACATATATATTAAGATTTTATATATTTATATAAAAACACCCATAAAATGCAGTACAAACATAATTTCAAGTCTCATACCACTGTAAATGAAAAACATTTTCTTCCACACCTACTCGTTTAGAATAGTCCACATAGGATCCACTTAAGCTTTGGTTTTGAACCTTTTAGTCGGCAATTTTTTAGTGCAAGCAGTGAAGATGTTTTCATCACAGTCTGCTGAATAGAAAAATGTCTCCCCAAGACACACAGACATCAGACCTCCTTCTCAAAATGTGCACAAGTATTTATCACTTATATCACCTTAGACACCAGCGTCATCCAAAAAGAAATGACCTGCATTTTGTTCACCTAGTTGTTAGGAAGCAGCTCTTGCTGTTTATAATTTAATTATTGATGCCTTAAAAATCTGGCTACAAAAAAAAAAAAAAAAAAAAGTCCTCTTTACTCTCCTGCAGAGCTGACCTTAGATACATTTCTATCGAGCAATCTCAAATAGGGAACACACAGAGAGGGAACAAATCCTGGGAATGCATAAGTACGTCTGGCTGCTGAGTCAAGTAAAGATGAAGAACAGGTCTCACGTGCCCACAGAAGAGAACAAGACAGTAACCAAAATCAGACCGTTTTAATCCACCACTGATTAGTAACATAACAGTGGAGGGGATCGGTGGTAGTACGTAGCATGTCTGATGCCTTCTAGATGCCTTCTAGAGTACCACAGGCCCAAACACCTGGATGGCAGAAAATGTCTCCCCAGCTTAAGGAGGAAAGTGACTAAATGCAGTTTATCGTCAGGCCGAGGAGCTCACCAACAACTGCCTTTGGCTGCCCTCTAAGGTACCCCCTCCCTGCCGAGCAGTGCCTTCTGCTGCAGCAGTTCCCGGGCTGCTGTGTCTCTCACATATGGTGTTCTGAAACAGTTAAGGAAAATGAGAAGCGCCGTGAAAGTACATTTTTGGCTCAGCATAAACCATTCATTGATTTGTGGGCCTCAAGTCCTCCAGGGGGTGTTACGAATCCATATGATAGCTAGATTTTTACATTTGGATCTCTTCTTTAGCTGATGGATGTGTAAAATTTCATGTTAGCCTGACTACCCCCTATTGGCTACACATCTGAGGAGGTTCAAGTGTATGAGTTATTTCTTCCAAAGTCAATTGTAATTTACACTCACTAAATTGCCTCCAGATCCACCTTTTAAAGATAGTAGACTCAAAATTGCATTCATTTTGGCCCGCACTGCCCATTTGTGTTTAAACCACAGCCCTACTTTGGAGAGCCGCCATCGCTAATGGAAGGACATTATGTGGCTGAAGATCCACATTTTCCACAGGAGAGCAGAATGCTGGCAAGTCAAATGGCCAATGTACAAGCAGTTTTCAGCCCAGGGAAAACTCAACTTTAATAGTGAGCTGACATACTAGGGGGACGGAGGGGTGGAGGCCCACGATATCAGTTCTTCAGTCCAGAAAATCAAAAGCACCAGTTTTACACTAGGAAACATTTGCCCTTGGCCTGAAAATAATCTTTGAGATGAAGGAGTACTCTTTTTTTTCTCTTTGTCTTTTCCCATTGTTTAGTACACACGTCTCTGGTGCGAAGCACTCTTGAGCTTTATTTCACCACTCAGTGTAACTCGTCTTACTGATTGGCTTTTAAAATTAGCTTTGTTAATGGTTCTGCATGTCTTTTCGGTTGCGACCAAAAAAATAACCCAAGCAGCACACCTTCCTTCCCTCAAAAGCCCAAATGCCAAACTACCACTGTGAGGACCATTTATAATTCTCAATTCCTCTCACTAATTGCCTCGGTGCGGTTTTAGTGGAATCTTAAGTAGAAGTTTAGAGGGCTTGTTAGAAAGGACTGTTTGTTTCAAGACCAAAAAAAATAAAATTATGAAAACAGCCATGGATTAATAAGCCATCAGTCTAAAACAACCGCATTAAGCTCAGATGTAAGCCAGTATGTACTTGAGGAGATTAATTCATTCCATGGCATTGACCTCAAAGCCCACATACCACTAAAATGTGATGAGTCCGTGAAAGGATTGTTTTTCAAAAGTTCTGTTTCTGTCAATGGGTTTTTAAGAAGGCTTTCTCATTTTAAAACCAGCTCTTGCTGACTGAGCTCCAAATGCACATTTGGGATGATGAGCGGAGTAAATGAGATAAACAATGAGCTTCATCAGACCAAACACCTGATGACTCTCTCCACCAGCCTTCCCTTTTCTCTCCAGGCGGAATCTCTATTAAGCGTCCTCTTTAACCCAATTAGGTGCCATCAATTTTCTACTTTAATCTCCCCATAACCTCTTCTCATCCCCATGCAGTTTTTAAAAATCACAACTGGAACACACCCTGCGTGTTCATCAGTCAGAGCTCAGTGTAAAAATTCATATGGCCCATTTACAGCAACAAATCAGTGCAGCTGACTTTCAACTTAGGCTATGTTTTCTAAACACACTTCTACACTGGTTGTGCAAGCTGATGCTCTGCATCCGTGACACTCTTCTGCTCCAAGAGACCCACGATTAAATTTTTGGCAATGCCACAAGGTTAAAATTTTGTTCTCAACATGAAGGGGACAGGGGACATTCTAGCCAAATGTCAACCATGCTGACATTTGCTCCTGGGAGGTCCGCTAGTCTTAAACAAAAAGAAGTAGAAACATCTGGAATCTAAGGGTCACCTTGTTTGTTATGTTCAGCAGCAGGGGAGTCCAGCACACCCAACCCCACAGTCAAAGGACCTAGTAGTCAACAATCACTGATCAATGCAGGATTGGAGGAGGAGAGACATCCCGTGCTATATCTAAAGCATTGTATGAAAAGAGGAAAAATTATAGCCAAAGTCATCACGTTATTTCAGTGACATTCAAAAATCAAAACTCCACTTTCACTTTGAAACTATGATTTTAAAAATTATTTCCTTCTAACGTTTCATTATTAAATTTAATTTTAATTAGTATTCAGTGTTCCCAAGATATGGTTCACTTGAAATACCTATAAACAGATCCACACCCATACTATGTCACGTGAGGGCCTATTTTGAAGAGTCAGTTGGAAATATATTGGGAATGGAAACACTTTAAAAATTTTAAAGTACATTACAAATACAGTATTTATTATTATTATTATTAATAATAATAAGGAAGTAGACAGTATTACAATATAAAACTTAATTCTCATTCTCCACAACATATCACTGTTCTTACCTGGCCAAACGATTGCATAGCTATACTAAGCAGTTCACTTAAATAGCTAAAATGAATGGAGGTGCTATATAGTCCATATAATTAATTTGTTCTTTCTTTCTTATTTCCAGCACAGACTGGGAATTTGGGCATGTCCAAGTGGGTAAACAGTAATGGGAGAATTCGGAAGAATGGGGCGAAAGAATGTCATGGGAGTTTTTTTACCTTTCAGCTTGATGAGCTGGAAATGATCAAATTACCCAAATTTATCCTCCATCAATTAATTATTCTAAGTCTACCCCACTTGGCATGTAAGATGCCATTTAAATTCTTCAGAATCTTAATAACAACACTGCTCTTACCAAATGGGGTCTAGCCTCAAAGAGGGAGGAAAGTGGCTATAGTGCATAAGAATGTAAAGTATGAGATCTTGAAGAGCCAAGATAAACACAGAAATCAGCGCAGCCATAGCAAACTGGAGAGACTGTGATTAGGTTGGGAAAGGGCAATGTAGAAAGAAAGAAAAATAAAAATATTCAAAAATTTTTTTCTTCTGGACTTGCTCCACTTGATATCAAAATATACTATAAACTTACACTAATTAAAATAATGTGATGCAGGCCATGCAAAGACAAATACATCAATGGAACACTATCGAGAGTCCAGAAAAAGACCCATGAATATATGCGAACTTATAAAGGCGGCATCTAAAATGTGGAAATAATATTGATTGGTTTCATTAATTGAGTTGAAAAGATAGTTGTTGATTAAGAATAAATAAATGTAGATCCCTACCTCAAAGATCCAGGAAATAAATTCGAGCCAAATAAAACTGCCAAACCAAAATAAATCCAAGAATGTTCTAGATAAAACGTACGAAATTTATATACTGTTTGTGGTAAGGAAAGACCCAAATCTTAGAATTCATAAAGAAAAAGATTGATGATTTAATAACGTAAATATTTTAAGCCGCTGTATAGTGAAAGGTACAAAGACAAATGAAAGGCTAAAATATTTTGTAACCCATTTAACCATCAAAGGGATACTATCTAATACATAAAAACCCCAGAGAAAGCAAATCATCTCTTAGAAAAAAATGGGAAACGACTCAAATAAGCAATTTATAGAATAAATGCACATGACTGTAATCATGCATAAAAACATTCAATTAACTAACAACCAGGAAATACTAAGTAGTAAGAAAAACTATTTTTTTTCCCCATAAAATTGGCAATGAGTGAAACAAGGGCCTGCAAGGGTGTGGAGAAACAAGCAAGGTCTGGCAATGTTTGAAGTGGTGGAGTTTGGGACAAGCTCTTGGGAGGACATGTTGGCAGGCTATTTAAAAATTGTAAATGTACACACCTTTGAAGAACTCTATCTATGGCAATATCAGGATGAATACCCACATTCTTACATGTCAGGTATTCATTGCATCATTGTTTGTAAGAGAAAAATAGTTGGCATAGCTTAAATGCTCATCAACCAACTATAGCACACAGAATCAAAAATATACATTTATTAAAAAGAAAAAAACAATGCACTGACTTGGAAAGATGAACAAGCTATATTAAGTGATACCAAACACAGAACTTCAAATATATATATATCTGAGGAATCAAAGAGAAACATCAGGAGAAAGGCATATCAAACTATTTCCAGTGATTATCTCCAGGGATGTGTGTGCGGATGATAGGCAGATATTCTCTCCTTATTTTAGACATTTTTGTCCTGTTTGATTTTGCTGCTGTAGCATATGTTACTTTTACAATAAGAAATACAAATTAGGATTTTTCTTATGTCTTTAATACTAAGGTATTATTTTAATCAGGCATAAAGATGCATTTTCACAGACATTCAGCCGAACATCAAATTGTATGGAAGCATTTGGGGTACACTGGGAAGCAGAGTGGACACAAATCCTTGCCCTCACCGAGCCTTATGCTACAAAAAGCAAAAATGAAAAATGCGATTAAAAAAAGCAAATTATTATTATGTAAGAAGTCGTAAGTGCTATGGGAAAAAAAATAGAGTGAGGCAAGGAGACAACAGTGCAGGATATATCGTAGATGGGGCTTTGTTGCTGCAGGTGATATTTGAAATGGGATGGTCAGAGTAGGCTCAGTGAGGAAATATCTGAGCAAAGACTTGAAGAAGTTAAGGGAGTTGGCCTCATGAATATCTGGGGGAAGATGATGCCAGTAGAAAAAGAGGAGAGGACAAAGGCCCGTGGTAAACATGCTCCTCACTTCCTTTGGAGGAACCACTGGGAAGCAAAGATGAGAGCCAGGAGGAGATGAGGGGCAGATAGGGGTCAACAGGTAAGATGTGCTGGGGGCCAGGTCACACAGAAACACTCACATGACTCTTAGGATTTGATAAGGACATGTTCTACTTCTAGGGTGTGTCTTAATACAGACTTTTTATCTGTCTTCTGACTTAGCATTTCCAACAATTATTCATCACCAGCATTTCTCTATCTATCCCCCCAAAAGTGCAATATTGGAAGGGTCTGTGTAATTTGAAACTTTCTTCTCCTGAAAAATTTCGTTATGTTTTCTGGGAAGTTTTATGAACATTTATCTCTACTTTTAATAGTCTCATTCGAGAGGTTAAAGTATCAGAACTTGGACTATTTGCAAGAAACCTCTTAGTTATCTTACACATGACCCATTGCAAAGAGAAAGTCTGCCACCAGACTGGGGTCTTCTCAGAACCAAGAAAGGAGATCATTACCCACAGACCTACCAGTCACACTGACACGCAAGCTTGTGTGACACCGAAATAATGAATTTGAAATGAGCATTGGAGGCAACTGCCCCAGGTCCTTGCCAAGTGAGGGGACCAAATAAAGAGAGACAGATGTACCCATTCCATCAGGAATTATCTGATTGTAAATGTTAGCTCTTAAGCAAAAGAGATTTAGGACTCCTGAAGAAATCATTTATTCTGGTCAAGTTTACAGAATATTTCTGTTTCTGTAAAAAATAGTTTTATTGAAAAATCATTTAAAAAAATAAAAAATAAATGTAAAAAATCACTGACATGTAACATTGCCTGAGTCTAAAGTGTACAACATAATGATTTTTCCCTTATGACAAGAACTTTTAAGATCTACTCTCTTAGCAACTTGCAAATATATAATATGGTAGCTTTTAAAGCATATTCTGAGTTTTTAAAGACCTCTTCACCTTTGCTTAAGCTCTGATACATGTGTGGTGTTTATTGATTGACCAATTGTACTGTAAGTAAAAAAGCAAGACAGAAAATCAGGGAATTGTGTGCTGCTCCTAGCTCTTGCTTCTCATTTCTGATATCATAACTCTGAATCTCAGTTTCTCAGCAATAATAACAGGACAGTATCCTGCCTACACTGTGAACTTGGTGTAAGAATAAAGGAGGTAATTGGAAAAGCTCTCTAAAATCTACTACATAGACCTAGAGTACTCTAACCATTAGTTTAATTATTTCATAACACATTACAAATATTTTCCCCATAAACAGACTATTTACAACCTATGGAGGCAGCCAGCAGCCAATCTGTCTTATTTTCCTTCTTAATTTTTAGAAAATTATTTTAGGGGCACCTGGATGGTGTAGCTGGTTGAGTGTCAACTCCTGGTTTCGGCTCAGGTTGTGATCTCAACCTGTCCTGGGATCAAGCCCCGTATCTAAGCTCAGCTTAGAATCTGCTTGAGATTCTCTCTCTCCCTCTCCCTCTGCCCCTCCCACTTGTGCTTTCACTCTCTCTCTCTCACTCAAATAAATAAATACATCCCTAAGAAAAATTATTTTAATTTTCTATTTATTTGGTCTTTTTATGTTTCATCCCAATATGGGTTTAAGTAAAAGTACATAATTGTGTGACCTGTTGACCTGAAGTTTTTATAAACTTATTTTAAGTATGTGCAACAAAATCTTGAAATATGTAATGAAGCCACAGGCAGCTCTATTTTATTTTATTTTATTTTATTTATTTTATTTTATTTTATTTTATTTTATTTATTTTATTTTTTGTTTTTAAAGATTTATTTATTTGAGAGAAAGAGTACACAAGTGTGGGGAGAGGTAGAGAGAGAGGGGAAGCAGACTCCCTGCTGGGTGTGGGGTGATATGTGCTCAATTGATCTCTGGACCCTGAGATCATAACCTGAGCCAAAATCAGGAGTCCACTGCTTAACAGACTGAGCCACCCAGGCAACCCCAGGCAGCCCCGTTTTAAAATGAAAGAATCATGTATGTTGGCAAATTGAACACCAATAGAAAATAAATTTATTAAAAAAAAATAAAATGAAAGAATCTGATAGATGTAGGGTGACTAACTCATCGGGTTCACCCAGGACATTCCTGATTTTAAACCTGAAAGTCCCTCATCTTAGAAAGCCTGGCAGGCCTGGGGAACCTGGAATGGTTGGTTACCCTAGATGCACAAACTATGAAGAAAATCTCATGGTATTTTGGAGAGGAATAATAGTAATTTCTCTCGAAGATTTAGAAGGAATCCAGTCTGTTGAAAACTGTGAATGACACAGATAATGGGATTAAAAAACATGCTCTTTTCCTGGAACATTGCTTTGTGCCATAAAGAAAGGAAATGTGCAAAAACAGATGCGGACATGTCAAAAATGTGCAGAAGTCAGACTAAATGGGCTTCCATCCACCGAATTTGGGACAATTGAAACATCATAGATAATAATGACATAAATGGATTCTAACACATTTGCTTTTGTAATCCCTGCTGTATAGGACAATAACAAAAATGTAATTGGGTGGGGGAGGGGGAAGGAGAAGGTATGTGAGGACAAGTTGAAGAATGTCAGCCAGCTAATAAATCGGAAGGAATGATAGAATTTCTGAAATTACCAATTTGTAACCACTCATCCAGTAATCAATTTAGGCAAGTATTACTACTGGATGCTAAAACAATTAGGTGCAAAGTTGCTGGGAAAGTCACTTCACGCACCCTAGTATCACACCATGTATCACTAGTAATCACAGAGGGAAGAGATATCGTCACAATACCCAGGCACCACCTTAACCAAGCGATCAACTTAGCATAGCTAACAATTGCACAAACTAATATTTTGTGCCCCTTGTGAGAGTACACAAACATGTACACTGTGTTCTCACTGAAAACGTTTAATCTGAATCTAGTCATGAGATAATAGATAAATCCAGATTGTGAAAATGCTATGGGACAATTGGTCTGGGCTTCTCAAAAATGGTAATGTCCTGAAAGACATTTTAAAAGAAAAAAGAAAGGGTGTGCCTGGATGGCTCAGTCAGTTAGGCATCTGACTCTTGAATTCGGCTCTGGTCATGATTTCAGGGTCGTGGGATCAAGCCCCACATCGGGATCTAGCCCATACAGAGATTTTCTTTCTCTCTCTCCCTTTGCCCTCCCTCCACCACTCTCTCTCTTCCTCTCTTTCTCCCTCTAAAAACTAAAAAATCATTTTAAAAAGGACAGAAAAAGAAAGGCAAAGAATTACAGAGCATAGTCTCCAAGCATGGTCGCCAATAATTCCCACTCCCTGTCTATACATGCTATTCCTCCCATCAAGAAGTAAAGTCTGTTTCTTCTCCTTGAACCTGGGTAGGCTTTTTGACCTGTGATCCATATAAGGAAACAGATGCTGTGTGAGTTCCAGTGCTAGTTCCTACTAGACCTGACCACATCTGCTTTTACTTTGACCCCAGCTGCCATGTTATGAGGGTCCAGGCCATCCAACTGGAGCAAGAGTTCATGGTTAGAGAGTGTATAGATGAGACACCATGTGGAGACAGAGAATAATACAGGGAAAAGAATGGAGGCACCCAACTGACAGTCAGCACCTAATTCCCATACATGTGAGGAGGGCTTCTTGAATCCTTCAGCCCATCCAACCCAGCTAACAACTGGACATAGAAAAAAAAACAACAACAAAAAAAAAAAAAAAAACAAAACAAAAAAAAAAAACAACTGGACATAGTTAAATGAGTGAGCCCTCTTGATGCCATGTGGAGAAAGACTGCCTTGTCAGCCTACAGAAATCAAATAAGTAAATCAACAAATAAGTAAGTAAATAAATAGGTATAGTTTTAAGCCCCCAATTTTCAGGCTGATTCGTTACACATAGTAGGTAACAAACACAAAGCTAAATGCAACACCTATAAAGGATATACTTGGAACAATTAGGGAATTTTGAAAGGGGCTGGGTGTTAGATTAATATTGTTTCAATGTTATGTTTCCTGGGGCACCTGGGTGGCTCAGTCGGTAAAGTGTCCAACTCTGATGACGGCTCACGTCATGATCTCAGGGTTGTGAGATCCAGCCCCTCCTCAGACTCCATGCTGGGTGTAGAATCTGCTTAAGATTCTCTCTCTCTTCCTCTGCCTCTGTCCCTCCCCCATATCTATCTCTCTCTAAAATAAATAATAAATAAATAAATAAATAAATAAATAAATAAATAAAATATAAAAATTCATTTATTTATTAAATATTTTATTTACTTATTCATGAGAGACACATAGAGAGAGGCAGAGACATAGGCAGAGGGAGAAGCAGGCTCTCCTCAGGGAGGCCAAAGTGGGACTCAATCCCAGGACGCCAGGATCATGCCCTGAGCGTCTGCTGGCAGACCGGCAACCACTGAGCCACCCAGGCGTCCCTGAAACATTTTTTTAAAATGTTAAATTCCTTAGATATAATAATGGCATTGTGGTTATGTAAGACAATGTGCTTATTTTTAGGACATGCATGCTGAATACTTGGAGGTAGAATGTTATGCTTTTTGCAATTTCAAATGTTTCCGAAAGAAAAGCATCTCAGTCTCTCTCTCTCCCTCTGCACCCACACTACACACACATCTGGGTATTTTATAAACTATATAAGAAAATGTGGCAAAAACAACTGATTAATGTGGGCAAAGGATTATACAGGCTTATTGCACTATTCTTTCAAGTTTTATGTAGGCTTGATATTTTTCAAAATAAAAACTTAAAGGAGGAAAAATAAATGATTTAGAGATTTGTGATGAATTTTGTACTTGTAGATAAATGTTTTGACTTCAAAATTCCTTACTTGAGGGATCCCTGGGTGGCGCAGCGGTTTAGCGCCTGCCTTTGGCCCAGGGCGCGATCCTGGAGACCCGGGATCGAATCCCACGTCGGGCTCCCGGTGCCTTCTCCCTCTGCCTATGTCTCTGCCTCTCTATCTTTCTCTCTCAATCTGTGACTATCATAAATTAAAAAAAAAAATTCCTTACTTGATAATCTTAAATGAATCTTGGATACAGAATTTTAAATGGCCTAGATATACAAGAATAATAGTTTGGAACAAATGAGTATAGCTCAGTAGAAGGCAATTAAGATGGAGTGGCAAGATAGGAAGTCTGGAAGCACTGGGACAGAAATTAGCTGTGGGACTCTGAGCAACTCTCCTCCTCTCTGGTCCTCAGTTTTCTTGTCTTTAAAATAAAAGCTAATTGGTGTCTATAGTTGTTTTTGGTTTTATTCACCAAACTGGTGTAGCATACTTAAGCATATACCACAAAAGGGATAAAACTACAAAAAGAGTTGCAAAAAATCAAGAGCAAGGAACTTAAGAATAAAGAAGAGATAAAACTTCTTGAACACAACTTTCCTAACATGAATTTCCCTGGAAGAATGAAATGTCATACAGAGGCAATTGGTTGATACAGCAATAAGTGCTTATGGGACTCACCATGATAAACGTGACATAGCAGGGTCTGAGTCAGGGCAGGGGGGTGAGAGGTGGAAGTGAACACACCCAGAGAGGAGCCTCATTGAAATTCACCTTTCATAATCATTACAAACCAGCTTCTGATAGGTGAACTTTATTTCAAAGCTTACTGACAAAATGTCTATAAGTCAAAGTTTATTCAAAGTTCCATAACAATCCCAATAGAAAACAAATACCTGCTTTATATCAATGCAATGTTTCATATGACAGCTTTGCTTTAAAGGAAAATAAAGCATGATTCCTGGCATTTATAGGATGCCATGCTTTATACTAGGCACTCTCACGTGTTCTTTTACTTCAGCTTTTATAGCCTTGAAAGGCAGCTACTATTGACCTTGTTTTGAGTCATAAAGAAACAGAGTAATGAGGAATGACTTGATAGTCATCAAAACTAATCATACCGGAGACTCTATGTCCTTACCCTAAGGAAACGTGGTAAAAACAAAGACACAAACAAGAAGCAGGCTTTAATTGTGACCCAAGAGGGTTGGTTACACTATACTTCTAAAAGAATTTCCATGCGAGGGTCACTAGGTCCTGAAATATACTTCTACAGAGCAGAATTCTTCCTTGAGATCTTTACAGAAGGGCTAGCAAAGGTCAAGGGGCAATACAGGAGGTAGTGGGTAGGGGGAAAGGTTCACTGGACTGATTCAAGAGACCTGGGTCCTCCTTGTGACTCTCACCTATTAACTGTGGGATCCAGAGCATGTCAGGTGGCCTCACTGAACCTGTTTCCTCATTCCTCCAGGATTGAGTTAAGCCTTACGTCCTTAATCTCCCTTCCAGGTCTAATTCATTCCAGCACCTGTTGGCCTTGGTGCACACCAATCCTTTATGAGCTGTTGATATCTCATTTTTGCTTTCATAATTTTTAAATGACATCTACATTTTGCAAATATAAAATATTTATAAAAATATAAATATTTTGCATCTATATATTTGTAAAATAAAAATCAACATTGGCAATTATTTTTTCTCACTGAGAGTTTAAAATTCCAATCCATAGAAAGGAGAATGCCTGTAAGTAGGAAAGAATGGTTTTGAGGAACTACACACTAAATCACTGAAATCAAGTCCTGAGCCCCGACTCATTCAGTCCACCTCCCCCCTCTCTCCAGAAACCTTTCCCAGTGACAGGAAAGGGACAAGGACAATATAAACTCATAAGGGCAAGAGAACTAAAGAGGAATCTTCTGTACACAAGGGATGTTAATGCACATTTGGGAGATGAAAAGTAGAGCAGAGGCGCCACCGATGAGAAGTCAGCCAATTCTCCCAGGGACCCCAGAAGGTTCAGGGTGTGGAGATGGTATGAGTGATATCGACTGAAAGCCTCCATGTACACAGAGCAGTTGGACCCCAAGTGCCTTCTTGTGCCCCACACTTCTTCAGCCTCAAAGGGGAATCAACTGAGAAACAGGATGGCATGGGATCCAGGATATAAGGGCTCTGATGTAGAGATACACGGAAACAATGTTCCAGTAAGAGAGCTACATGGTAGATTTGAGGGTAATGATCCAGATTAGAGGAGAAGGAAAGAAAACCCATAAGAAAGGTTTCCAGAAGAAAGGGGAGAAAAACTTTAGCCGATGTATTTGAGCATTTGAGGGGAAAAAAACCACTAACTGTTGTGTATCGGATCTGAAGAAACATATAGAAAAATTAATAAGGGTGGACAAAGAGAAAACTATATAAGTAAAAGTAAATGATACATGAATGTTCACAGCAGCATCATTCACAATGGCTAAAAAGTAGAAATCATCCAAATGCCTATCAGCTGATGAGTGACTATTTATATCTATCCATACAATGATATATTATTTGACCATAGAAAGGAATCACCTACTAATACGTGCCACAACATGAACTTCAAAAACGTTCCACTAAGTGAAAGTAGCCAGACTCAAAAAGCCATATATCCTATGATCCCATCTACGTGAAATGTCCCGAAAAGGTACATTTATTTTTTTATTTTTAAAAATATTTTATTTATTTATTCATGAGAGACACAGAGAAAGAGAGGTAGAGACATAGCCAGAGGGAGAAGAAGCAGGATCCATGCAGGGAGCCCAGTGTGGGATTCAATCCTTAGACTCCAGGATCACTCCCTGAGCTGAAGGCAGACACTCAACCACTGAGCCACCCATGTGTCCCAAAAAGGTACATTTATAGGGATAGGATATAGATTAGTGTTTGTCTACAGCTGGACAGGGTGGGAGGGGAGAACAAACAGTGGCTGTTAATGAGATTTTGCTTCCTTTTGGGGCTGATGAAAATGTTATAAAATTAGGTTAAGGTGATAATTGTGAAACTTGGTAAGTCTGCTAAAGATCATTAAATTGCACACTTTGGATACACTTTGTATTATATCTAAATCTATTAAAAACAAATAAATGGAAGAATCAGGGAAAACTTTGTGCCCAAATTAAAAAAAAAATGTGTTCGAGAGAGTGAAAATAATTGTACTGCATGATATGGGTGAACTTGCATACTATCGCCATATGCGTTATTGATTTAACCAAAAATGTCTATGTACTAGATGGAGAAGTTAGGAGAGGTATAGGATAGTTTGGGATGGAGAAGTTAGGAGAGGTATAGGATAGTTCCTCATCTTACATAACAAAAATTCATAATAGATTGTGCCTAAAATTGACAAATAAAAAAATATTAGGGAAATAAGCATGTTACTTAGAAAATAAAAGGATCTGTGCCAAAAAAAGCTCTAAGAATAGCAAGTGGTTTCCTCTGGAAAACAGGAATTAGGGCAGGGTAAGGTGGGGTAGGAGCTGCAACTTAATAGGAACTTCTTAGTGCTATCTTCTGGTCTGTTAACCATGTGCATTTATTACCTTCCTAAAAATAAAAATTAAGTAGAAGACAAGTTTATTTTTTACTACCAGCTTAGCCTGTAGAGTCACCCTGACTTAAGCCTTTGCCTGGGAAAAAGAAGCAACATCTCTCTACTTCGGCCCAAGACACTCAGCAAGCAGGTGCTGGTTCCAAAAAGGACTCATTTCACTAGGGTGATTCTGACCAGGATTATTGGCTAAATCTGCCTTGAGTGGAGAATTGAGGAGGATCTGATTTCTTTTGGGTTTGGAATAGAAACGTGAGCATGACACAGGGCACAAAATTACATACGTCCTCCCCCCCCCAAAAAAAGAGATTAAACTTGTGAAGAAAACTGGTTTGTCCTTTTTATCAGGCATCCTCAGGATGATGTTGCCAGCAGATCATACTCACTCTTGCTACTTTTTAAGATGAGAAAAGTGAGGCCGAGGGAAGGTGAATGGTTTATCCAAACTCACAAGGTCCAGAGGAAGAACTCATATGAACAACTCTGAAGACATAAAAATACCGTCACCTGAGCACAGCTACCACCGTGAGCCCCTAGGCTCACGCACCATAAAATGTACACCGCGGGCTCCCAGACCGAAAAGTAGCTGAAACCCAGCACATTTCACTCCCCGCACTGCGTATCTTAAAACACGTAGTGGAACATTTTCTAGATCCTCTCCAAATCTGAAATGAAATATCTGAAAAAATTAAGCCCGTTCTAAATCTTTTTATATATCGTCTTATTTCTTTATCCCTCTCCCTAATTATTTTTCAACCACCATGTCGTGTCAAACCACATTTGTGTAAATTAGACACATATGTGGAGAATCAGACACCAAAAACAGAGTTATTAAGCAATACTTTTTAAGCAATGTTTTGGCTTAGAAAACCTCACATCGGATCAATTCCCCTAGTTCCCAGGTCCTGCCTGATACATCACTGTATCAATTTCACGATTTCATGATTAAATACTCTTTTAATATTGCTACATAGGCTGTTATTATCCTGAGAATATTATTTACTCTGGGTCACATAAGAATTATCAGATATGGGCAGCCCGGGTGGCCCAGCGGTTTAGTGCCTCCCTTCGGCCCAGGGCCTGATCCTGGAGTCCCGGGATCGAGTCTCATGTCAGGCTCAATCCCTGCATGGAGCCTGCTTCTCCCTCTGCCTGTGTCTCTGCCTCTCTCTTTCTCTCTCTCTCTGTCTCTCATGAATAAATAAAATCTTAAAAAAAAAAATGTGACAACACTGAGGGGGGCACTTGATGGGATGAGCACTGGGTGTCATGCTATATGTTGGCAAATTGAACTCCAATAAAAAAAAATGTGGGGATCCCTGGGTGACACAGCGGTTTGGCGCCTGCCTTTGGCCCAGGGCGCGATCCTGGAGACCCGAGATCGAATCCCACGTCGGGCTCCCGGTGCATGGAGCCTGCTTCTCTCTCTGCCTGTGTCTCTGCCTCTCTCTCTCTCTCTCTCTCTGTGACTATCATAAATAAATAAAAATTAAAAACAAACAAACAAACAAACAAAACAAAAAAAATGACAACCATCTTTCATTAAAAAAAAGAAATAACAGATATATGGATATGGGTGTGGATATGGACATAGATGTATCGGCCATATATATATATAGATAGATAAGGATACAAATATGCTATGGATGCAGATACAGATATCACATTTCTTCTCATATGATCCTTATTTAACAGAAGAGGAACAGGCTTGGGAAGGTGTTTGCTGAATACACATTGACTCCACCTGAGGCACCTCTAATTAGTTTCCTCAGTCCTCCTCTCTACACGGTCTGGATTTACATGTTTTTATTTCGGGCGGCCTTCAGATTGATGCCAAAAAATGCTGTCCAGACCAAATGTTTTGAAATGTCTTTTATCAGCAACACATGTACGTTTATACCCCTGACAGCAACAACTCAATTTTAGATCATAACTCTGTGAGCATTTGCAGCGAGAACTACCTTTTTTTGAGGTTGACAGGTGGCTGATGAAGAAGGGGGAATGTATCTTTTGGTTTGCTATCGTGAAAAAAAAAAGAAAAAAATTATATATATATTGTGTGTGTATATATATATATTATATATACATATATATAATATATATATATATGCCACCCTCTCCAGTGGCTCTGCACCTTGTGATTCCTCGCGGTCCTCCTCCTTCTGAGCAGTTCAATTAGCGGGAAATCTCTCTCTGATGGACTGAAGCAGCTTGAGTGAACGCCCGAGCGCTCAGCCAATTAGGCTCATTTGAAGTTGCAGAATTGCCTTCTTTGGTGTTAAAACCCCATGTCAAACACTGGGTCTAAGATCATTTGTGCTTCAAAATGAGATTGACAGAGCAGCTGCAACAGGGGGCATGCCTGCTGGACGACTTAATTGTGGAGCTTGAAGGGCCATCATGAACCGGCGTGCGGAGCCCGCCTCGCCACTGCTGCATTACAAATGCTCTTTATTAACAGCGATCTGTAATCAATGGGCTCAGGCTTTTTGCCAGAGCCCCCCAATCAGACAGGCGGGCCTCTGCGTCAGGGTGGGCGGAGCCTCGGGGCCCCGCGATCGAGCCGGCGGGAGCGAGCCCTGTGGTCCAGGCCACTCTGGGCTGGGAGGCTGCCTCGCAGAGGGCCCCTCGTGGTCGTTCCAGGGGCGCCCTCCTTCTCACTTCTGGTTGCATATTCATTAGCCCGGGTGAGCACGGCTCACTAGACGGTGCAATCACAGAGTATTGATGTGGAGGCAACGAATTGCTTTTGTTTCGACAAAGCCAAATGTCCTAAATCAGTTCCGCCTTACGTGCAGGGGTGACTTCTGGTGGGAAATGCAAAGGCTTTCAGATACCCATCCGTATGGTGGATGCAGAGATGGGGACACACGGTGCAGCAGGTGTTAGGAGGTACTAGGAGCGAGGAGGGCTTTTGTGACGCAGACAACAGGTTAATTTCAGAAATTTAAAAATCTATTTATTTGGAAGCCATCTGTAAATCCTAATGCGGGATTTCCTTCTCTTTAAAAGAAATCATTACAGGACATTCTTTCCGACAGTGGATAATGGAAAAAGCATTGGGCTGGGAGTCAGAGACCTATGAGCTAGACCAAGCTCCATTGCCAGGGAGCTGTGTAACCTTGGGCACATCATTTAACCTCTCTGGCCTGCCTCGCCTTATCTGCAATACCTGAAGGACAGATGAGCTGTAACGTCTGCGGAGTTCATTTTCTATCCGCCTTCTCTTAAATTTGTTTAGTGCTATTTCTTTCACTCTGCAGGTCAAGAAAGCCATTTATTCTACTATTAGAAACACGAGAAAGGAAGGGTATGGATGGGGTGGCCAAACTACCTTGCCTCAGCCCCCTTGTCCTATTCTCAAACGAGTATCTCTTGCAGACATTGCTACCGCAGAATCCTGTGTTTTTAGCGCTATGCAAGATAGGGCAGGGCCAGTGCCACCGTTGCCAAGAATTCAGAGTCTACCAGCGGAGAGCAGACCAATACACAAAGAACTCACCAGTCCTTGTGTAAGATTGCTTTTCAGTTCAATGACAGATCCATCTGCCTCCCATCCAGGGCCAATGTGTATGACCACCCGTCCTGTGCACAACACAACGCGCCATATACATAGGCCGCCAGTTGAACGGATACCCCCTGAAGTTGTGCAACATGGCAGCCCTGATCCTATGAGATCAAATCCACAAACATCATATTCTATCAAATTCTGAAAGAGATAACATAAGCTCCCTGATCTGTGGTCATTCTACTCTAGGAATAGACTCATGGGATGGATATGAATTAAGAAATACAAAGTTTACTAAGTAAGTAAGATATGAACTATAAAAGAAATAACTGAAGACTTCAGTTGAAAATCACAGCAACGACTGATTATTATTAAGACTATACTATGGTCTAGGGCAGCCCGGGTGGCTCAGCGGTTTAGCGTCGCCTTCGGCCCAGGGCCTGATCCTGGAGACCCAGAACCGAGTCCCATGTCAGGCTCCCTGCATGGAGCCTGCTTCTCCCTCTGCCTGTGTCTCTGCCTCTCTCTCTCTCTCTCTTTCTCTCTCTCTCTCTCTGTGTGTGTGTCTCATGAATAAATAAATAAAATCTTTTTTTTAAAAAAAGACTATACTATGGTCTAAATTAAATGAAATTACACATGTAAAATGCTTAAATTGTGCCTGGTACACAGCAAACTTTTAGTAAATGCTAGCTTTTGGCCTATTCCTTTTTTGCAGTATTGTGCACAATGATAGCCTTCATTGGAAGGGAAAAATTATTTTTAGTTTGGGATACCCAAGGAAGAATTTATAGAGGAAGCAGAGTCTTTCATTTTCTTTCTTTCTTTCTTTCTTTTCTTTCTTCTTTCTTTCTTTCTTTCTTTCTTTCTTTCTTTCTTTCTTTCTTTCTTTCTTTCCTTCCTTCCTTCCTTCCTTCCTTCCTTCCTTCCTTCCTTCCTTCTTTCTTTCTTTCTTTCTTTCTTTCTTTCTTTCTTTCTTTCTTTCTTTCTTTCTTTCTTTCTTTTCTTTCTTTTTCCTTCTTTTCTTTTTCTTTCTTTTATTTATTTATGAAGCTGTACTTGAACTGAATCTTAAAAGGTAGATAAAATCTAAGTAAGCAAAATATTAAATTATGACTTTAATTCAGATTCCCCACAAAATGTACCTAGAATGGTGAGTCATCAAGGTGGAGCACCCCATGGACACAAAGGTCTGGCCATTTCTGACCACAGGATTCAGAAGGATCCAAAGCACTAGCTGTGTCACGATTCATCCTGCTGCCGGTTAGAACAGCTGGTCATGAGTCTACAAGTCATCCTCATCTCTCCCATTTTCTCTTCCACCAGTTCGGTAGGGCAACACCAGTCCTTCAAGGGAAAAAGGCTCCACCAAGCTGATTCTACATTCTGAGGCCAGCTCCAGGCTTCCCTCAGGCTGACCTGGCTGCTAGCCCCTGTTCTTAAAAGCAGCTGACATAGTTTTGAGTTGAAGACAAGAATATTCCACTTTCTATTGGGACCTCTGTCTCCATGGTTAACCATTTCTTAACAGATCCCTTAGGTCCAACTAGAACAAAACTAAGCCATCATATTGCAACCCAGTAAATTGTGGAAATTCCAGTGTGAGGACTTAGGAGAAGAATAATAAAGATAATTATTAATGATAATAATAGCCACTTGTAAGTCTCAAATACTTTATATGTGAATACAAGATAAATATCATTGAAACTCAGTTAGCTCTCACAACAACCCTTTGAGGTCAATACTTTCCTTACCCATATTTCACAGTTGAAGAAACTGAGGCACAGAAACTAATCTACCCAGGGTCATAGAACTGCCTTGGGTCATAAGCAGGAAAGCCAGGATCTAACCCCTAGGCAATCGGCTCCAGCCTCAATACCTACGCTGCACAGCCTCTCTCCTGGTGGTTGGGATTCCCTGCTCAAAATGATTGCAATGTCATACTGGCCTACAACTTCTCCACTTATGGTCATTTTTGTGGCTCACCCATTTATATTTATTAGCATTTCAGTCTAGGTCTACACTGAATCCTGGCCAGTATATATAATTGCCTACTAGAAGCCTGATCTTTCTTACCCTGCCAATCTCAGCATATTCTTTTTTTAAAAAATATATTTTATTTATTAATTTGAGAGAGAGAGAGCAAGCACATAAGTGGGCGGAGGGAAAGAATCTCAAATAGCCTCCCCAATGAGCTGAACGGGAAGCCCTAGGCAGGGCTTGATCTCAGGACCCTGAGATCATGACCTGAGCTAAAATCAAGAGGTGGAGGCTTAACCTACTGAGCTTCCCAGGTGCCCTCAGCATATTCGTAGACCTCACTGTCTCCCTTAGTGTTCCCACCCCCGCCCTTCTAACCCACTCCCCTCCTGAACTCCCAAGCTCAGGGAATGGCACCAGAATCAAACCGAGCCAGAATCCAAGAGTTATTCAAGATGCTCTCATCCCATCCATTCCCCAAACAGGTGACAAAACGGTACATTCAAATCTGAGCATGTCACTCCTCTGCTCAGCATTCAAAGTTCTCTCTTAACCTATTGGGATTTAATCTGATCTCCTTGCAAAGCGTGCAGGATTTTGCATGATTTGATCCCAGCTTCAACCAGTCTCTCCTTACGCCAAGCTCTGCATTCCTGACCACAGTGAACTTTGTGTAGTCCCCAGCATGCCACCTTTGCTCAGAGCTCTGCTCTTTAGCTTCCCCATCTAGCCCGCCCTGTCCTCACTGGCGTACTGACTGCTGCTTCCTAATCCTTCTCTATCAGCCTCCTGCCTGCACCAACGTCCCCCAAGCAGATTAGTTGTCCTACTGCCCTGTGTAAGTGATCCCCTTGTGGACCTATGATATCATGTGGTAATTTACCTCTCCTCACCAACCTGATGTGCTTTCATCTCCAACATCTAACCCATCTAACCCTTTCATGTGCTTAGTTTGTAAAAAAAAAAAAAAAAAAAAAGCGTTTGCTTAAAGAATGAGTTGGCATTTCTAAAACTTTAAGCTGTGATTAATATGTTTGCCCTGAATGTATCTTACAAATAGCAATAATATAGGTCGTAGCGTTCTTCAACTTCAAAAGCATAATAATGAAGCAAAATGTTATTACTGCATCCCTCCACTGAATATATCCTAGCTTTTCCACAAAGTACTTGGAGAAAATAACCTGTGGTCCTATTCCTAAAATCAGGGTAAGAAATGTGAATCCAGGAGAAAACCGGTTGTATAGAATTTCATTCTATTCAAACCAAGTTTTCTCTAGGAAGTTTATATTTCACATAGCTTCTAAAAATAGGCAATGTAAATCAGAAATTTTTCTTATTAGTTAATTTTCATTTTAACAGAAGACTTTAACTTTCTAATTCCTTAGAAGACCCCAAAGCATCGTGTTTTTTTGTTTGGTATTTTTTGGTCATCTCACAGGGCAACATCACTTGTGCTAAAATATATATATCTGCTAAGGAATGATGGTATCTATGTTTCTTTGGAAATAAATGCCTTTAGCCTGTGGTCCTCAAGGTGAACAAACTTGTTTTGTAACACACATGCAACAATTTTTAAATGTTATATTCTGATCATATTCGACAGCTGCATCCTCTGTAATCTTGCACAAGCAGGAGAAATCTGGGATTGCATGTATTTCTACCATTTTCTAGAACTTTCTAGAACTTCCACCTCTCCAAGGACATATCTTAGCTGATCACGTAGCTATTTTTCAATCTCTAATATCTATCACTTAAAATAGTTGAATGATTGCTGTCCTTAAATAATGTCACAGTAATAAAAGAATTAGCATCGATACTTGACACTGTTCATGCTAATATTTTACGCTCTGGATTTTTCCACAGTATGAAATCAAATTGCACATCCTGAGAGAAATGCACATGCCATATTGTCATGCACAGTAGATCAAACTGATGTAGTAAAAACCCTAAATGGAAAACTTCTAAGGAATTTTAAATACACAAGCTACATCTGCAAGATATTTAACTATTGTGCTCCCACTAAAAATTAATGAGACTTAAATTCAGCTTGAAAGATAGAACAACCAAAATTTAAAGTGCATGTTAAATTTGTAACCCGGGTTGGTCTCTCAGGACTTTACACAGCCTGCTTTGGACCAAATATTACAAGTTGAGAACAATGGTGGGTGGGGGTCGAGATTCTCACTTCACTCTTCTATTAGTCTATAATCTCAATGCAATTCTATATGCCTTTTAATCAATGTATTAAATATCTTGACTTATTTGTAGGGCATACATAAAAGGGGAAATTAGAGAGCATAGCTATAGTATGCTGGTCTATTCTCACATGGATGATTCACACTTGGAATTTGTCAGCTCTAAGAAAGCACTGGCAAGATAAGTGTAATTGGCAAACTAGTGATTGCTTCGGTCTGACACATGACCAGGTCAAGCAACTCTGCTGCTGTAGTTTTATTCCATATGGCCACCGAAAACACTTTAATATGTACTCCCAGAATCCTAGAAATTAAAGGAATAATTTCTAAATATGCATACTAAATGAAATTTATATCTAATTTTAGAAAAGAGTCAAATAAATGTTATTTAAGCCCCTTGCTACACAGCATCTTGTCTATTCTTGGAGGCAGCCACTTAAACTGCACTCATCCCTTTTGGAGAATTCCTGTAATTGCAACTGAACTCAAAAGAACACACAGGTTCACCAACAAGTCCACAAAAATATTCAGCTGCACTATTATTTCTTTGGCAGTTTGTATTTAATAATTTAATTCAATTCCAGCAGAGCATAGCAATACTTTCTTTCTTTCTTTCTTTCTTTTTTTTTGAACCAGTAAACTGTGTGACTGTGACATGGAAGTCATAATGGAGTATGAGTTTGCATGCTGAGGTATCATTTTCATAAAACAGCATTTTCACTAGGGGCACAGAGTGAAAAAGCAGGATCTTCAGATCTGATACTGAATGGTCGTCAGCCATTAATTATTATAATGCTATTTTTCAATCTAGGCAATTTGTGATTTGTCGCAAATACAGACAGGTAGTTTACATTTTTTTAAAAAGACTGCTAAACAGGAGCACTAAAATTTTAAAACTACTGAAATACCAAACAAATATCGTTTGCAGGCAAAGCACCCCCTGAAATATCCACAGGTGCAAGTCTTTTCGGTTATTGATGTTTGTAAGACAAGACGATGAAGCCGCAGGTAGTGAACACGAAATACCTATACATGAAGTCAGAAAGATCATGGCTCATTTACTCAATAATTTACTAAACCTGGATCTTACCTATTCTAATAAGCTTGGAATAAAACATATAGTAATCCCTTAGAGAAAAATCTTTTCAAATTCCTTTACAGTGACACAGGCAAAATAGCATACCGAGTAACTGTTCTTTTTCAACCATTTGAAATCTCCAACATCTGAATGAAACACCCACATTATGAGGACTTCAGTTCTATTGACCAGAGAAAACTGCTCCGCATCCAGCCACATCTACCCCCTAGGCCTGGCTGTGTCTGCAGCCCTTACTCACTGTTTTCCTCCATTGTCGACATCACCTGGCATTGGAAGATAGCTGGTCTCCTTTCTGGCCCCAACTCCCAACCTTGCCAAGGCAGCAATGGCAAATGTATCCATGTTAGAGAAGCCCCTGGGAGAGGACGGTAGAGGGGAGGAGGAGAAAAAAGGCTGTTCCCCAGATGATTTGAATGCACGCCATGACATTTGCTGCTGAATGGAAGTATCTTTTAAGGCAACTAATGGCCAGTCTCTTTTGTTTTGCTGTGTTTTAATTATTTGCATATGCTTCACATCCGAATATACCACCTCTGATTTGCCAGTATGATATAAAGAATGCCCAGGTCTTTTAAAAATGCTAAGCTTGTATCTGGGAGAACTACCCATTTGTGGAGATGGTAATTGTTTTAACTTTGATGTCCCTTACTCTGCACATCTGTTTCAGCTCTTCTCCCAGACACACTCATGAATTTATCATCTCTGCATATGTTCCTGGGTTAGGACTGCCTTAGTGGCGGAGTGCATCAGTAAATTCCACTGCTGTATTAAGTTTGTTACTCTTGGGCTTGTCCTGAAAGTACAGTGTTTATTACCTGACCAGTTCACACTTACAGAATGAAGAGGTACTAATATAGTAAACATTTTGTGATCTGATCTTGTGACCTGTAGAATCAATGTGGCACTTCCTTAGTTACATATTTGTTGTGTTATCAAGCAGATTTTTTAGATCACTTTTGACTCGGAAACCTCTGTTTTTCTGTGCCCCATTGCTTCCCTAAAATATTAGGTTCATACCCTAACTCTGTCAGTCTTGGCTTGTGTAGCCTTAAGTAGCATAGTTTTTCTCACTTGTAAAATGAATAAAAAATTGTACCAATCCCTCAGAAGCTTTGTTGAGAACCTAAGGAACTCCTGACATAATTGTGTTTAGTGTCCTTTATAAAGCATTTCAATATTAATATGCATGACTCGGAGCTGATCTGGCTTTTATTGTACATAGTGAGATTTGAAAAGTACTAATTTAATCCACAGTAGAGATGAATTCATATGACAATGAACCATATTCTAAAATGTTTGGGCCATATCTTACACAGTTGACCCTTGAATAACATAGATTGTTAAACATACAGTCAGGGGCACCCACCTCCATGCAGTCAAAAATCTGCAAATAACTTTTGACTCCCCCAAAACTTTGCCTACTGTTGACTAGAAGCCTTATCAATAACAGTCAATTGACACAGATGTCATATGTTAAATGAAATGAATCTGTTATACTGTGTTCTTATAATAAAGTAAGCTAGAGAAAAGAAAATGTTATTAAGAAAACCGTAAGAGAAAATATACTTAGAAATACACTTACCATTATCAATAAAGAATATGTATAAATGGGCCCAAACAGTTCAAACCCATTGTTGTTCAATGGTCGGCTTTATAACCAAGCTAGGTCTTAAATTTCAAACACGGGGCATTGTCCAGAGGCCTCTATGTAACTCTGATAAGGATGGAGTTGGCACTGAGGTATTATTTTATGTCCTACATCAACTTCATCAAAGCAAATCTTTTCAGACGAGGTGTCTAGTAACACATTATGTCCACATCGAGCTCTGAAGTCTTGGAGGCTTTTTCTTTCTTTTTTTTTTTTTTAAAAGATTTTATTTACTTATTCATGAGAGACACGAGAGGAGAGAGAGGGGCAGAGACACAGGCAGAGGGAGAATCAGGCTCCATGCAGGGAGCCTGACATGGGACTCGATCCCAGGTCTCCAGGATCAGGGCGCTAAACAGCTGAGCCACCCAGGCTGCCCCTCTTTGAGCCTTTTTAACGAAAACAAAACAAAACAAAACTGTATGTCTATAACGTGATAATTATACTGGAGTATGAATTTATATGCTAAGAGTAGTTTCATAAAACAACACTTTCACTAGGACCATACAGGGAAAAAGCAGAGTCTTTGTTGTCAAAAATAATAAAAATATAGAAGAATAGAAGATAAAAAAAATTCCTACCCCCATGTCATTTTCCAGAGTTGTCACTGTTATGATGTTTATTTTTCTAGATGTTTCCTATGCTTAAAATCTTTCAAATACATATGTTTGTACAAACATTTTTATAATTTTACAAAAGTTGAACATTTTTGTTCATTCACTGTATTATGGCCATCTCTTTACTACTACTTTTAGGTAGACCTACATTATTTATATAATGATGGAATCATAGTGTACCAAAACAATCGGCCACAGTCAGACATGCAGTTTGTTTTCATATTTTGCTATTACAAAAGATGCTGCATCCATGCATGGATATCTCTGAACACTTATAGCCATCATTCTGTATGACAAATTCCTAAAGTTACAATTGCAGATCCAAGGGTATGTATATTTTTATTTTTACAAGTACTGTCAAATTACAATATAAAACAATTGTAGCCACCTATATCCCTTGAAACAATGCGTGACCACCTGTTTGCCCAAACATTAGCCAACACTTGGTATCATCAAACTTTGAAAATTTTGTTAATTTGATAAGCAAAATGACACTTGCATTATTATCATTTTAATCTGCACAATCACTATTGAGTTAAAACATCTTCTCAATGTGTATAGTTTATTTATTCTATAAATGAGACATTTATATTACCTGACTATAACCAACCATACTTTAGGAAACAGTAGTAGAAAACCAGTTCTGATCTACAGGTTTAACAGAAGATCCTACAGAATGAGAGTGCTTTACTAAGAAGTCCTTTGGCACCAACATAATGAAGTAACTGTCCCACAAAAACTAATTTTTATACTCAATTTACTTTGTTTTTGCCATAATACCGTAACCCAAAATGCTTAAAACAAGACCAGTGGATGACAACTTTCTGGTGTTTATCAAACAAACATATATATGCCTCCTACTTGAAAGCTTTGGGATAGGTACTTGAGGGACACAGAAATGAAGATAACCCAATTCTCTTCAAAGGCACTTGCTCTCTAGTGGGGCAAACATACACGTACAAAGAAGTGGTATTTCATGTGCAGGGCTATATGAAAAGTAGCCAGCTCAGGTTCCAAACTATAATTGCATGAAGATGTGATCTTCTTTAAATCTCCTATCAATGTCAGAAGCCTAAATGGAAAGCTCCGCACAGCTGACTATGAACTACAGATGTGGTTTGTCATGCACGGTGTTTTTTTAAACTCTTGATTTAGTTTCCAACATTCTAAATTTCAGAGATTTTACACTAAAATAATCAGACTTCAGCCTTGTCCAGATAAAAATGGGAGGATATGGCAACATCGGGCTATTATTACAACTTGGTTATAGATGGTGCTGGGTATTGGCTTTCCCTTATCAACTGGCCGTGAACCCTCTGGTTGACCACAGTCGGCACCACTCTCTATTGTCTTACCCGCTCGGCACACTTCTGTTACCTACTAGCTCCTTACAGTCATTTATGTGTGTAACCTTGAAATACAGGGTCAGGGTTTGTGCTGGTGGATAGGACCTGGGGACAAAGAAAGAAATCATCTGTGGACTGGAAAGGATTCAAATATACAAATTAACTCTATTTGAAACAGAACATGAAATGAAATGATATCCAACGGTGTGTTCTGTGATTGCTTAGCAGAACTTAGAAGATAATTGTCTAGGCAAAAAGGGGCATATAAAACAGCATATACCTTGAGTGGTGCCCCCTTCTATCAGATATATACCTTTGCCAAATAGACCTTTTTATGATAACCGGTAACAATGAAGGATTAGGCCTGAAATTCCTACAATAAAGCTATAATCTCAGTTCCTACGCAGAGGAAAGAGTTGAACTGTGATGAAGTCCTACCAAAGGCTTCAGTCTATTTCATCAGAGCTCTGGCGCTGGGATGGCCTCCCAGGATTTCACCATCTTGAGACAAAAGGGCTTGGATTTTAGAACAATCTGTTCACCAGTCACTGAATGTGGGCTATCCTATCCCCAGGTATGACCTTGGTCACAGAATCATCTTTCTGACGACTATTCCATGAGAGTGGCTCAGCTCAGAGCTGCCAACCACCAGCTCTCCCTGAAGCTGGGGGAGCATGTGCCTCAGGCATGCGGGAGGATCTGGGGGACATAGCACAATATCCTCTATTGTCAGTAGTTTTCAGGGAGGCCTCCTTTAGTCCCTCTAATTAAATTTTAGCAATCTCCTCTCCCTGATACATTATATATTTCTTTGCTCTTTTATCCCTTTAGCTTTTAATACTAACCCGGTAGATACCTGTCTTTTTTTTTTTTTTTAAGATTTTATTTATTTATTCATGACAGACACACAGAGAGAGGCAGAAGGAGAAGCAGACTCCCTGCAGGGAGCCTGATGTGGGACTTGATCCCAGGACCCCGGGATCATGACCTGAGCCAAAGGCAGACGCTCAACCACTGAGCCACACAGATACCCCTGTACTTTTCTTATTTATTTTATTTAGGGGGCATCCTCCACAAGGAAATCAGCTCCTTGTGGGAATGAATTCCTGCCTGTTTTTTTTTTTTTTTCTGATATATGCCCAGTGGGTGGAACATGGACTGCCTTGCACAGAGTAGAATGAAAGAATGGTTTCTCCGACCTTGGCAGCAGAGCATGCAGAGCTCTGGAGTGTGTCTGGCTTTAGAGAGCTCTTCTAAACTGTGTGGGATGCCTGCTTGAGAAGGGATCCTCAGCTGGGTGGTAACTGGAAACTTCCAGCAACTGAGACCTCTTCCTCCACTGTGAAGTCAGTGTCTCAAGTCAGGGAATTCCCTTGCATTGAAGGAAACCAAGTTCATAAATGATATATCACTGGTCTTCTCACTGAAAGGCAGATTGTATTCTGATTAGCTAATAACCAGAAATGAAAAGGTCAGTGAACTACATGGACAATTAGAAGTGGTTGTAAATGGCTTTATGCTTCAATATCTGAATGAGTGTGCTTGGCAATGTATTCCTCTAACAAAAGAAGTATCGGAATGAATGCACATGAGACCCAAATAATACATTTGCAGTCACCATATCCTAAATTTACGGGGAGAAATACCTTCATGGAAATCAGATCGGATCTTTCAATAATTCAGAGGCAAGAAATCTGAGGAATTGGAGGGCACTGGCAGGTGTCTTCACAGCTGTACAGCTAAAATCTGTGTTACGTGTCGTCTGCAAGTGTTAGATAACATTACATCTTGGGCCAAATTCTTAATGGGGCCTCAACCTTACTTTCCAGATTTGTGACAGTCTGGGTGGAAGCAAACATATTCTCATGTTTTTATCCTTGGTGCACCACCCAAATTTTTAAATATTTTCTTTTCTTGCCTTGTCTTTTCTCCTTCTTCCCCCTCCTCTCCCAAGACCTGTGCTGTTCAAATGTGAACAGCCTGATTGGCATGAAAGAATGGAAACCACTTGAGGAATTTTCTTTCTCCTATCTCAGATAAATAAACGACTTTTCTCAGTTGCTACATGTCATAACTTTTTTAAATTGTCAAAACATCTTAGAATTCACATATGTGTCCAAAGTGGAAAGCTATCAGCATTCATAATAAAGCCCCCCCTTTAACCCTTTAACTGAAATATTTTCTTCGTTAAATAAAACTGATTTATATTAACAATTTCAGTGCTAATATTTTAATCTGCTTAGTCACTCCTAATATTCCTAGACGTTACACTTTTAATGAGGAATTTGAAAATACAACAAATGTTAAATAGTTTTCAAGCCCTCTTAACACTTCACTTCATAAATAAAAAAAAAAAAAGCATTGAGTTTGGTGGATCATATTCTAATACTATTGTTATATTTTGAAGCTATAACCAAAGAAATTATTTCATTTAATTTTATGGTCACTCTTTCTCTTTCTCTCTCTCTCTCACACATACACACACACATACACACACATAGCTATGACGATGCCATCCTGGCTCTATAGCAATCTACTTTTTATTTTTTTGAGAAAGATATAAGCTTTATTTATGACTAGGTCTAACATGGAAGTTACAACCAATCTTCTAGCTGACTCTATGAGTCAAGCAGATTACCTACTAAGTCACAGTTATAACCCAATGAGGGTAGCTCTCACCCTCTTCAGGATCAGAGCCCATGCCTGTAGGAAACTCATGCCCAAGGGAAAGAAGGTCATAGCAGTACTAATCAAGCATTGCCTTTTAATCATTTCCAAGTTTTCTTTGGTGCAATTAGTTAAAGGGGGTCTTACAGAGAGTAAGAAGTGTTATGAGAAGAGATTTTTTTATTACATGGAAAGAACTACCAGGAAAAGAAAATAAATAATGGAACAATGATTATCTCCCAGCTGTTTTTTCTTAACCCATTGGGTTTAAAAATAAGACCAATCCACCAACGATGAGGTTATTCCTTTTGTTACAGGTGATTAACAGTCTATCAGGATAAATCTTATAGCAACCTACTTTTTCTTTTTTCTTTTTCTTTTTTCTTTTTTTTTTTTTTAGAGAGAGGGGGAGAGGGGATGAGGAGGGGCAGAGGGAGAGGGAGAGAGAGAATCCCAAGCAGACCTTGCAGAATGCAGAATCTGTCACGAGGCTCAATCTCTACAACACTGAGATCATAACCTGAGCCAAAACCAAGAGCCCAACGATTAAGCAACTGAGCCACCTAGGTGCCCCTATAGCAATCCACTTTTATCTTATCTTAACTTTATTTCGTTTTTCTCTTGAACTAACTCTTAAAACCTTAAAACATGTTCTTATCAAGTATCTTCTCATTTCTGCAGAGACATTATTTTCTCTTAACTCCATAACCAGACGAAACAACTCAAGATATGCACTTTTCCTGGTTAGATCATTTTCAAACCAGAAGAATCAACATGTTGATGACAAATCATCAAACTGTAGTGTGGTACAACCAAGGAGCCTTCACTGTCCTTTATTGTTGGTGAGGTGTTTGGCATTGGGTCACAGGGAGTGTGACAATGTGTGGTTGGAATCATTAGAGTCATACTTCTCTTCTGCTTAAATGCCTCCTGAATGGTTCTCACCCTCACATTTCAGATAGCTCCAGGAAGAGGACACCAGGTGTCCTTTTTCTTGATTTCTGGATTTCTCTCAATGCATATAACATCAAGCTCCTCTCCTTCTTTGGGAATGACTCTTCTATTTAAGCCCCAGATTTACAGATGTTCAAAAGTTATTTGAACCATTAAAACAGAAGCAGACACAGGGAAGATTTTCCCCTCCCCTCGTGACCTCTCCAAGGTCACTGACATATTGAAATAATTTTTAAAAATTAATTTATATCTTTTTCTTAGAAAAATATAAAACATTCAGCTCATCTGCTTTTTAAATTAAAGGCAGAAAAGTTAAAGATTTATTCAACAAGTGAAACAAATATTTTAAAAAGATCTCCCAGGCCCATTTTATGTCCTGTTTGGCAGAAAGAATAAGGGAGGGGGGAGTGATGGTGAAAAAAAAAGGTTAGAGGGGGAAAGAAGTTACACAAAGAAAAAAGTGAAATGCAGATAGAGTGAGAAAGACAAAGGGAAAAGGAGAGATGATGGAGCAAAATAAACTAGAGGGGTGAGGGAAGGCAGAAGGCTTTAGTAGATTGTAAAGTATGGATTAAAAGCTGCAATTCGCTTAGACCATACATTGCAGAATGCTTTTGTCATGCGTTGAGTAACTCACTCATTGAACACCTACTAGGTACTAGTCCTTCTCCTAGGCATAGAATATAGAGTATTGAACAAAATTTAAAAGTATCTCTCTTTTGAAGCTTACAGGATAATAAAAAAGAAAATATATGTTAGACATGCTCTATTAAGTTAAAAACAAAACTGGGGCACCTGGGTGGCTCAGTGGTTGAGTATCTGCCCAGGTCACATGACCCCAGGGTCCTGGGATCGAGTCCCACATCAGGCTTCCTGCAGGGAGCCTGTTTCTCCCTCTGCCTATGTCTCTGCCTCTTTCTGTGTCACTCATGAATAAATAAGTAAAATCTGGAAAAAAAAAAAAGATAACAAAACAGAATGTTTAGTGACTAAACCAGCTATTCTAGATTGTGTGATCAGAACATCTCTGAGGAGATGAAATTTAAACTGAGATATGTGATATGTGATAGTATGACAATCATTCCAGGACAAGGGAAGAGTGGTATAAAGTCCTTCAGGCAAGAAGAGGCTTATCAAATTCCAAAAGCACGCTGGGGGTGAGTGTGCCCGGGGCAATTGAGACGGGGAGGAGCCATCCGATGTAAAGTCAGAGGCATAGGCAAAGTCTGCAATGTGAAATAGTGCAGAAGAGCCAATTTGCTTGCTAAGGGATTGGAGGTGAATAACAAGAGAAAGAGAGGAACCAGAGATGTTTACTGGGATTCAGGATTGAGGACTAAGAGGCTGAAGATGCCATTTACTCAACTGAGGAAGAGTAGGGAGAGGAGAAGTTTTCAGGTTCTGATAAATGTTAAACATTTATTAAATGTGGTATTGGGGGTGGGGAAAGAATCAGAAGGTCTCTTTTGGACATGCTGAATCTATCATGCCTGTCGGACATCCAAGTGGTGTGTTGAGTAGATAATTGCATATAAAACTTTAGGGTTCTTATTAAAATTCTTAATTACTGAAATTAACTTCTCTACAGATTTTCTACCACTCAGATGCTTTAACCTGTGAAAAATAACCAGGGAAAATGGTGGAAACGATTCACTGCCCCATCATATTGTATATGGCACTACCAGCCGGAAGATCCAGATGAAATTAAATTGTTTTGACCACAATAGAGTCAAACCAGTCACTGAGTTCTGAGTTCCCTTGTCCCAGCAGAAAGGAAACATATCTTACATGTGGGAAGTTGAGACACTGGGACCTTGGTCTTTACCTCGTCTGTGAATACAAAGTAAGCCAAGTAAAGGAAAGAGGTAAATTTAATGAGTAAATTAACTTGGAGAATTCTCTTTTCAGTGATAAATATTTTCTATATTGTCTCAGGACTTGGAACATTAATTATAAGTTACAGAATGTGTAGGTGTCAAGCACACTTGTCATTTTGCTTATGTTGATGAATAACTTATGTTATTCTATGTTTCTAGGTGAACAATTTTATTAATATAAAATATTAAAACTGTGGGAAAAAATTCAAAGCCACAACATTTTATTGTGAAAGAGTTACCTATACCTCATTCATACCCTATTTCATATCAATAGCATCCGATCTCTACAAAGTCAATTACAGGTGTGGTTTACTGATATAGTGTGTGTCCAATGAGCAATGTCCAACTTAAGATAGAATCTTTTACTAGTCATATTTTCTTCATGGTGAAAATAAAATACAATGAATAAGTATTAACATGGTAACAGCAGGTAAAATGGATCTATTTTATTTCCTTAAAAAAAAAGATTTTATTTGTTTATTCATGAGAGACACAGAGAGAGAGAGAGGCAGAGACACAGGCAGAGGGAGAAGCAGGCTCCATGCAGGGAGCCTGATGCGGGACTTGATCCCAGGTCTCCAGAATCATGCCCTGGGCTGAAGGTCGCGCTAAACCACTGAGCCACCTGGGGCTGCCCTATTTTATTTCTATGCTGAAAAACTGCTCCATGCAATTGTGTTAAAACTTTTCAATACTTCAGAATACATTTTCAAAAGTTCTCCCTCTGATATTCTGCTTCACTGGGAGAAATGGAATATCCTCCATATACTGTGATATAATCTGATTTCTTTTTAATGAAAATATATTTGTAAATTACTTACAGAAATGAATAGTGGACCAATGTTTTTTCAAGATCTTTAATTGTAGCATTGGTTTGTAAAAGTCAAAATTAGAAATCAACCCAATATACATACATATGTATATATGCACACATACATAAATGCCACCCTTATCCAAAACCTGCATTTAAAACTAAAGGAAAAAGCAAAATTATGCCTTTGCCTTCACTAACCCCCATTCTCTTTTTTTCAAATAGCTACCACTATTACTAGGGTATCTGTCATTACAGACTTTTTTATATGCTTACATGCTTCTGATTGAGAGAGAGAGCGCAATATTAGATAGAGATGATAGAACCTAGAAACACAGAGGAATTGTTTTATGACTATAGATGTGAATGAGTTCGTTCCATATAGATTATTTTAGAACTGTCTTATTAAAAATGTGTCTTGAAGTTCTTTCCAGGATGCTATTATCTCATCCTTTTTAACTGCTGACTAGTATTTCATAATATGGTTATGCCACATTTGTTTAGCCACTTCCTCATTAATGAAAATTTAGGTTGTGACCAAGTAATTCAACAAACCTTTAAATATCCTTTATGTTTATATAAAATGTGAGATGAGGATCTAAATAGAACTTTTTTCCAAATGGCTTATCACTGTCCTTGTTGTTCCAACTGAGTCATGGTGCCTCTTTATCTTAAAATGCCTTTATGGAAACATATCTAAGTAGCTTTATAATCTAAAAATCTGGAAATAAAATTGTTAGCACATTGATGGATTATGAAAATGATTTCCAAAAATCACAGTCCCAGTTTACACATCAAACAAAGTTCATGGAAGCATTGAATAACATCTTCTAAAATTTTTGCCAAATTGATGAAGGTAAAATATATTTCCATTTTCAAATTGCAATTCCTTAATTGCTCATGTCTGAGCATATTTCATTTACTCATTAGTCATTTTTTAAAAAATTTATTTATTATTTATTTATTTATTTATTTATTTATTTATTTATTTATGAGAGAGCATGGAGAGAAGGCACAGAGGGAGAGAATCTCAAGCCAACTTCCCACTAAGCACAAAGCCCTACATGGGGCTTAATCTCACGACCGGAGATCATGACCTGAACCAAAATCAAGAATCCTATGCTTAACTGACTACACCACCCTGGCACCCCATTCATTAGTCATTTTTATTTGTTCTTCTATGAATCGCCTATTCTTAATTTTGGCCTGTTTTTCCTGTTCGATTGTCTATCTCATTGATTCATAAAAGTACTTAATGTATTTTGGGTATTAAATCTGTATTATACATTACTGTACGTTCTTTTGGTCTTGTTTTGCTTTATAACTTTAAGATCTTTCCGTATACCAAAGTGTTGTTAATTTTGATGTTAAAATTTGTTTAATTTAAAAAGATTTTGCAGGCCTTTACTGATATTTCAAGACATGCTAAACAGGCAAATTAGCAGTCAGTAAAACACCAAAATAAATTTGTTCATGTTTTAGGAGGATGAAATCACATATTTTCTAAAAGTTATGGAAACATTTACATTATTTTAATTTCAGTTATAATAATAGTTAAATTTGTATATCTCACTTTAAAATATTTCAAGTTAAAGAGGTACAATGACTCAGTTGGAAAGACAAGGACAGGGATCCCTGGGTGGTGCAGCGGTTTAGCGCTTGCCTTTGGCCCAGGGCGCGATCCTGGAGAACCGGATCGAATCCCGCGTCGGGCTCCCTGCATGGAGCCTGCTTCTCCCTCTGCCTGTGTCTCTGCCTCTCTCTCTCTCTCTCTGTGACTATCATGAATAAATAAATAAAATCTTTAAAAAAAAAAAAAAAGGAAAGACAAGGACAGTGATATGCCATCTGAAAAAAATGTTCTATTTGGGTCCTCACCTCACATTATATATAAACATAAATTCAGACAAATTAACTAATTAAAAGCTTTTTAAAAAGAGCCAAACCATAGAAAAGTTATAAGACAGATGAGTATCTGATCTTGGAATAGGGTGGGATTGTCTAGGATTAAATACTATGGAGCAAACTACAGAAAAATAGATGGATCAATTTGATTTATAAATGAGTCTTAAAATGTTAAAGTAAACTAAAAATTTAAAGAAAAAAGAAAAAAGACTAACATTTTGGCTTACAAAACTCCCTGTAAACTGATAAGGAAAAATAAAGACACCCAAGGGACAAGTGGGTAAAGAACTTAGATAATGCACAAGGGAAGAAACACAGATGATGAAAGAAGTCAACTTACAGTAAACAAATAGATTAAAACTGCATGATCCTGATTTTTGTGGCATTTGGTTTAAAAATGAGCCTGGGTGGTTCAGCGGTTGAGCATCTGCCTTTGGCTCAAGTTGTGATTCCGGGGTCCTGGGATGGAGTCCCACATCGAGCTCCCAGTGAGGAGCCTGCTTCTCCCTCGGCCTATGTCTCTGCCTCTCTCTGTGTGTCTCTCATGAATAAAAAAATAATTTTTTTAAAAAAATGAGCCAACCCTGGTTGCAGTGAGAATTGTAATTGAGGTTAAGGTTAGACAAGCACACTCCTTCGTGGCTGATATAAACAGTACAACCTTTAATGAAAGCTAATTGGTATGCATTAAGAATATTGGGATGTTCTGGCACTTTGTTCTGTAAGTTTTCATTCTAATAATCAATTTCAAGGAGATAATTCAAAATGCAGATAAAAATTTAAGCACAACTTTTTTCATAATATTATTAATAAAAGGCAAAAAAAAGGTCAAGAGAAATAACTTAAAGGTTTGATATTATTAATTCATTCAAGAGATACTTACCAATTACCTACAATGTCCCAGGCCCATTAGAGGGACTAGAGATTTAGTGTTGAATAAGACAGACAAGGAGCTCTTATTCCAGGAGGACAAGGACCAACAGGGAATGAATGATTCCATCATCATTCCTCCAGAGCTTTCCATGGGGCCTGTCTCTGTAAATTTGGTAGAAGAGTCCTGCAAGAAGAGGAGATGGCAGTGCAAAGGCCCTGAGTTCCAGGAAGAACTTGATTTTTCAGTATTTGAAAAAAATTAAAAGAAAGAAAGGGAGGGAAGGAGGGAAAGAAAAAGGAAGATAGAAAAGAAAGGAAGGAGGGAGGAGAAAAGAAAGAAAAACAAAAATAAAATCCCATTCATGACTCCCATTCATGACTAAGCATAATATTAAGGCTCTTCCACTGGAGGAGAATGACTTAATGCATGCATGCTATAAAACACTGATCAGCATTAGAAATTATGTACATTTTGCAAAGTGTGTTTAGTAACATGAGAAATGCTTACGATATAATGTTAAGTGAAAAAAAGACACAGAATTTATGTATTCTGTTGCGACAATTATGGCAAATATGCCTAGAAGACCCACTTGGGGAGGGACGGAAAACTGTAGTGTTAAGAATAACTGTCCCAGGGGATCTCTGGGTGGCTCAGCGGTTTGGCACCTGCCTTTGGTCCGGGGTGTGATCCTGGAGTCCCGGGATCGAGTCCCGCATCGGGCTCCCGGCATGGAGCCTGCTTCTCCCTCTGCCTGTGTAAAAAAAAAAAAAAAAAGAAAGAAAGAAATGCTGTTGTCACATTAAAAAAAAAAATAATAATAACTGTCTAACTGTCCCTGAGAGAGGATGGTAGCTTTCTTTTTTCTCTTTTGGGGGGAGTTGATTCTTTTCAAGTTCTCTGTAAGGAGTCCATATTAATTTAATAAGCCAGGAAAGCTTCAAAATGGAGAATAAAGAAAATATATCCAGTAAGTATTTCACTCATCTCACTGAAAAAAATCAACTTAAAGCTACTTATTTTAGCATTCCTTCACATAGACTACAGAGAATTTTCATTACCTTGTGCTAACAGAGCACCATTTTACTATTTCTGTTGTGCTATCCTACTGATACATTTTACTAAGGCCAGATTTACTTAGGTTCTGGAACAAGACACATAAGTAGACTTCACACTGCCGTGCCCCATCTCACTCCGGTCCATCCCCCTCCCACCCCACTGAATTTAATCTGCTGAAATATGAGAGATTTTGAGTGCCAGCTCAGCTCAGATGATGGAAGATCTTGACAGCAACTCCATCCCCTTGTACAAACTCTCAGCCAGCATGAAACCTACTTAGTATAATAAACACCACAGCATGAACTATTTTTGCAGGTGAGTTGTCCTGTGGGCAGCCCACCCATAAATTAAGAGGGAAAGACTAGAACAAGAAAAGTGGCTCCAACAAGAAGACAGGGAAGTGCAGTTTAGCCTCAAACCCCCCACCGCCTGAAGGTCACAGGCCTGTTGAGACTGACAATTCATTATAATTTATTAGTGAGAGCATTTTTCCTTAAACCAGCAGGAGTATTAGAACCTGACACATTACTTTTAAAAACCCAGTAGAAACGAAAAGGATTTCAGAGGGTAGAAAATATATGGAAGACCAGAAAGGGAAGGAAGGTTTATGGCTTGTCACCAAACTTAGATTTTCTTGTTAGCAAAAGGACTTTCAAAATGTTATTAGTGGATGCTACAGTAATAAAATCGTAAGCCATCAGGAACTTTAGCTGAGATTCAGAGTTTCTAGCATTATTTATAAAACATTCAGGAAGGATTAAGAGCTATGTCATTATTAATGTAAGTGAGTCCTAATCCTATTTTGAACTCCCAACTTGAAAATAACTTCACTGTATTTTGATGTTAACCTTGCAACTATCCAACAAGTCTTCAGAAGAGCATTTTAGAAAGTGTATGCCATGTAATACGAATATCTGGATGGCATTCAGTAGGGAAAAAAAAAAAAGAATTCTGTGGTCAAACAAGTTTGGAAAGCTGCTGAAGCTATTTCTTCTCCCTACCGTTACCTCTCAGATTCTCAATGCACACTAGCCCATAAAAGACTTTGAGAAATCTAGATGGAAAGAAAACACTTGGTTTAAACCAGGACCAACTTTTGAATGTTTCTGTACAAGGTGTTTTTCAACAAAAATGCCCCAGAGACATTTCCTTAGAACAATTTTGTCTACCTATCAGAAACACAGTGAAGAAAAAAACTTTTCTAAGCCATGAATGGCCCAAACATCAGGTGCTGATGAGAAAACTGGGAGTGTTTGCACCAGTATTTGGTGCCATTTATTTCCCTTCCAGAAATTCTAAAGTCTTAGTTCTAAACATGAGTGGGAACTCTATATAAGCTGGAGGAGGATTGAGTGACTCATCCAGCACTCCTCCTCTCTTCCCTGTACCTCTCTTTCTCTTTCTCTTTCTCTTTCTCTTTCTCTTTCTCTTTCTCTTTCTCTTTCTCTTTCTCTCTCTTTCTCTTTCTCCTTTCCTTTTGTAGTAGGTCACATGATGGAAAACTGCATTTCAACCTAATATAGTAAATGCCATGATATTCAGCATGTTTCCCTGCCTAAGGTACGCTCAGTATATAATCAGTGAGACCAAGAATCAAATTTTATTTTTTAATTCTAGAGTTTGTACAAAATGCAAAGTCTGATTTAAAAAATAGTAAAACAATGAATATTTTAGTTCCCCTGGTTGATTTCAAACTGATTTGGCCCACATGACATTTAAACCTTTCGCAGGGTTGACTAACATTCTTTGTTCTTTCTGAATTGAAATTGAAATGTAGTTACAGTGATATAGAGCAGAAACAGAAATTTAATCCAAGAATGAGCATCATCCATAATATGGGAATAGTCAGCTTGTGAGTCAAGTCAGATATGCTTTTCTCAGTTACACCGTCAACATATTCTGATGAAAGCTTCTAAATATGTGGATATAGTGCACTGCCTATGAGTTTATAATAAATGGAATGGGGAAAGAACACACAAAAATATTCAAGCACATGATTATTATTCCAAATACTAAAGCTGCTTAGAATAATTGTTCATTTTCTAGAGTTTGCTATCTGTTGTCATTTCTAGGTTTAACACATCATCACAATTTCCAAAACGTTTTCCTCCTTAAAACCATGAACAGACCCAAGGACTTCCTCTTAAAGTGGGCATGCTAAACCATGTGTAATAGGTTAGAGGAAAGTAATATCTAGAACTAGTTCTAAAATGTAATATAGTTCCCCTGATGACAAAGGAAAAAGAAAACTCATTTCTGAATCAGCAAAACATTTGACAAAGTCTCACTCAGTGAGGGAGGCAGAGAATAGAGCCCAAAGACAGCTGACTAATGGCTTGATTTTATACACAGTAGGAGGCGTGTGCTTGGCTCTTTCCTGCTCAACACTGTTCATCCACAACCTGCTGGAGAAGGGCCTCAAGTCAGACAACTAATAATGACCATGGGTGACAGAGAAAGGACAGGAAAAAGTGATAAAGACCTTGCTAATTACTTGAAGACCGCTGATCACCTGGGTAACCACTGACAGGAGATATTGATACCTGAGAGAGGATAAAAAAAAAAAAGAAGAAGAAAAAGAAGGTGAAAGAAATGGTAACACCGTGGGCTCTGGCATAAACCTGAGTTCAAATCCTGACTTAGCCTCTTAACCAGGTGTGTGGTCATGGGCAAGTCACCTAATTAATCTAAGGTTCAACTAGTGAGGGCATTAATAGGAATTATCTAATAAGAGTACAGTGATCGGATGTGGCTGTTCATGTGAGCATAGAATGGAGCCTGGCATGTGGTTGGTCTTCAATCCTTTCTTACTAAGGGATTAATAAGATGGCCTTACTTCATATATTCCATGGAAAGGGGTGTAGATTCTGCGATGTACCTACAAACGAGGACCAGCAAAGGGGATTACAAAGAGACAGAGGTAAATTCAAAAGAAGAAAGAAATCAGTAAAGCTGGAAAAGTAAATATGTGCATGAAGAGTAGAATGTGTCTTTTCTGTATCTAACTTTACTTCATGTTGTCCATCTATGGAATGTAATGTCACCCAAGCAGTGTGTTGACAGTATCCGAGCAGAAGATGGCATGTACATTAATGGATGTAAAGGAAATGTATCTATTAGTAGATCAATTATGTGCTCTATTCTAAATTTTTATGACCAATCAATGTCTCTGCATTTTTTTTTACCAAACACTCCTAAAAATGAATACATACAGATTCCTTGTAAGGGAAAGGAAGTATAAAAATGAATTAACATGTAGGTCTGATGTGATTCTCTAATAAATGCAACACACACATGCACCCACAGCAGGACTCAAATGACATAGAAATTTCTCTTGCACATATCAGTCCAAGTGTAAGCATCCAGAGCCGCTCGGCTTCCTCCTTCTCTCTCCTGTTTCTCTGTCAACCACAAAACATCTTCCAACCCATGGTCCCAGTCTGTCACCAGAGCTACTGCACAATTTTGCAGCAAAAGCTGTAACAAGACCTTTTAAGATTTCAAACTCTTTTAATAGTGCTAAAATACTAGCAGTTTGCAGAGAATCACCCTAAAAGACCATCTTGTGTTTTTCCCCCTGTCCCAACATTCCTATCCATTTTTTGAGGTAGGGGCAGGATGACCAAGATTGGTATGGAAAGGAAATACAAAGTTCAGAAGAAGATGAATAATTAGTCCACAAAGCACAATATCTGGGGTCAAGATTGGAACCCGTCGCTTTAGAATCCCTCTGCAGTCAGGGAAGTCCTCTTAAAGCCCCAAAGCTGCTTGGGTTCTCTCATCATTGTCATTGTGGAGACACCTACCACCCATGGTCTAAATTTCGAGAAGCACAAGCCCTCACCAAGAGACTATAATGGATAAAACCGTCTCCAGGCAGCTGTAAGCAGCTGCCTACTTGACATAAAATAAGACATGTGGCAGCTGGGAAGACTGACTAGCCAAAATAATGCATTTGACTTTCGTTGCAAGAGGTACCTCTCCATCAAGAGGGATTATGCAATAGGGGCCCACATCGTGCCCAGAGCCAAGGCAAAGCCTAATATGGAAGTCCTGTTGGTCTATAAACTACTACATAGGTTTCCCAGGTTCTTCTCAGAACACCCAGGGTGTCATGTAAATGAGATTCTGTAGTAATCTGTATTGACTGTCCTTGAAATCCCAGCTCGAAGTGTTACACACATTCTGGCAGAGGATGCAAAGAGAAGCAGGTGTGTTCTCAGTTCAAAAGCAGGCCACTGGCCTGGATGGTTATTACCCAGGATTAAACTTAACTACATTACCTCCTTTTATTCTGACACACTTAAATATTTACTATCCTGTATTGATTCAACCAGGCTATATTCCTATCTTGAACCCATATTTCTAAATGCCCAAGAAAATAACAAAGGCACTCTCTCAAATTGCTTTCACATCCAGTGTAGCTTAAATCCACTTCTGGAAATCGAGTCATTAATTCCAGATGACATCGTGCTAGATCTTCATAGGAGCAGGTTTCTGATGTAATGAAACTGTATCACTTAATTTTACACAGATACAAAATGGGAGTCCAAAACCAATGCATGATTACAATAATTTGACTTCCATTTAATCCAAAAGACACTAATATCTGTCAGTGTGATTTGTATGTTCTTTTATTCCCCAAGGAAGTGACAAGGAAACAAATCATGTATTTAACTGTTCTTACAGAAAAATTATATTGGAAAAAAAGGTAAAGCTATTTTCCATAGCTTTCCATTGAGACTAGACATGCCTCCCACATTTCTCTAAAGTCCTTGAGGGGGAAAGGATTAAGAATTTCTTAAGCGGAAAAAAAAAAAGAATTTCTTAGGAACTAGGCATTTCAGGGAGAAGAAATACATAAAATTCCAGATAACTTCTATGAACACATTCTTCTTACTTAATATAAGGAGAGATTTGTAATACATAAAATAAGACACCCTCCCCCGAAATTGGAGTTGTTAAAATATTCAAAGTCACTAATAACAGCCTAAAAGTAAAATCTTTTAAACAGTGTTGGAACAGAAGCTTGCTGCTCACCAACAACATTGGTGACTATTACTGATATCCAACATTTCCAAATGATGTTTCTTGCAATGTTGCCTCTAGCCAGCACCTTTATCTCATGTCATGATAAAGCTTTTTTTTTTCCAGTTAAGAGAAGAAGATAAGGTTAGTGACTTAGGGACTGCAAAGACAGAACCTTTGAGAGCATAGTTTGAAATCCAAAATTTGCATTCAACTTTAAAAATACCTGAAATATTAGCAGAGTTAGTGCTTTCCAAAAAGTCACACTGTTGCATTTGGGGACTGGTTTTGCAAGTCTATCGCAGGATGAAAGTTAGTAATTCTGATGTGTACAATTGCCATATCTGAGCAGACACGTTACAACGTTCCCTAACTGATGGCATTTGGGAACTCTAGGGTATTTGCTGCAAAAGCGTAAAGGTACAGTTGATGAACAAAACTTATGCTTTTAGAATTATTAAAAGTTAAGTGTAGAAGGCAACTTTTAAAAACTTTTAGGTGGGGAAAAAGGAGAATATACAAAGAAAGGATTTCTCAAGACTCAAAATGTTCAAACCATAAAGGAAAAAGATTGATGAGTTTGGCCAAGAAAAAATTAACAGCTTTTTTTTCATCAAGACACCACAAATAGAGCGGGTGGGTGGGTGGGGGAATCAAGTAACAAACTGGGCAAAGGTTGGCAATGCATACAACCAGGCAGGAGAGAGAAAGATATTTTCTGAAAATATATTTTTAAAAAATAACTCATACAAATCAGTAATAAACAGATAACTCATAAAAAATGAGCCCAAGTCGTGATCAAGCATTTGACAGGTGAGAAAATTTAGATATCTAATAAAGACACAGAATATATTAAAATATATATTAAAATGTAGTAAAAATATATTACTTCACTAGAATTCAAGCCAAAATAGCATACTATTTTTCACCCACAGATTTAGTAAAAATTTAAGTGATTAATATAGGTGGAGCAAAGAGGATGAGATTTCCTTTCCGGTGGAAGATAAGCAGGTGCAGTCACCTTGGAGAACAATTTGGCATTATCTCATAAAGCTGAATTTTACATAACTGCCCAAAGTTGCAGAGTTAATATTCACCCTGAGTGGTATGATGTAGTGTCTGGGACAATCTTTTGAGATACCTCTTGACTGAGAAGATATCTTCTATGTGCTTCAATTTATTAAGCACAACAACATCTGCTTGTATTTGCAGCTTATCAGTACATATTTATGAATGCATCTGGTCATCAGGTGATCCTGCGTGTGCATGTGGGCTGCAGCCTCTTTCCATGGCTCTGCAGCTCCTCTCGGGTCTTCTGCCCACAGCTAAGGGACTCTGATTGCCCTAACCTTTGTGAAAGCTGACATCAAGTGATGTCATTGTTCCCCTACTCTCTTTGAAAGGAAGGGAAGGAAGAAGAAGGAGAGATCATTCACCCACTAGAATAATTTAATTTAATTGATAAATTAACACTCTACATGCAATTAAGTCAAAAGAGAGCAGATGTCAGAAAAAAATATTTCCTTTCACATTCCCTCTCTAGGTGATCTTGAAAATATGCGCCTGATTTTCCATGGTCTCCATTTTTACTGGAGCTGCAAAAAATGTCCTTGGTCAGGGCGACCACATCTACTTAGTGTTTATTTGTCCTACTATGTGTCAGTGAGTGTTACATCGTGAACATATATTGGCGTAAAATTAAAGTTCTTTCTCTAAAGCTTCAGTGGAAAGTTAGATAATAAGTATATAAGTGCATGTATATCTAATACAAAGTGTGACAAGTTTTGTAAAAGAAGCTGTGGGTGCAGTTATGAAGGTCCAGCTCAAGAACAGCCATGTCCCCATGGGTGAGGCAGTCTCTGAGGATGAGCCCTTGAAAATGAGATCTAAAGAATGGTGAGGAGCTTGCTGGTTCGTGGAGGTGTCCAGAAACACTGCAGTTCTGCTTGATTTCTTGGCAGCTCTTAAGTAAACACATCATGATGTCACAGTGCTTGCTGTGCGATTCTGGTTTGGTGCTTCTCTCTGTAAGTGAAACATTGGGAATACAAGTGCTATCCTATCTCTTTTTTAATCATAATAAAATATAGACATTTTCCTCATAAAAACAGTAAAAACCAATTATTTTATTCACTGAGACGAAAATCCCCTTTCCCCACAGGTATACTTCCTAACCACCTTCAACTCCTTCAGAATGCTTCCTCAATCTCCACAGGCACCAAACCCCATGGATCTCTCTTCCCACATGTCTTATATCCACCCTCTCCATCATTCCTGCCACTACGTCAACTCTTTCCCCAACTCCTGTTGTTGTCTCCTAACTGGCCCCCTGTCCTCAGTCCCTTCCCTGCTGCATTAATCCATGTGGTTTCCACATCTATCTGTCCAAGTCATATCTCTCATCCCGCCACTCCTCCAATGACCTTTACCTATGATAAGTCGAACAAAACTCAAACTCTGTACTGTGGCATTCAAGGCCTTCGGTGACCTGGCCCCAGCATCTCACAGAGGCTGAGGTCACCTTGGCACGTTCTTCTTTCCTCAGACAGGCCCACACTCACATCCTCCATGGATGCTGGTTGGTTCCCTGCATACAACTTCCTCACACACACCATCTCTGCCTACTTGCTTTTCAAGACTAGGCTCTTCCTCTGTTCAGACACTGAAACCAGAAGGAAGTTCTCCTTTGTTAGAACCTCCAGGGCACTCAGTTCGTGCTTTTATTGTAGCATTTATGCCATTTTGCCGCACAATTTGCTTATCTGTACAAAGATCCTACCAGCTCCAGTGGATTGTGATGTCCAAGGGAGGAGAGATGGTGCCTCTGCAGCTTACCACCGCAGAGCCAATTTCTGTCACTTTCTTATTGCAGGCATATAAACACTGGTTTGCTGAATCAAGGTTATAGGTTAAAAAAATATGACTGTAAAAAATTTTTTTAAAAATCAAAAAAAAATGACTGTGTTCTCAGTTTTGAGATTCCAATGGACTTTAAAAGGGACCACCTTGGGCAGCCCCGGTGGCTTAGCAGTTTGGTGCCTCCTTCAGCCCGGGGTGTGATCCTGGAGACCCGGAATCGAGTCCCACATTAGGCTCCCTGCATGGAGCCTGCTTCTTCCTCTGCCTGTGTCTCTGCCTCTCTCTCTCTCTCTCTCTCTCTGTGTGTCTCTCATGAATAAATAAAATAAAATCTTTAAAAAATAAAAAATAAATATATAAAATAAATAAAAGGGATCACCTTGAAATATAAAATATCTTTCTAGCTCAACATTTTTATAGTCACAGGTATCATTTGAACATTAAAAAATAGGTCACTTTTTCTCTGAGAATTTTCCTCTACAACTCTGAAGCTAAAACCTCTCAGTAATTATCCTTACCTATGAGAAATGTGCATATCACATTTGCATGGCAAATATTCAATAAATGTTACTAACTTCCAGTTTCTGTGTATTAAATGTTGATGTGTTCTTTTTCAATGGCATAAAAATGCAAGATGGACAAAGGATCAAACATACAAGAATATAAGGCAGAGAATGACTTATGGGTGGGGTGATGGATCTCACTTTCACTTCTTTTTTTTTTTTAAGATTTTATTTATTTATTCACAAGAGACACAGAAAGAGAGATAGAGGCAGAGACACAGGCAGAGGGAGAAGCAGGCTTCATGCAGGGAGCCCGATGTGGGACTTGATCCTAGGTCTCCAGGATCACACCCTGGATTGAAGGTGGCGCTAAACTGCTGAGCCTCCAGGGCTGCTCTCACTTTTACTTCTTATATATATTATTTTAAAAACATGGTCAGAACAGTATCTCCAGTGTTCCCTATACTTATTACACACCAAAGCACCCTGGGTACAGCAGGTTATTATTCAGTAACCTACTAATTTCATTTTGTTAACAGACTACCCCAAGGTATATGAATGAGATATTTGAAGGAGGAATTAGAAACAAAAGTGAGCAAAAAATATCTAGTGATAAAAATACAGGTATTCATGAGGAAGTGAGAATGAAAATGGAAAGATTTTAAAGGAGAATAAAGTATAAAGAGAAATAAAGGGTATGTCAGCCTCTCACCCCCTCAATAATTCCCGTTCACATCTTAGACTCAGGAGATAAGCTATAGATATTGATATTTTCATTCCCCTTCTTCCTTTCCTTCTATCACCACTGTGCCCAGAGCTCAGGGTCATTGTCAGGTTTCCTTACTCTTTTCAAAACTGATTTCACATAACACTGGCAGTGAGCAACGTAGCCTAACCTAAGAAGTTCCTTTCCATGGGGTGTTTGGGCTCCTCTTGATGCCAAAGGGGTTGCTGTTCACTCTATTCCATCCTTCAATCCTTCTCCACTGCAGTGTGCAAGGAGCTACCAAGCTAGCTCCCCCTTTTCTGCCACCCAATGCCTCCTCCTTGAAGTGGAGCATGTTTTCACTATTGATATTTCTGAAATGCTCAGAATGTATCTGCCATATTCCTCTATATATTAGAAGAAGCTCTTTTCAAGCCTCTACTAATCATAGAGTCATGCACTGTATGTGTATCTTTCAAAAATAGGTCTCTGTTTAAAAAAAAACAAACATTTTATTTATTCATTCTTGAGACACACACACACACACACACAGAAAGGGAGAGAGAGAGAGAGAGAGGCCGGCTTCCAGCAAGGAGCCCGATATGGGACTCGATCCCAGATCCCGGGATCATGCCATGAGCCGAAGGCAGACGCTCAACCGCTGAGCCACCCAGGCGTCCCAAAAAACAGGTCTCTCTGGAGTAAGGGTAGGTCTTTCTGGGCTGAGAGATGTTACAGTATCAGTGATGTAGACAAGGTTATCCTCAAAATACACTAACCCATGCTGGTCGATGGCTAGAATTTCTAAGATTATTTGATTCATGTCCTTATTCATCACTAGATGGTAAACAAAACAAGAAGAGAGATAAAAAGTCTGTTTTGCTCACTATCATGTGTTTCCAGCATCTAATATATTGATTGTCATGTAAAAATTATTCAATAAAAATTGTCAGATGGATGAATAAATGAATGAATGACAGAAAACTTGAAGTGCAAATTGTTCTGAGACATAGAAAGCATTGGCTTTCGGACCTGGATGGTTGCTACAGAAAACCTTATCACAGCTGACTTTGGTAAGAAGGGCAGAGAGAATGCAAAGAGGCTTTGAAGGTTGGTTAAAAGCAAGAATACAGAAAGCTGACTTCAAGGGAACTGAAGTCAAACTCAATAGGTTTTAACATGTAATTGGCAGGCAACTATGCACTATGAATACCCATGGAATAAATATTATTCTGTGAATAGACTATAAAGAAGGTGGTTTATGAAAGAAAAATAAGTCCTCATCACCGAGAACCGCCATAGCCTTGGTGTTAGAATATTTAACTGGGCTTATAATTTCCCCACACAGAGTATATATTGATTTTCCAAAAAGGTTATTAAAACTTTCTGCCTTTCCAAGTCTTAGTTTAATTTTTCAGGTAACTGACTTCCTGCATTTCTCTCAAACTTTATTACTTAAAGTCAATATAACTTAGTTATTCACAGCTTCTTAAGGAATTTCTCTCATTAGATGTTTTTTCCACTTTCAAGAAAATACTACTAACAGTATTACTTCTATTTGTGGCAAGCTAATTCACTGAGACATTAATTTCCATTTTGCCACCTCTCTGCTTTTTCACATTTCCATGAAGGTGGTAAGATCTTTGGAGACCATTAAGGGAGAGATGATGGTAAAACAGCCTATCCTGGGAGGAGCTGGAGCAAGTCAACCACTAAATTGGATCTCTATGCTGCATAACAAATTGCCATCAACATAGTGGCTTAAAACAACACACACTTAACCAACTCACAGTTGCTATCAGCAGGATTCCCGAGCTTAATTGGGTCCTCTATGCAGCAACTCACAAGGTTACAATCAGGGTGTCTGTTGGGCTATGAGGTTCTCATCTGGAGGTCAACTTGGGAAGAATCGACCTTGAAGGTCATTCAGATAGTTGGAAATTCATTTCCTTGCACTGTGATTGAAGGCCTCAGCTTCTTACCAGTTTTTGATGAGAGAGTTCCCTCAGATCCTAGAGACCACTTACAGTTCCTGTCACGTGACCCTCTCACATGTCCTCACACAACTTGGCACCTTACTGCTGCTGGGCCAGCAGGAGAATGTCTCTCACTCCAGTCTGCTGTGAGTGACATCCATGAATAACTTTTACCACCGGTAAGAAGTAACAAGTTCCCTCTGCACTTCAGGGCGGTGGTGGGGGATTATACAAAGGCATCACTCACTGGAGGTCACCTATGGTATGTCTGCTACAACCACCAAATTTACCTGACGTCCAGTTTTCTTTTTTCTTTTCTTTTTTAAGATGCCATCTATTTATTCATGAGACACACAGAGACACAGAGAGAGAGAGGCAGAGATAAGGCAGGGGGAGACGCAGGCTCCCCATAGGGAACTAGATCCCAAGACCCCGGGATTAGACCTGAGCCAAAGGCAAACGCTCAACCACTGAGCCACCTAGGTGCCCCTGATGTCCAATTTTCAGGCGGGACCTTAGAACTCTGGTGGAGAAATATTGCTGCAGCTATTGATGATCATTATAGTGACTTTCTTTCTTTCTTTCTTTCTTTCTTTCTTTCTTTCTTTCTTTCTTTCTTTCTTTCTTTCTTTCTTCTTTCTTTCTTTCTCTCTCTCTCTCTCTCTTTCTTTCTTTCTTTCTTTTTCTTTTATATGTATATTTTTATTGGAATTTGATTTACCAACATATAGTATAACACCCAATGCTTATCCCATCAAGTGCCCCCCTCAGTGCCCATCACCCAGTCACCCCATCGCCCCACTCACTTCCCCTTCTACTACCCCATGTTCATTACCCAGAGTTAGTGACTTTAAACTCCAGTCCTAAAATTCCCGAGTTGTTATTAGAATTTTTGCCTAATTCCAGTATTTCTTTACATCTTCTGAAATAAGAAAACATCCAGGGAAAGGGCAACATTATACAGACAATTTAGTAAATGGACTAGGAGCAGCAATTGTGGCAGATGGGGATAAACAATGCAATCTTTTATAAAGTAGCAAGGATTATAGTCTGCTGCATTCTGTAAGTAGCTTATCCTTAATAAGAGTCTTTCATTTTCAGATGATTCCTAACCTCTGGTTTAAATTTTTTTGGTATGGCTCCCATCTATAAGGCTTCTTCCATAACTATTTTCTCTAAAGTCGAACAACAGAGAAAGCCAATTACCATCTTCTCTTCCCAGGAATTTAACCAAACAAAAGATGTCCTTTGGCTTCAATGAACCAAGACGTAAATTAATGGACTCATACCCAAGAAACAGGCAAGCACTTCAAATCCCACCCCATTATTTGACCACTACCAACAGTTTCTCTAATTTGTTTTTTTCTCTTTCTAATGCCAAAGATTTTTTACAAATGTCTCACTAGTTTTATCCCATTGGTTGAATATCATTTTGACATGGTCTTGCCCCATCATATTGCCCATTCTTTCCTTTAAAATTTGGGCACTAGATGGGGAGGACAAGAGAAAGCATACTGGGTAAAATCAAAAGTGGGAAAGGGATACTAGTTCATCAAACATCTTGGACTTGCTTCCAGCTCTTTCAAACTTGTTGAAATCTAGAATGTATTTCTTCAAATATCCTTCTCTTAATTGGAATAAAGATCTGTGTTCTTAAAAATGAATTCCATATGTTTCTATTCACTTATAGTTTCTTAAAGACACTGTAAAGATCATTTAAGGTCAAGTCTTGTTGGAGTCTTTTTAAATTTATTAAACTTTCAGGCCATGGGCCTGAGGACTAGAAAAACAAAAACAAACAAAAAAAAACAAACAAACAAAAAAAAGAGGACTAGAAAAGAAAACCTCTTTTTTTCCCCAAACACTACTACCCAGCTATTCTGCGCAGAACTATTTGATTCTTCACAAAACTAAACGCATTGGTTTGCTGAATAATCAAGGCAGAAGGGATTTCAATAAAACTTATTGTCTTGAGTGGGGGTGACCGGGTGACGGGCACTGAGGGGGGCACTTGATGGGATGAACACTGGGTGTTATGCTATCTGTTAGCAAATTGAACTCCAATAAAAAAAAACGTATTGTCTTAATTTAATATCATAATTTCAAAATAGTACAAAAATAAAATTAGCAAACTTTTTGTATAGCCTTCTCCATAAATCCAGAGCAAGAAGCACATTGTTTCAATATGATGCTTCCATGAAGAGCACCATCCTTAGACTCTTTGAGGAACATACTTTCCCTGCGCTTACTCCTGTTCTACATCAAGGTTCAGAGAAACCTGATGATTACCAGAAGTATACTTGATAATTTTGATAATATATGCTTGGGACTTCAATTCCCCATGAAGTGCGCTGGTATCAGAGTAGTGGGAGGAATTTCAGTCTATAGATGTCTGGGACACTCCTTGCACGCCACTTTTCCAGAGTGGCCAACAGGGGGCACCCTAGAGAAGAGAGGAGACAGCAAGCCAGCTACTGCTGTTAAAATTTTCTTGGAGAACCCCCTTCTTAGATCCCTGAAGGCTTCACCATCACCCAAAACTTCCGTGTGAGGCAGATCAGTGCAAATCTCAACGAGATAAATCTCCTAGTAGAAAATATCCTGAAAGCAAAGAGGAAGTGATTTCTATAGAGAATAATCCACCACAAATGAATTCAGTTCTGTTTGTGGTAATTAGAGCCTATATAAGCTTTACAGTTTCTCCAACAGAAATATGCTCCATTGTGGGAAGAGATCATAGAAAATATTTTAACTCCCAGCTCTTTTCAGGTATTTGCCATGGGTTTAACAAAGACAACTGTGGGAAACAAAATACCTGTTCTTGTTTTAAGTTTGATTTCAGAAAGTCCCACTTGCGCTTGAAGGGGATTTGAGATAAGTTTAGGAAAGTACAGGATAAAATATTTAAATAAATTCAGTAAATTTGACGCTTCATCTTCCTAGAAATCCAGTAAATAAGAAGAGCATGATCAGTTATAAGATGTATAATATCTTTTTTTTTTTTTTTTTTTAAAGAATCTCTGGAAATTAGCCCAGGAATACATTTTAAACAAGTTCCCCAGATAATCCTTAGGTATACCCAATTTTTTTTTAATTTTTATTTATTTATGATAGTCACAGAGAGAGAGAGGCAGAGACACAGGCAGAGGGAGAAGCAGGCTCCATGCACCGGGAGCCCGACGTGGGATTCGATCCCGGGTCTCCAGGATCGCGCCCCGGGCCAAAGGCAGGCGCCAAACCACTGCACCACCCAGGGATCCCAGATGTATAATATCTTTAAGTAAAAGCAAACTACTGTAACTCTCAACACAAGTGCAGATCTTCAAGACCTTGGTACACTCAGTTGTTAGATGTGGCTTTTAACAACAACAACAAAATGTAAAGGAGAAAGTTTGGCAAATTTTATTCCAAATTTTAGCCAAATGCTCCAGATTTTTAAGTCTTAATTTGACTTATTTATTTATTCATTCAGCAAGTATTTTTATACCCACTTTGCCAGGCACTGTGCTATCCACTGCCAAATCAACAGCAGATGGCATAGTTGCCATTCTCTGTCTTCATGGAGTGATTCGGAAGACGAAAAATTAAGTAAATGTTAATGGAAAATTAACAAGTCTTATGGTAAGCCCACGAAAACAAAGTATGGAGGCCTATTTAAGAGAGTCGCTGACCTGTTGGTTAGGTCAAGGAAAGCTTTCTTGAAAAAGTGATGTTCATGCTGAGACAAAAAAGATGAGTAGACAGTAACTAGTTCATCAAGGGAGATGAGGATAGAAGGGACAATGCAGGCACCAGGAAGAGCACACATGAAGTCTTCAGGGGTTTTAAAACTATTTTAAGGACATACACACACAATAAATCGTCATTATATTGTATTCGCATGTGATATTATATGGGAGCGTTCTAGAAAGAAAACGTACTATTGCTGTCAACAGTTATGTTTTGCCAGAACTTCAGACCACATAGTCTGGTTGGGGCAGATTACACCACTGTCTCTGCATCCAGGCACAGCCCATTGTTGTGTTTCTTCCCTCTGGCAGCATTCAGACACAGACTTGTGATTCAAAAAGGTGAATCCAAGTGACCCTAGGAATCTCCACCAGATTTGCTGAGACTCGCTGGATTAGCCTGGAGTTTCTGGGGTCCATCTTAGCACCTTCTGAACAGAGCCTGCCTAAGGGGAAAAAAATACAATACAAAGACAAGCAGAGTCCAGGATAGAGAGGCACCAAGTCATCTGAGCCCCTAAATCTAGATACACCAAAGTTTAGTTAAGTGAATAGATTATTTTTCCTTCTTTTGTCTGGGAGGGGAGGGGAGGGTGTGAGGGGGGGATGGGGAGGGGAGGGGATGGGGAGTGGCGGTTGAGTGGAGGTGGCGGTGTAGGGGAGGGGGAGGGGAGGGGGCTTCTTTTCTTTTCTTCCTTTCGTTCCTTTCCTTTCCTTTCCTTTCCTTTCCTTTCCTTTCCTTTCCTTTCCTTTCCTTTCCTCTCCTTTCCTTTCCTTTCTTTTTTCTTTTCTTTTCTTTGCCTAAGCCACTCTGAGTTATCACTTGCAACTAAAATAATTTTTATATCAAAACTGTACAAGCAAAACATATATTTTTCTCATAATGGATTCTACATGTAACTATAAAAGAATCATTGGTTTATCCACCACAGCTCTTTTTTTTCTCTTAGTTTGGTATTATTTTTTTCTAAGATGTCTATATTTAGTATACTTTTCCTTATCTCCATTAGGTCCCAGAATAATAAAAATATGTTTGGTTCTGCCAACTTACAATTAATCCTTGCTTTGAATTGGCACCCATGGCTCACCTTTTCCAGAAAATTCTCTCCCTGATTCTATACTTAGCCATTTCTATTCTTCACTCTGTAAAGCATTCTTCTCCCCCACACCACTGCCATGGTTCCCTGTTCTCTTCCTACCAGACTAGCAGGAACTTGGTGCTGATACTTCATCTTACCTTTTACTCTTCAGCAAGTATCACATACCCTGTGCCTGAAGGCTACATATATGTATATGTATTAATTAACTCAAAATCATGGGGCACCTGGGTGGCTCAGTCAGTTAAGTGTCTGTCTTCAGGCTCAAGTCATAATTCCAGAGTCCTGGAACTGAGCCCCATGACTGGCTCCCTACTCAGCAAGCAGTCTGCTTCTCCCGCTCCCTGCCCCCCCTCCACTTCTGTGCTTGTTTTCTCTCTCTCTCAAATAAGTAAATAAATACAATCTTTTTAAAAAAATTGACTTAGGGCTCCTGGGTGGCATAGTCAGTTGAGCAACCAATTCTTAATTTCAGCTCAGGTCATGATCTCAGGGTCCTGGGATCAAGCCCCTAATCTGGTTCCACACTCAGCATGGAGTCTGCTTAGGATTCTCTCTCTCCCTCTGCCCCTCCCACTCCTGCTGTCTCTTTCTCTCAAATAAATAAATAAAATCTTTTTAAAAAATTAACTCAAAATCTTTAGAAGGCTTATTTTTGCTTATTGTTTATTAATTTGCTTTGCTTCTTAGATCCCACTTATGAGTGAAATCATATGGTATTTGTCTTTCTCTGACTTATTCTACTTAGCCTAATACCCTCTGGGTTCTTCTATGTTGTTATAAATGGCAAGATCTCATTCTTTTTTAATGGTTGAGTAATATTCCATTGTGTGTATGGACCACATCTTCAAATTGTTGCATTATAGGACAAAGCAAATAAAAAGGATTTAAAAGTCCCAATGTTTTTTGTCTGCTTATTAAAGAGTTTGTGGGAGGATATAACTTTTCAAGTAACTTTTCAGAACTTACCATTTGAATCAATAACAAAATCATTCAACTTTTCTTGCTTATTATTTCAAATTTTATCCACTATTTTTAAGCAACCTCATAGGTATCACATAAATTATCTCCAGTATCCACCTCCACTGAGGCCCACCTTAGGTTCTGTAGCTTGTGCTTACAACTCTGAGTACAATCCTGAAAACAGCATTTCCCACTTCCAGCAAGTTTATTCCTTTAGCAAAGCATTTAAAATTAATTCGACAAACCTCAGGGCAGTTAGTCAGCCTCTGGAGGCAGACATATGGGGTCTGACCTCCAGCCCTGCACTTTACTACTGTAGGTGAGCTATTTAGCTCCTCTGGGCCACAGCTTCTCTCCCATCATGGTGGGCAAAGATAAGGATGGCACTTCTTTCAAAGGGGTTTATTTATGCACCCCAGTCCATCCTCCTCTGCCTGGCCCATGGGTGTCAGTCTTGAGCAATCAGACTGGGGTCAAACCCTTCTTACCATGAAATACTTTATCTACCATTTGCTTCATTTGGCCACCTTCCAAATATGAGGGAATTTGGAAGTTACCTGGTTATTACTCAGTGCAAACCCTTTCTGCACACCTCTTATTTGCAGCTACATGACTTGGTCATTTAAGTAATCACTAATCCCTCATGAAATTTCATGTTTGTGCATACTACCACACACTCATAGCATTTCCTAGTTTTAAGTGCAGTTAAAGACTTGTCAAAAAATAAATAAGTGAAAGAGGAAGATACATTTGGAGAGAATGGTGGAAGAAATTCTAACTTGCTAGATATCCCCCACAGCACTTTAACTTGGTAATGACTACATCCCTGATAGATATGTTGTGGAAATGTTTTTGTGAGTATGGAATGTTGTAGGTGGAGTTTATAAAGAAAAGATTATTTGCCAAATTAGATATATTCATATACATTATAGTTTCACCTCAATATACTACCTATGAAGATGATAAAGGCATTAACCTAAAATGTTAATTACAATTTAAGTATTAAGATAGTGCCCAGAGAGAAAATTATCAATAGAGCTAAGTTAAAAACTATCTGTGAACACAAGAGGCCTGGTCTTCTTAGGATGACTGTGGGGGTTCCCACAATTGGATGGGTTAACAGGGCAATGTGGGGATAGGAAACAAATGACCTTTTAAAGATTTTGGCTTTTTTGTCCCTAAGTGAGCTAGGGGAAAACTGTATATGTTAAGAAGGAAAATACTAAGAATTTTAACTCTGATTTTGGAAATTCCATCCCAATGCATTATATAAGGGTGTTTCTTGCAAGTATAAGGCACAGCTGCCAAAAAGTGTGACAAATTGTCCTGGTTGCATAAGAAGAAACAACCACATCTGTAATCTAGAATGATAGTGAGAACACATATATGCACAGTCCTTTGTCTATCATGGTAGCTAACCTTCAGGTTTCTTTCCTTAAAAAGAGGAATATCCAGAGACAAATATTAATTCAGAGAGTTTAAATGAAAGAGCTTTCCACTAAATTGTAAGTTTAAATTCCAGCCTAGCAACCAAATGAGAAAATGGATCTGTTCACTTGGAAAATGAATTAATAAAACATATCCAGAGTTCTCTAGCTGGGGGCATACAATAACTTTTATTTTGTCTTATTTTTCAGGGAAGAAGTCATGGATTAATCAGTCTATCATCAAACAAAGTGCTACTATAGAGACATAAGGGATACAACTTGTAACACATCTGGCCTGGACAGAGAGAGAAGGAAGGTTCAAGGCCAATATAAACCTGGCTGCAGTGACAGAGTGGTAACTCTGTGTGATTCCACAGTGTCTCCCTGGAATAAACAACCCTCTTCAGGATAGCAAGCCTCTTCCCTCTTATGTTGCTTTATAATCATAATGACATACTTGGGCTTTGAGTTTGCCAAACTGCCTGGTAAATTCCATTTTCAAATACCATGACACTACATGACATGGTGCCTTCACCACTACTCCAGCCTGGGAAGTTATTTCCCATTCTGTATAGATTACAAAATGAATCTAAAGCATATTTGTGAATGCCATCTTCATAAACCTATTCATTTATTCTCTCAAGCTTCTCACTCCACTAGTAGCATCCACAGTTTGGGGGTGGGATACTTTCACAAGCATAGAAATTTGTCATAGAGATCCCAACTGAGCAACTGATCCCAACTGATCCCCAAACATCAAATCGTGGAGTAAAATGTGACATGAATTGTTATTTGCAGTCCTTTTCTCCTTGCCATCTGCTCCAGCTCAGCCCTGACCACTTACCAGACTGAGCATATGCAATAACCATTGCATCTTTAACACCTCTGTCTTAATTCCAAGCACTGCTTATTCAAAAGCCTTCTCTCTGCCAAAAAAAGGGTGGGGGGGGGGGGGAGAGAAAAGGAGGGTGGGGGAAAAAGACTCTCCTAACTTCTCTCAGCAAAGATCACACACTGCTATACTGAGCTTTCAGGGTCTATATCCCATCTGCTACCTGGCAGAAAAAAGATCCTTCAAAATGTGTGACATCATCTAGGGTGAAATCCCACTATTATCCTGGACAAATTCAATGGGATTTGTAGATGATAGGTTTAACACTCAGTCTTCCTAGTTCTGTTGATGTTCTGGTACATTTGCCTTCACCTCCACTTTATTTCTGCTATATAAACTTGTCTTATACCTTCTAATTAACATAACTGATGCAGAGCCAAAACTTTAAATAGCAGCATTCCACCAGCTAACCACAGCACCCTAGCCAACTTCCTGTTCTCTCACAGGCTTGCTTTTTGGCCTGATGGAAATCTCCAATTCTTTGATCCTCCATTTCCTCTCAATCTACCTTTCTCTTCCAGTCTTTATTTCCTTTGATATTTCAACTTTATTGACCCTTGTCCTTCTGCCACACTGTCGATGAAATTTCAACCATAGATCACCCCAAACATCTACTTTCTGCCTTCCAAACCCTGAGCTGATGAGTCAAAAATCTCTCTCTGTCTCTCTGTCTCTGTCTCTGTCTCTGTCTCTCACACATACACACACACACACACACATACACGGTATTGTTCCATTATAAATTCGTAATTTCTTAGCAAGCACTTTAGCAATATAGAGTAATGCTGAAGATACACAAACCTTAAACCCTAGAAATGTTACCAATACCTTTGAGAAACTCTTGAACGTGCAGACAAGGAGACATGCGCAGGAGAGTTCAATAGAGCCCTGTTTGCAAAGGCAGAAAGGCAGAAACAACCCAATTGTCATTCGGGGGCATGGATCAGTACTTTCTGGTGTATTCAAAAACTGTAATGCTATATAGTAGCTAAAATGAATAGTCTAGATGCATCAGCATGATATACCTAAAAAACAAAAATCATGCTTAAAAGTTGCAAAATGATACATGGAACATAACATTTATGAGAAATTCAAAAACAATAACCACAGCATATTCAGGCATACCTCATCTTATTGCACCTAATTGCTTTATTGTACTTCCTAGATATTATGTTTACTTACAAAATACAGGCTTGTGGCAACCCTGCACTGAGCAAGTCTGTTGATGCCATTTTTCCAACAGCATCTGCTCACTCTGTGTCTCTGTGGCACATTTTAGTAATTCCTACAACCTTTCAAACTTTTTCATTATTATATATACTATGGTTGTCTGTGATTGGTGATTGTGACTCCCTGAAAGCACAGATGATGGCTAGTATGTTTTAGCAATAAAGTACTTTTATTTATTTTTTTAAGATTTTATTTATTTATTCATGAGAGACACACAAAGAGAGAGGCAGAGACATAGGCAGAGGGAGAAGCAGGCTCCCTGAAGGAAGCCCGATGCAGGATTGGATCTCAGGACCCTGGGATTACGACCTGAGCCAAAGGAAGACACTCAACCACTGAGCCACCCAGGTGACCCAGCAATAAAGTACTTTTAAATTATTTACACTGTTCTTTTAGACATAATGCTATTGCAGACTTAATAGACTACAGTACAGTATAAACATAACTTTTATATGTACTAGGAGACAAAAAAAATTCATTTGACACACTTTATTGTGATGTTTGCCTTATTGTGATGATTTGAAACCAAACCCAGAATATCCCCGAGGTACACTGGTAGCATTTATGAGTAGATACATTATAATGAAGATTTAAAATGTATATGGCAATGATATACACTATCTTTAGGAGCATGAAGACGGAAGGAAAGGAAGAAGATCAAGGCAGGGGAATGTTGAATGGTTAATAGGTCAGTAAAATTTTATCTCCTACATCTTATACAAACATAGGAAAAAATATTAGCAATTTATGCTTAGATGGTACATATTTGGGCTTCTAGAGGGTGCGCGTTACATTAATTTATGTTATTTCTGTATGTCTGAAATATATATGGTTACAAACAAAAACCAGATTAAATAAATTCATGGTCTCAACCTTAAATATACTGTAAGCTGTCAGGCATAGTCAACTCCTATAGATTCCAGCATCCTCAATCACTCTCACTTCCTTCTTCCCAGATAAAGTAAAATAAGAATTCCTCCAACCTCCTGACCTATTCACAAACCTACAAACTACCTGAGCCTTCTCCCTTCTTCATTTGCCTCTTTCTTGGCTCAGCAAAAGAAGGGTCCTCTCCATTTCTCTGCATTTTCCCCCCTCAAGCTCCTTTATGATCTCCTTCCACCCATAACCTGCCTTTCAACTTTATCCTCATCAGCTTCATCTCTAAAAGGGTTACAGCATAGAAATAAAGGCAAACTAGAAATAGTTCTGCCTCAAAGAGATTAAAGTGATCCTCTTTTACTGTTCGTATCATCCTGCCAGAAGAAACCTAAATCTTCTGTGAAGAAAAACAACATCATCCAAGTCCTCTTCAATTTGTCATAAGTAATGCACATCATTTTTTTTAATTTAAATTCCAGTTAGTTAACATGCAGTGTAGTAATAGTTTCAGTTGTACAATTTAGTGATTCAACACTTAGATATAACACCCGGTGCTCATCACAAGTGTACTCCTTAATCCCCGTCACCTATTACACCCATTCCCCCACCCACCTACCTCCCCTCTGGTATCCATCAGTGTGTTCTCAACAGTGGTATGATATCCAGTGGAATCTAAAATGAATGAAATCTTGCCATTTGTAATGACATGGATGGAGCTAGAGAGCATTATGCTAAGCAAAATAAGTCAGTCAGAGAAAGACAAACACAATATGATTTCCCTCATATGTGGAATTTAAGAAACAAAACAAATGATCATAAAGGAAAAAAAGATACAGGAAAACCAAGTGCACATCATTTAATGAAATACTCCAAGTATGAAATAAGACAGAGCCCAATGACTGAAAACTTGAGAAAGCAGGTAATAAAAGTATATTGAGAGGCAATCCAAATATGGAGTTGTATAAAACAGACATTAAGATAGTTGCGAATAGCATTTTTATTAAAAACTATGCGATGGACTATTTAATAGCATACTGAAATCTATAAGAATCAAAAGGAACTTATAGAACTGAAAAACAATTTAAAAATAAGAATTCAGTAGGTAGTTTCTACAGACAAATAGGGACAACAAAAGAAGAGGAATAACACATTGATTAATACAAATTAAAAATCAGGATTGATACTCTGAGAGAAAAAAAAGAATAAAAATAGAAAAGAAAAGGCATATATGAAATCAATAGCACACACTCAATTGAAGTCCCAAAGGAGAAGAAGGAGCAAAAGTACCATTTGTAGAGATAACTGAATAATAACTTACCTACACATTCAGGAAACTCCATGAAACTATGAAGGATTAACACAAATAGAAAATAGAAAAAAAATTAAAAATAGAAAAATCTTAGAAGTATCCAAAGAGAAAAGACACACTTTCAGAGAAGCCACTATAAGATTGAATTTTTAACTGAACCAATGGAAGCCAACACTGAAAGAAAAACTACTGCCAAACTATAATTCTATGTTCGGTGAAAATAATCTTGTAAAATGAAGACAAAGCTGATTTCAGACAAACAAAACCTGAGATAATTCATAGTCAGCAAGTCTGAACTAAAAGAAATAAGAAAATCAGTTCTTCAGGAAGAATAAAAATGATCTCAGAAGGAAGTATGGTAATGCAAGAAGGGATGAAAAGCCTGGAAAGGGGTAATCATGTGGCTAATTCTAAATGGATTTTAATTGTTTAAAGCAGTAATACAGATGTATTGTGAGGTTTGTAGCAATGCAGAAGTAAAATATATGACAACAGTATCACAAAGGACAGAAATGTGGTAAATGATATTAAGACAGCGACGGTTTTTGCATTGTATGGAAAATCAGAGCAAATGAGACCCTAACTGAGGGTAGGCTCAAAGAAGATTGGGATGCATACTATAGGCTAGAGTAATCATTAAGCAATATATTACTAGTAATCTAAAACATGGAGGAAGTGGAGTAATAAAATTAGTTAATAATTAAACAAATGCCAAAGAAGGTAAAAAAGAACAGACAAGACAAAATGTATATAAAAATGATTTAAACCAAAACATGCTAGTAATTACATTAAATATAAATATAATAATAATCCAATTAAAAGGCAATGATTGGGTATACTGTGTATGTGTGCACGTGTGTGTGTGTATACAGTTGGCCCTTGAACAATGTGGGGTTTAAGGGCACTGACTCCGTACACTGTCAAAAATCTGTGTATAACTTTTGATACCCAAAGGCAAATACTAATAGCCTACTGTTGACCAGAAGCCTTACTGATGACATAAACAGTTGACTAAGACATATTTTATGTTATATATATTATATACTGCATACTTACAATAAACTAAGCTAGAGAAGAAAGTGTTATTAAGAAAATAATAAGAAAGGGAAGATACACTTACAGTCTTGTACTGTATTTATAAAAAAATTCCATGTATAAGTGGATCTACACAGTTCAAACCCATGTTGTTCAAGGGTCAACTGGATTTTTTTTTTATTTTTATTTTCAAGGGTCAACTGTATTATACTTAGAAGAGTTATACTTTTTATACAATGACACAAAAAATTTAAAAGTATATGGATTTAAAAAAGGTATACCAGGATCCCTGGGTGGCGCAGCGGTTTGGCGCCTGCCTTTGGCCCAGGGCGTGATCCTGGAGATCCGGGATCGAATCCCACATCGGGCTCCCGGTGCATGGAGCCTGCTTCTCCCTCTGCCTCTCTCTCTCTCTCTCTCTCTCTCTCTGTGACTATCATAAAAAGAAAAATAAAAAAAAAGGTATACCATGCAAGTATCAATCAAAATAAAGCTTCTATATCTATAATAATATCAGACAAAGTAAACTTTAAGGCAACAAGTATTATTAGAGATAAAAAAAAAGATATTTTGTTGTAACAGAAGTGTCAATTTAACAAGAAGATATAATAATCCAAAATGTATATATGGCTAATAACAAATCATCCAAACATGTAAAGCAAAAACGAACATTAAAAGGAAAAAAATAAATAATCTCATGATTATTATGAGATATTTTACATGGCTCTCAGTGATTTATAGAAGGGAGAAAAAAACACTAAATCTGTAGAAAATTTGAATATGATTTAACCAAGTGGACCTCTTTGGCTTCTATGGTGCATAAGAAATACTTACCAGAATAAGCCATACACTAGGCCATAAAGTAAGTCCAACAAATGTCAAAGTATTGAAATACACAGAGTATGCTATCAGGCCGGAGTAAGCCACACTAAACTTCTGAGTGTTTAGAATTTAAGCAATATTCTAAATAACAATGAAAATTGGAAAATACTTTAACTTAAGTATAATAAAAATGCAGCATATTATAAGAAACACGAAAGAAGCAGTAAAAGCTATGTCTATATCAGGAATTCTTATTCAAGAACTAAAATTCAAGAGATCCATGAAATTGGAAGAAAAAATGTACAACTTCATTTCTACTAATGTCACATATACAGCTATTTCCATTATGAAGAGGCAACACCAAAAAACATGCCCAAGAATATTCATGCACTATTAATTAACACAAAAATAAAGACAACTCAAGGGTCAATCAATAATAAATAGGCTAAATTGTGATAAAATTGTGGTAAATTGTGATTAAAGTTGTGATATAAATATATATAAGAGAATTGTGATAAAAATATATATAAGTTTAAATTGTGATATAAATATATATAAGAGATTATGATATTGTAATATAAATATAAATTTGTAAATTTATTTGTAAATTTAAATTGGTAAATCGTGATATAATATATATATAAGAGAATACAATTGTAGCGATGAATAAACAACAATTCATTGCTACATACAATAACACAAATCTTGAGTAAAAACCAAACTAAAAAAAAAAGAGTAGCGTATGATTTTGATTAATATTAAAAAACAACTAAGACTAACCTATAGTACAAAAATCAGAATGATTTTTACCTTTGGGCTAGATCTAACTGATTATTTAGTCACCTCCTAAGTAACTTTTAAATCTATCCTCTCTTCTCCATTCCCATTTCCATTGCTTTAATTCAAGTTCTAATTATAGCTTGCCAAGGTTATTATAATCATGTACAACCACCTTTTAACTCATATTGCCCCATTGCATCAAAACCTTCATTACATGCCTGAAGCAATCTTTCTAAAATACGAATCTAATTATGCTTTCTCCCTCACTTAAAATCTTTAAGTGGTTCTCTTTGACCTTCAAGATAAAATCTGAGACCCTTAGAGTAGTATACAAGGCAGTTCATTTTACAGGCTCTGGCTATTTCTCTAGCTTCACTTCCTATGCTCCACACCCCATGCTGTAGCCATGAAGTTTCCAAATCACACCCTGTTATACGTCCCTGTGCCTTTGAATGTGGTTTTCTTCTGCCCGCAAACCCTCCATTCCAGCCCTTCTCTGCCTGGAAAACTTTTACACATCTTTCAAAATGCATGCAGCTCAAGGATCACCTCTTCCAGGAGGCCTTTCCACCTGCCCTAAAACTAAGGAAGGTAGGTGGATCCTTTTTGTGAACTCACATTTGCTTCTGATCTAGTCATGTTCCTACCACATTTAATTATCTATTATTTACTCAGCTGATTTCTAACCTAGACTACAAGGAATTGAGAGCAAGCAGTGTACTGCTTTCCATCTAAATACCAATGGATCGCACAAGGCCAGAAACTAATACGTGAAAAAAGTATTCATCTCTATTTGTTCAATTTGCCCCAGTTAGTTACCTGCAGCTCCTTTCTTGAATCTAAAGGGGACACACAATTTATTTTTTCCATGAATGTAAAGCCTATTTATAGATAAGAAAAATATTATGCAATTAAAATCAGTTTTCAGAATTTTGCAATTTTTTGCTCATAAAAGTGGTTATTATATAAAACAAACAAAAAAATGGAAATTCAAGTTCCCAAAAAGATTTGAATCCCATATCTAATGGAAGGTGAGGCATGGGCTCTGGAGTCAGACTGCCTGGGTTCCAAATTCCAGCACTATCATTAGCTATCTATAAGCTATTAGCTTTGAAACGATTGCCAGTTATTTAACCTCTGTGTGCCTTTGCCTCTCCATTTGTAAAATGCGGTGTTTCTGTCTCATAAGTTTTCATAGGATTAAATGGCATAATACATATAATGCATTAAGCATAGTGACTGGAAAAATTAAGTGTTTGATATTATCTACTAGCAGTAATAAAAGCAACAGTAGTAGCGGTAATTTAAATAAATATGTTTACAAAATGGAAGCATCCTAAAAATTTTTATGACAGAAACTTGTAGCTATGAGGCAAGAAAACATTCTGCATAATCCTTGAAAAATCTCCAACCAAACTGTCATTGCTTTTAAAGTATAACTTAGAGAGATCTTTGTATAAAAAGTGTTGAGTCACTGTTACAGTAATTATGCAAAGCAAAACAGAAGATGTCTCAAAAAATTCTAATATTTAAAAAATGACGAAGGTAAATTGACCCTGTAAGTTTTTGACTTTTCTATTTTCAAACATTTGAGTCAATTAGGTGCTTTCTCAGTAGTATAAAGTCTTGGAAAGTATAAAACCTCTTATTGATTTAAAATTAAGATCATGCTAAAAACGCTGCTCCAAGAGTCTGACTCCTTTTTTAGAACAAGAACCATCCTTTTACTTTAAAAATTAATTCACAGGGCACTTGATTTAAATGATCTGCAAATAAAATAACTTCCTACACCTAGAATCATAAATAATATGATATGCACTTAATATTAATCTTTGTGTCCTTACATTGAATAAAACTTTCACAGACCGTAGTCTTATAACCTTTTCCACCAACTGAAGAACTAAACCTCATTTAGGATTAGGAATACATAAAAAAAATTTTTTTGTGATATAGTACCTTCTTAATGATAAATGACCCTCAATTTTCACTTTTGGTGATGAGACGTTTGAATCTCTGTTTATAATATTATGTTAGATGTATAAAACACACAGTGACTTATGGTTCTAAAGAGACAAGGAAATATAATTTTTAACAAAAGTGCGTAGCAAAATGAACCTGAAATTAAATGTGATCTGTGGCAGGCTTTTATGACAATACAAAAAGTTGAAAGCAAAATAGATATTTAACATAAATCTTGGAAATCTGCATATCTATAAACTTAAAAACAAATCTTCTGCCTTAAAATCCAAATAATAGTTTTACCACACTCTCATTACCTACAGGATATGAAATTCTTCTACCAATTATTTTCTGCATTCTGATTGAGACAGAAAACTTCATAATAAAGTCAATAATAATTATATTGTTTTTATATATTTTGTAGTACGGATTTAATATAGAAATGGGCCTTATTATTTACTGGTTTTATTATTGCTTCAGTGAGATACCAGAAAACTCCTTAAAAATTACAAGATTCAACTGGCCAGTTGTTTTGGCTAACAATTTTCTGACAGTTGTTTCAAACGATTTTGTTACCAAACTTATTGCTTTGGCATCTTTTAGACACAAGCTAGCATGACATAATTCTGTCCTTTTTTGCCAGCAGCAGATATATCTGGGAAATAAATGATTACCTCACATGTATGTTGTTCTAGTTATAGAGGTTGATGAATATTATCTTTGAACGTTGGCATTGTTTTTAATTTTAAAAATCCTATTTTAGCATGTGGCAAAATTAAACAATATTCCTTCCAGATACTAAATGTATAACGATGAAATGGAGAAAGCAAGAAATATAGTAGACCTTATTTAATGACATCCAAATGGATGTGTAGAACCAAAAGACATTTCATAGTATCCACTGCAGACCTATAATATTACATCCAAAGTCAGACCAGAATGATATGCCAAGCAAACATAGCATTCCAAATGAAAGAAGGTTGATAGAGAAAATCCTCTCTCTTTAAAGGACACCAAATACAGGCAATTCCTATAGACTTATACATGACGTTCCACTTCTGCTTGCCAGTGAGTTCTCAAACTCCTGAGTGGCATCTAGACAATGCCACTGAAAGATCTCAGTATTATTTTTTTTCTAAAGAAAGTCAACAGAAAAACAACAAACTCTAAGTCAAGCAAAGCTCTGATCATCATAAATATCCTGACATGAAACGGTACAGCAAGAAGTAGCACAAAAGCAAGTGAAAAAAATCAATTTAAAAGGTACTTTTGACCACGTATAACTAACTGCTCTTTGGCCTGTTCAAAGGCAAATAACAAGGTTGCCAAATTTCAAGCTTTTTAAAAATATACTTAAATCTCCTGTATTTGGGGAAAATTACTAGCCAAAAAAATTTTGACATAGGAAAATATAAAGAAAATAACACGTAATTCCATCTAGTATATTTATTTTAATCATTGACTTTCAAAAATAAGAGTAGAACACATATAGTTTAAAAATTCCAATTATTCAGAAGGGAAACAAAATAAAAAGGAAAGCTCTCCCCCCTCTCTCACCCCCAGCTACCCAGACTTTATCTAAAATTGTTTAAAACTTTCTAATATATCCATCTAGAAATGCATGTTTATATTTGTATTCACACTTCTGAATACTCACCTACCTTTGTACAAGCATATGGATAATGTTCTTCTATTTCAAAGCACAAATGCAACAACTATTCCACTCTAAGCATTAGAGGATACTGGTGTAGGAAAACGTGAACATTATCTTTATGATTACTTCACTACATTTTGTAAGAAGCATGATCCTGAAATAAATTCATCAATTGTATGTGGTTTGTTTCATGCTGCCTCAAGTCCCTGTCAACTAATCCTAATGACTCATAGCATGCAGCCTGTCCAAATATCCACTAAACGGGATAGGGAGAATTATCCACATAATTCTACATAGGTTCAAAGGAAATTGGAAGAACAACAATGCAAAAACTTCAAATACTAATATATTTTAAAAAATAAAAGCCTTAAAAGAGAAGCCATAAGGAAAACCTATGCTAATTGTATGATTTTAAATTTCTTTTATAAACTACTATTGAAAGCAATCTGAAAAACCTAACTTTTACCACCGCTGCTTAGATTGAACATAGGAAGTTAACAGAAATTGAGTAAGAAATGCAAATGTTTTAAAAATTGATGTTCTAAAATTCACATTTCTTTTATATCAGATGTAAAAATAAGTAAATCTCTCTTGCCAAAAACTTCCATGTAGATTTTTTATTTTTTATTTTTTTTCCATGTAGATTTTTTAAAAAGTGACTGAAATCTTAAAAAGTCTCAGTATTTCAATTTATTTTGAAATCTCATCAGGTTGAAACTTTAACAGCCGCCTACTACATTTAGACATATTTTTAACTAAAATAATTCATGATCTTGTTCCTTATTTTTAAGTTCTTTATAAAAATCCCAATTATATCCATTTACATGGATAAGAATTCCTTCATTTCAACATATTCTGACCTGAAATCAAATTTTTATCTATCAAGAATTTCATTTTTAATTAGGGATAGAAATCACATAATTCTCATTTAATTCTTTGACAACACAATTTAGCTCATCTGAGAAAAAATACTCTTCAAGTAAATCTGTGATTTTTTTTTTATAATTTCAGAAATATTGATCAAGATGTGTCTTAACATTAGCAAATCTTGCCAATCTCAGTAACAGGACTCCTGATAGAGTGAAAATCAAACTTCTAAATTGGCCGTCGAATTAAGAAACGCCTAGGGAGGAAGCTATAATTCAAACTGATCATCTAATCAGGCAATTTGTGTTAGGGGCAGATACAACTCTTCCTTGGGAAGACAACCTCTGAAATTTATAATAAACAGACAATTAAAAATAAAAACACTGCATTGCAGAGTGTTTGGGAAGCAGATTATGTGCATTTGGTCGGCATAGTTCAAAAAGAGATTTGGAAATCTCTTTCATAATTAGTAACGGCTTGCCCTCGCTGTTGGAATACAAGTGCATTTTAAAGTCAAAACACTAGCGTTTAGAAGTGCTCTTTCTCCCCCATCCAGCACCTCCCTTTCATGCCCCCCATCCCTCCAACTGCTGCCATCAAGGGCCACAATGAAAAAGGAAACTACCATAGGACAAACTATTTTACCAACTTGACTCCTCTAGACACATTCATCATGATGAGTCCTGACAACCTCTTATGATTAATATTGTCATTTGTAGTCAATGAGATCGATTCTTTCATCACCTTCAAAGCTGTACAAAAAGAAGACCAGGGGATGTCTGAGCTGTGGGAGGCGATTTGTCTTTTATAATTTACGGAAGTGATAAATCCAGCAGAAGAAAGGAAATATTTAACAGTAAGTTAGGGGGCTCTGTAATAGGACAAATGCAATCACCGGGTGTTTACAAGTCTTACAAACTCTGCCTAGTTATGTGACAAAATACTGCCAATTTTGATCCAATTTCCTACAGGTTCCCTGCTGCACCTGTGCCGGTGACATTCCAGAGCAACTTAGAGACTGTTCCCTCAGTATTTACAATGAACCATATGTTGTGGGTAATTTGTCATCATAGTTTCAAAACATCAATCTCCTTGGCTTCTTTCAAGTGGAATTGTGAATCGAGAGAAAAAAATCTCTAACACCATAAACCAATATTATTTCCTGATAATCCGATGTCTTTATTAATTAAAATAATAATGATAAAGCACATTGACCAAAAATGAACAACTTTCCCACTTGCACAATTTACTTCCCTTCTCACCTGTGTTTCCTCTTCGGGAATATAAAAATCTTCTTTCAGGTTTAGAGTTGTCAAAATTCAGCCCTTGGCTTCATTCCTTTGCCTTTTCTCCTTTTTTTGTCCTGAGTAAAAAATTTCTCTGCAAAAACGACATTTTCTGCCTGAATTGATAGCCCAACCTTTTAATTCTAGCATTTCAATACAGGGACTAAAGGAGATTATATATGTGTCTTGTGTTTCATGGACTTAGGGTTGTGATAATTTAGGTCTAGATTGCTGATAATATTGGGGCATTATACAATATATAGTCTGACAGTGGCCATAAAATGGACATTTGTTACTGCACTATGCTTCGTGCTGCTTAATGGTGTCCACAAATATTTGCAAAACATAAAAAATACTGATATTTTAATGATGCAGTAGGATTACATCAAATAAAAAGCACTTTAGCTATAGCTGTGTGACAACAGAATTTACTGCACAACAATGGCAACAGAATTTAAATGAAAAGTCCTATGGAAAAAAATAGCCTCCTTTTTCGAGGTTTATACGTGTGTGTGTTTTTATTGGTGTGCTAAATTGATTCTATACAGTAAATGGCATCATTGCCTTTACATAGCATTTTGATAATTTCCAGATGGTCTGTGTTTTCATTTCACATTGGAAATTATGAACATAGAATCATTTTCTAAAGTTTTAAAATATGACATGGTTGCAAATCTCAAACCTAGGTAAACCCCATGACTGTGAAAATACTTCTTCCGTATGAATGTAACATCTATAAACATATTCTCTATCAACTGTACAAAATCACTGTGTGCCTAAAGCTAACAAAACTGTTGGCAATGACCATACTGACAACAGCCACTGATGGGCAGATTATTTGATGTCCCACCAATTCACTAATATCTCTTCAGCCAAAGCTAAAACTTCAAAAAAACAAAACAAAACAAAACAACAACCCCAATTTCTTTCCTTTTCTTTATTCTCTTCCCTTCCCCACAACAAGACTCTTGGCCTGAAAGGAATTTTTCATTGCATCTGATTTCCCAGAAGTCCACCTCCAGAGCCTCTCATTTGATATTAAATCTCAGTGTTGCTTCTGCCCACCCTGCTTGTGGTGATCCCATTTCAGCTCAGTGCACAGCCTCCGTTGCCATCCATTCTCCACACATGTCCTCCCCCAAAGATCTTGTGTTGCAGACAGCTTTGCCACAGGGTAGGCAGCCTGGCTGAGTTCCAGGAGCACGTTGTGGGTGATCCTGCTTTGCGTTTCATGTTAAGTACGGCTGGTGGATGATGCTGAAGGAAAGGCTCAAGAAGCCAGAGGGCAACATGTAGGGAAGGTTGGGCTCGAACCATCATACATACCAGAGAATTTCCATTTGCTGTGAGCTGGGCGCCATGTTGGTTTCTGGCAGTCTTCTGTTTCACAAAGCACTTGCAGCTAGTGTTCTTGGTGTGATTATCTTTGCTGAGGAAACTGAATTAATTCAAGTAGCAAAATCCATACTGTGTCTCGGATATGTTAAATGATACCATTCATTTCATATTTGCATTTTAAGTCATTAAAGAATATGCTTCCAACAAATCAAAAACATTTACTCAACTAATATTTATTGAATCCCTGTTAAATGTTGAGATCTGTGCTAGTCATGAGGGATAGGATAGACAGCAAGTCACCTACAGAATCTTCCACTCATCATTGGATTGTGTCTGTATTTCTTTCCCTCTCTAATGAATTGTTTTGCGGCTAAAGAGCTGATTCCAGAACAGTCTTCCATTTTGCTGTTAATGAAAATGTTTAAAATTTGGGTATATACCAGTATTATATTATAACCTTGAGTTCACAGAAGATGTATTTAATTAAACCTTTTCTTTTCTGTTTGGGGATAGTTATCATATCCCTAAATACTGTCTTGCAAAATATTCAAACAGAAAGAGTCATATGGTACAAAACATGTTTCTGTTTCACTGCCTCTCGTGCCACCTGCCAAACACACATACACATCCATACACACGTGCACATGCTCATAATACTAGCCTACTCCCCTCCCAAAAGTAACTTCTATCGATAGTTTGGTATGCATGCCATGCATTTACATACGTGTGTGTTCATATTGCAATTATACTTCATGTCTTTTTTGTTTAAATGGGATTATACAATATTATTGTTCCATGCACTTTTTTTTACTTAAAAATATGTCTTAGAGCTCTTGCCAAGCCAATATGTATAAGTCTACCTCTTTCTTTTCAACAGCTGAAGAGTATTCTTTACTAAGGATGGACTACGTTGGATTTAACCCAGGTCCCTATTGATGCTTCATGGCACCATTTCTCAGCTTGAAGGAATAGCACTTTATTGCCAATTTTTTTTTTTATTTTAAGGAATTTCTGCAGAAAAGCTACACCATACATATGATCTCCATTTTCAATATGCTATTCTTTTTCATTTGTAGTGTTTGAAATGTATCAAAGCTCCAGAGGAGAATTCTGGGTCTAATTCTCTCAGGAGTCTTCTCTGAAGTACTCATTGCTTAGAGGCATAAGTTTCAAGTTATAGATTTGGTGGCAAGAGTAACCTCCCAATGACTTCACACTTATATATTTTTTAATAATATTAGTTTGTGGTATTACAGCCCAGCATTGAAATTCAAAAACCAAAACTTGGGGCAAAAATAAATAAATAAATAAATAAATAAATAAATAAATAAATGATCTTGTCTTTATTTAGATGATTTGGAAATGGACATATATCAGAAAACTGAGGATAATAGTACAAGGCATTATTCATTTGATTGAATTTTGAAAATCTGGTCCCAATAGGAACAGAGGATGGATCAAGGTTAAATCTGTGTGCTTTGACTATGACTCTCACATAGACCAAGACATTTAATTTGCCCGTTCAAATTCCTTTTTGGTAGAGATATAAATAAATGTTAATGAAAAAAATACATTAGAGGGTAGTAATGATGATGTGGTTTCAAATAATTCTAAACAGCAATTTCATCCACACTGGCTGTTACTGGTTGACCTTTGTCCCTCATCACAGATATAAAGCTGCTCAAAAATCACTATTCTTTGGCAATCTCTCTTAGGTTGTGAGCTTTCTGATATCCCATTAGAACAAAATATGTCAGCACACACATATGCATCAGTGATGTTTCAGAGAATGGAATATGACTGGTTTTGTGAGAATTTCTAAATTGAAGGTTGTCATTTTTATTATCATGTGCTTCTCTTTTAAAGATCACCTAATTGAAATTATGTCTCTCTTACGTCTCTACACATTTTACCAAATTCTGCATAAAGCAATAAGTTTAATTTTCATGGTATAGGGGATTAGCTGCACAAAGATTTTCAACTCAGAAATAAGGCATTGGCCATGCATGCTGAAGACTGAGGCTTTGGGGCATGATTATCATTGATTCAAGAGTATTGTCTTTTCCTGGACCCCTGCTCAGGTTAGCCAATAGACCGGCATTGTCCTTTCTACTCTCACAGACCTAATCCAAATGTTATCCCAGCACACCGAAGCCTGAGCAGGAATTGAAGGGGAGATCATTGCCTGACAACAGTAAATATTCAATTCCATCCCCTTTGTCCCTGGGTTTAGTTGGCAAAAGGGAAAGTTAACCTGGGAAGCGCCATTCTGTATTTAATAATGCAGCTTCTATCAGCACAATGAGAAAAGCAATCATTCAGCCTCTAGTGAACTGCCTCAGGAATGTTTGCCTGCTTCTACAGGCTATATGCAGGCACCTTGCCCATCTCAAGCTTTCCCGAGCTGCTCACAATGCTAAGGCTGCCTCCACGGCCCCATCTGATGATGCTTGGCAGTCTGCTCATTTCAAAAAAAAAAAAATCAAAATATCCGTACTTTGTGAAATCAACTTACATGATAAAGTCTAGGTAATGTATTTTCATTTCCTGTGCAAAATGGGAATTCTTTTCAGCTTCTTTAACTTCCTCTTATAGTCATTACAAAAATAGAAATTAAATTTCTAGTATTTCTTTATCCCTTTTACCCTTATTGTTGATATAATATCAGAAATTAAATTTTATAGCCTGGTATTCACCCAAAAACTATTTATAACAATAATATCAAAATTAAATGACTGACCACAATGATGCCAGTTCACCCTTAGTAGAATAGTTAAAATTAAAAAGACTGATTATACCAAGTGTTGGCAAAGATATGGAGCAATTGGAACTCCCATCCATGGCTAGTGAGAATGTAATGATATGGCCACTTTGGAAAATAGTTTGGCAATTTTCTATAAAGTTAAGTATATGCCTTTCATGTGACCCAACGATTCTACTCTTAGGTATTTACCCAAGAGAAATGAAAGTGTATGTCCATATGGAGACTGTATGCAAATGTTTAGATCAGCTTTATTCGTAATATCAAAAAAACTGAAATCAACCTACATGTTCAACAACAGATAAGTCAATTAGCAAGCAAATTGTGGTATATTCATACAATGGAATCCTATCTAGTAATTAAAAAAAACCCAAACTACCAATATACACAGCAACATGAATAAATCTCAAATACATTATGCTGAACAAAATAAGGCAGACAAAACAAATTCAGCTTGTATGATTCCATTTATATGAAATTCTAGTAAAACTAGCAAAACTAATTTACTGAAAGCAGAGCAGTGGTTGCATGGATGCAGGATGGGAGGTAATCTGACTGCTAATTGGAATGAGAGAATTTTGAGGAGCAATGGAAATGTTTCAGCATTGCTGAATAACATCTAAATAAAGACAAGATCACTTTATTTATTTTTGGTTTTTGAATTTCAATGCTGTTGATTTTGGTGGTGGTTACATGGATGTATGCAGTTGGCAAGATCTATTGCATTGTACATGGGTGCATTTTATTAGATGTACCTCAGTGAAGCTTATTCTTAGAAAAATAAATGGCTAATATTTAAAAAGAGAATGTCTAAAGCTGGCAAGAAAAAAAATCTGGCAAGAGGACACTGAAATGAATAAATTAATAAAGGAACAGCAACTCGGGCAGCCCCAGTGGCTCAGAGGTTTAGCACCGCCTTCCGCCTGGGGTGTGATCCTAGAGACCTGGAATCGAGTCCCACGTCAGGTTCCCTGCATGGAGCTTGCTTCTCCCTCTGCCTGTGTCTCTGCCTCTGTGTGTGTGTGTGTGTGTGTGTGTGTGTGTATGTGTGTGATGAATAAATAAATAAAATCTTAAAAAAAAAAAAGGAACAGCAATGCAACACTGCTGGTTGGGGTGGACATTGGCAAAATTGAGGGGAAACAATCAGATCCAAAGAAATGTATGTACCTTCAAGCAAAAAAACATTATGTAATCATTAGAAAAATCCATATATATGAATATGTTAGCTTTGGTAGGAAAAATCCATGTTCTTTACAGTAGCAGAAGTAAAAATTTTAAAAAGGAATCATCTAACTTTCCAACAATGGGAAAATGATTATAGAAATTTTAGCACATCAATTCAGTAAGATATTCAACCACTAAAAATAACTGAAGATCATGAAAGAACATGAAAAGTGGGTATGAAGTAACGTTAAGGAATACAAAATCGTATCTGCGCATTACGTATCTAAAATATTTTGTTTATATGTAGACAAGAAGTGAAGAGAAGAGAAATGTGGGGAACTAAACAGTTACATTTGTAGAAGTAATGTTTTCAGGGAAGCTGTTTACTTATTTCTGTTTATGTTACTCTATTCATAGAAAAAGTAACAAGCAAATGCTAGAGGACCCAGGAGTACCTTCTAGGTGTTTTAAATCATCAAAAGCTATTCTGTGGACCCCCTGCTCTTTATACAGCTGGAAAAGGAACAAATCAATGTGTCCAACGGTGTTTAGGGTACAGTTTGTGTATGTTAACCCATGAATGAGAATGTAAGCCAGCCTTTTCTCTTCATGGTCTGATGTCCATACTAGTTTATTTGTCACAAGGCTTTTCTCTCTTTCATTCTCCTCTCTATCATTTACGATTTAGTGGTAATTATATTAGATTTCTTTTGCTGCATTACAAATTATCACAAATGTACCAATTTAAAACAAAACACTTATTATGATCATCTGACCATCTGTCACGGTTCAGCATAACTCCCATGTTCCTCATTAAGTCTTTTTGATTAACTAAGTTTGATGTTGACCACAAGTAACACTCATGTCTCCCATATGTTGTCCAAGCCATCTTTCAATTAAATATTTATGGGACACACTAAGTACCTGTGTTCTTTTCTGGAGCTTGGGCTCCTCTTCCAAGCTCATGTGACTATTGGCAGAATTTGTTTCCTTGAAATTGTAGGATGGAGGTCCCTACTTCCTTGCTGACTTCATTTGGGGCCACTTGTGGCTCCTAGAGACTGCTTCAGTTCCATGCCATGTGGCCCTCTCACAACACAGTGGCTTGCCTACTTCTTCAAGGCCAACAGGAGACTATCTCTCTTTAGGAAGGGTCCAGTATGTTTTTAAAATAAATCAGGCCTGCGGAGACAATCTCCCTTTGTATTAATTCAATCAACTGATTTTGGTGTTTAATTACATCTGCAGAATGTCTTCACCCTTGCAAAAAAAATGTGACATAATCACCGAGTGATATCCCACCATATTCACAGCCCTTGCCCATGCTCACATACACAGGTGCGCCAGTGTTAGAATCTTGAGGGCCATCTTAGAATTCTGCTTACTTCTTTGATAAAGAGATGATTTCTTTATTTTTTATTATTTTTAAAAGATTTTATTTATTTATTCATGAGAGACACAGAGAGAGAGAGAGAGAGGCAGAGACACAAGCAGAGGGAGAAGCGGGCTCCATGCAGGGATCCCGATGCGGGACTCGATCCCGGGTCTCCAGTATCATGCCCTGGGCCAAAGGGAGGCACTAAACCACTGAGCCACCCTTGGGCTGCCCAAGATATGATTTCTACAGAGATTCAACTTAACACTATATGTTGTGTTCACTACATTTTCTGAAAGTATTGTCTGAAAAACAACAACACACACAGATAGAGACACAAGAAAGAAAACCAACAAATAACAAGAAATGTTGCCTTGCAGAGTTGACTTACCCATAAGGAAAGAAGCCACTCACCTTCACATATAAACATAACCACCCTCCAGGGAACTTAGAAGTCCCTTCATTCAAGAGATATGTTCTTGGGTTAAGACGAGGGTGCTGAACACCAGCAGTAATTTTGGCAGCTCCCTTGTCGAATCTGTGCCAGACACTGCTGGGAGCCACAGCATCCTCTCACACTGTGTCCAGCCGTGTCTTTGGCATCCTTCTCAGCACAGATCTTCAGAAATCCAAAACAATCAGGGTGCCTGGGTGGCTCAGTAAGTTAATTGTCTGCCTTCAGCTCAGGTCATATGTGATTTCAGGGTCTTGGGATCGACCAGGTTCCCTGCTCAGTGGGGAGCCTGCTTCTCCCATTCCCTCTGCCCCCCACCCCTGGTCACTCATGTACTGTCTCTGTCTCTCTCAAAAAAATAAAATCTTAAAAAAAAAACAATATCCACAACCATCAGTAGGAGATGATACATGAAATCAAACCTATTTTCCATCCCTGGCATAAAGTAATGTTTTCAGAAAATGCTTATTAAAATCACATTTGAGTACAGGATGTGAGTAAGGCACTTTTAAGAGCTTGCACTCTAGTTGGGGAAAAAAATAAAAAAATTTCCTAATCCATGTGGCTTTTGTCTTTATTCATATTAATATTTTTTGAGTCTCTTAAAGAAAAATAGCAATTTCCTGCCACGTAGATCACAAACTTAATTTGATGGAAGAAAAGAGATGGGAAAAGTGACATTATTTTTTAGCCACTAAGTGGTATCTGCAGATATAAGTCAGCTTCTCTGAGTGAAAACCACATTTACTGTCCACCAAGAAAGGTGTGAGACAGGGACTCAGACACAAGAAAGTGCTTTAATTGAATTATTCTCGCTGTAAGTAAGTAATGCCAACTCAAATTGGCTTTAAATAATAATGTACCTCACATAGGGTGTTATATCAGCTATTTTGTCTATTATATTCTCAAGAACTCAGCTTCTTTCTGTCCATCTGCTCTTCCTTTTTTTTTTTTAATATATTTTTTATTGGAGTTTGACTTGCCAACATATAGTATATCACCCGGGGCTCATTCTTTCCACTGCCCCCCTCAGTGCCCATCACCCAGTCACCCCGTCCCCCGGCCCACCTCCCCTTCCACTACCCCTTGTTCATTTCCCAGAGTTAGGAGTCTCTCACGTTTTGTCACCCTCTCTGATTTTTCCCACTCATTTTCTCTCCTTTCCCCTATAATCCCTACCTTCCAAGCATTATTTTGAATATAATGAACATGTAAAAGATGAAGAGCAAAACCAATGGTGGTAGGCAACTAGAAGTCTCTGCTGCATTACATAAAGCAGACTGAGTTTTATTTATTTATTTTTTACTTTTAAAGATTTATTTGTTTGTTTTTTTTTATTGGTGTTCAATTTACTAACATACAGAATAACCCCCAGTGCCCGTCACCCATTCACTCCCACCCCCCGCCCTCTTCCCCTTCTACCACCCCTAGTTCGTTTCCCAGAGTTAGCAGTCTTTACGTTCTGTCTCCCTTTCTGATATTTCCCACACATTTCTTCCCCCTTCCCTTATATTCCCTTTCACTATTATTTATATTCCCCAAATGAATGAGAACATATAATGTTTGTCCTTCTCCAACTGACTTACTTCACTCAGCATAATACCCTCCAGTTCCATCCACGTTGAAGCAAATGGTGGGTATTTGTCATTTCTAATAGCTGAGTAATATTCCATTGTATACATAAACCACATCTTCTTTATCCATTCATCTTTCGTTGGACACCGAGGCTCCTTCCACAGTTTGGCTATCGTGGCCATTGCTGCTATAAACATCGGGGTGCAGGTGTCCCGGCGTTTCACTGCATCTGTATCTTTGGGGTAAATCCCCAGCAGTGGGATTGCTGAGTCGTAGGGCAGGTATATTTTTAACTGTTTGAGGAACCTCCACACAGTTTTCCAGAGTGGCTGCACCAGTTCACATTCCCACCAACAGTGTAAGAGGGTTCCCTTTTCTCCGCATCCTCTCCAACATTTGTTGTTTCCTGCCTTGTTAATTTTCCCCATTCTCACTGGTGTGAGGTGGTATCTCATTGTGGTTTTGATTTGTATTTCCCTGATGGCAAGTGATGCAGAGCATTTTCTCATGTGCATGTTGGCCATGTCTATGTCTTCCTCTGTGAGATTTCTGTTCATGTCTTTTGCCCATTTCATGATTGGATTGTTTCTTTGCTGTTGAGTTTAATAAGTTCTTTATAGATCTCGGAAACTAGCCCTTTATCTGATATGTCATTTGCAAATATCTTCTCCCATTCTGTAGGTTGTCTTTGAGTTTTGTTGACTGTATCCTTTGCTGTGCAAAAGCTTCTTATCTTGATGAAGTCCCAATAGTTCATTTTTGCTTTTGTTTCTTTTGCCTTCGTGGATGTATCTTGCAAGAAGTTACTATGGCCGAGTTCAAAGGGTGTTGCCTGTGTTCTTCTCTAGGATTTTGATGGAATCTTGTCTCACATTTAGATCTTTCATCCATTTTGAGTTTATCTTTGTGTATGGTGAAAGAGAGTGGTCTAGTTTCATTCTTCTGCATGTGGATGTCCAATTTTCCCAGCACCATTTATTGAAGAGACTATCTTTCTTCCAATGGATAGTCTTTCCTCCTTTATCGAATATTAGTTGCCCATAAAGTTCAGGGTCCACTTCTGGATTCTCTATTCTGTTCCACTGATCTATGTGTCTGTTTTTGTGCCAGTACCACACTGTCTTGATGACCACAGCTTTGTAGTACAACCTGAAATCTGGCATTGTGATGCCCCCAGATATGGTTTTCTTTTTTAAAATTCCCCTGGCTATTCGGGGTCTTTTCTGATTCCACACAAATCTTAAAATAATTTGTTCTAACTCTCTGAAGAAAGTCCATGGTATTTTGATAGGGATTGCATTAAACGTGTATATTGCCCTGGGTAACATTGACATTTTCACAATATTAATTCTGCCAATCCATGAGCATGGAATATTTTTCCATCTCTTTGTGTCTTCCTCAATTTCTTTCAGAAGTGTTCTATAGTTTTGAGGGTATAGATCCTTTACATCTTTGGTGAGGTTTATTCCTAGGTATCTTATGCTTTTGGGTGCAATTGTAAATGGGATTGACTCCTTAATTTCTCTTTCTTCAGTCTCATTGTTAGTGTATAGAAATGCCACTGACTTCTGGGCATTGATTTTGTATCCTGCCACGCTACCGAATTGCTGTATGAGTTCTAGCAATCTTGGGGTGGAGACTTTTGGGTTTTCTATGTAGAGTATAATGTCATCGGCGAAGAGGGAGAGTTTGACTTCTTCTTTGCCAATTTGAATGCCTTTAATGTCTTTTTGTTGTCTGATTGCTGAGGCTAGGACTTCCAGTACTATGTTGAACAGCAGTGGTGAGAGTGGACATCCCTGTCTTGTTCCTGATCTTAGGGGAAAGGCTCCCAGTGCTTCCCCACTGAGAATGATATTTGCTGTGGGCTTTTCATAGATGGCTTTTAAGATGTCGAGGAATGTTCCCTCTATCCCTACACTCTGAAGAGTTTTGATCAGGAATGGATGCTGTATTTTGTCAAATGCTTTCTCTGCATCTAATGAGAGGATCATATGGTTCTTGGTTTTTCTCTTGCTGATATGATGAATCACATTGATTGTTTTACGGGTGTTGACCAGCCTTGTGTCCCAGGGATAAATCCTACTTGGTCATGGTGAATAATTTTTTTAATGTACTGTTGGATCCTATTGGCCAGTATCTTGTTGAGAATTTTTGCATCCATGTTCATCAGGGATATTGGTCTGTAATTCTCCTTTTTGGTGGGGTCTTTGTCTGGTTTTGGAATTAAGGTGATGCTGGCCTCATAGAATGAATTTGGAAGTACTCCATCTCTTTCTATCTTTCCAAACAGCTTTAGGAGAATAGGTATGATTTCTTCTTTAAATGTTTGATAGAATTCCCCTGGGAAGCCATCTGGCCCTGGACTCTTGTGTCTTGGGAGGTTTTTGATGACTGCTTCAATTTCCTCCCTGGTTATTGGCCTGTTCAGGTTTTCTATTTCTTCCTGTTCCAGTTTTGGTAGTTTGTGGCTTTCCAGGAATGCGTCCATTTCTTCTAGATTGCCTAATTTATTGGCGTATAGCTGTTCATAATATGTTTTTAAAATCGTTTGTATTTCCTTGGTGTTGGTAGTGATCTCTCCTTTCTCATTCATGATTTTATTAATTTGAGTCTTCTCTCTCTTCTTTTTAATAAGGCTGGCTAATGGTTTATCTATCTTGTTAATTCTTTCAAAGAACCAACTCCTGGTTCTGTTGATCTGTTCCACAGTTCTTCTGGTCTCGATTTCGTTGAGTTCTGCTCGAATCTTTATTAACTCCCTTCTTCTCTTGGGTGTAGGATCTATTTGCTGTTTTTTCTCTAGCTCCTTTATGTGTAAGGTTAGCTTTTGTATTTGAGTTCTTTCCAGTTTTTGAATGGATGCTTGTATTGCGATGTATTTCCCCCTTAGGACTGCTTTTGCTGCATCCCAAAGATTTTGAACGGTTGTATCTTCATTCTCATTAGTTTCCATGAATCTTTTTAATTCTTCCTTAATTTCCTGGTTGACCCTTTTATCTTTTAGCAGGATGGTCCTTAACCTCCACGTGTTTGAGGTCCTTCCAAACTTCTTGTTGTGATTTAGTTCTAATTTCAAGGCATTATGGTCTGAGAATATGCAGGGGACAATCCCAATCTTTTGGTATCGGTTCAGACCCGATTTGTGACCCAATATGTGGTCTATTCTGGAGAAAGTTCCATGTGCGCTTGAGAAGAATGTGTATTCAGTTGAGTTTGGATGTAAAGTTCTATAGATATCTGTGGAATCCATCTGGTCCAGTGTATCATTTAAAGCTCTCGTTTCTTTGGAGATGTTGTGCTTAGAAGACCTATCGAGTATAGAAAGAGCTAGATTGAAGTCACCAAGTATAAGTGTATTATTATCTAAGTATTTCTTCACTTTGGTTAATAATTGATTTATATATTTGGCAGCTCCCACATTCGGGGCATATATATTGAGGATTGTTAAGTCCTCTTGTTGAATAGATCCTTTAAGTATGATATAGTGTCCCTCTTCATCTCTCACTACAGTCTTTGGGGTAAATTTTAGTTTATCTGATATAAGGATGGCTACCCCTGCTTTCTTTTGAGGACCATTCGAATGGTAAATTGTTCTCCAACCTTTTATTTTCAGGCTGTAGGTGTCCTTCTGTCTAAAATGAGTCTCTTGTAGACAGCAAATAGATGGGTCCTGCTTTTTTATCCAGTCTGAAACCCTGTGCCTTTTGATGGGGTCATTAAGCCCGTTCACATTCAGAGTTACTATTGAGAGATATGAGTTTAGTGTCATCATGTTATCTATTCAGTCCTTGTTTTTGTGGACTGTTCCACTGAACTTCTTCTTAAAGGGGAATTTTAAGAGTCCCCTTAAAATTTCTTGCAGAGCTGGTTTGGAGGTCACATATTCTTTTAGTTGCTGCCTGTCTTGGAAGCTCTTTATCTCTCCTTCCATTTTGAATGAGAGCCTTGCTGGATAAAGTATTCTTGGTTGCATGTTCTTTTCATTTAGGACCCTGAATATATCCTGCCAGCCCTTTCTGGCCTGCCAGGTCTCTGTGGAGAGGTCTGCTGTTACCCTAATACTCCTCCTCATAAAAGTCAGGGATTTCTTGTCTCTTGCTGCTTTAAGGATCATCTCTTTATCTTTGGAATTTGCAAGCTTCACTATTAAATGTCGAGGTGTTGAACGGTTTTTATTGATTTTAGGGGGGGATCTCTCTATTTCCTGGATCTGAATGCCTGTTTCCCTTCCCAGATTAGGAAAGTTTTCAGCTAGAATTTGTTCAAATACATATTCTGGCCCTCTGTCCCTTTCGGCGCCCTCGGGAACCCCAATTAAACGTAGGTTTTTCTTTCTCAGGCTGTCGTTTATTTCCCTTAATCTATCCTCATGGTCTTTTAATTGTTTGTCTCTTTTTTCCTCAGTTTCCCTCTTTGCTATCAACTTGTCTTCTATGTCACTCACTCGTTCTTCCACCTCGTTAACCCTCGTCGTTAGGACTTCTAGTTTGGATTGCATCTCATTCAATTGATTTTTAATTTCTGCCTGATTAGCTCTAAATTCTGCAGTCATGAAGTCTCTTGAGTCCTTTATACTTTTTTCTAGAGCCACCAGTAGCTGTATGATAGTGCTTCTGAATTGGCTTTCTGACATTGAATTGTAATCCAGATTTTGTAACTCTGTGGGAGAGAGGACTGTTTCTGATTCTTTCTTTTGAGGTGAGGTTTTCCTTCTAGTCATTTTGCTCAGTGCAGAGTGGCCAAAAGCAAGTTGTATTGGGAAAAAGAGAAAAAGAGAGGAGAGAAAGAAGGAAAGAAAAGAGAAAGAGGAAAAAAAAGGGAAGAAAAAAAAGAAAAAAAAAGAAAAAAAAAGAAGAAAAAGAGAAAGAAAAAGAAAGGAGAAAAAAAAGGGTGGGGGAAGGAAACAAATCAAAAAGCAAAAAATAAAAAAAAATAAAAAAAAAAAAAAGAACCACGGGGGAGTATCTTCTGATTCTGTGTACTTTAAGTCCCTTGGCTTCTCCTGGAAGTTGTCAGTCTAGCTGGTGTTCTGAGGGAGGGGCCTGCTGTGCTGATTTTCAGGTGTTAGCAGTTGGGGGAGCTGCTGTGCCCCTGCCTGGTGCAGGGCTCAGTGGGGGTTGTTTACCCCGTGAGGCCGCAGGAGGAACAGCCCCAGTGGCGGGGCAGCTCTGGAAACCTGGATTCAGCTCCGGCAGGAACTCCGTCTGCAGGGCCTGGAGGCTCCGGGCGGGGCCGCTGATCTGCTCAGCTGGGGCAGGAGCGTCCTCGCTGTCCTGGGCCCTCCCGGCCTCTGCCTGTCCCGGGGGAGGCCGGATCCTGGGCTGTGTCCCGGCGCCCTGTGCTCCGGGGCCTGCGCTGGTGGATTCGCGCTCCCGCCCCGCAGCCCCCTCCGCGGAGCCGCCGCCCGAGCCCCTCCGAGCTGCTCCGGGTCCGCCGTGCGCGCTGCAGCCCTTAGGGAGCTCGGCGCACTCCCCCGGGGCGCAGTTGCTCTGTTACTGTCCCGGGGAACCCGAGGGCATCCCCGCCCTCCTGGGTCCTGCTCCACCTCCCCGCGAGCCCCTTTCCCCCGGGAAGGTCGGTGCAGCTCCTGCTCCTCCGGGACGGGGCTCTCCTGTCCTGGGGACACTCGCCCCGGCCTCAGCCCGGCTCCTCGCGGGCCCCTCCCCCTTGGACGCCTTTTGTTTCTTTACTTCTTTTTCCCCGTCTTCCTACCTTGATAGAAGCGCGAACTCTTCTCACTGTTGCATTCCAGCTGGTCTCTCTTTAATTCTCAGGCCGAATTCATAGATTTTCAGGATGATTGGAAGGTTTTCTAGGTAATTTGGTGGAGACAGGTGATTTGGAGACCCTACTCTTCCGCCGTCTTGCCCCTCCCCCCCATCTGCTCTTCCTAAAATTGGTTTCCCTTTGTGCTCAAAAGATGGCTGTGACAACGACAGAGCTATGCCTTCAGATGCACATGAGTGAAGCTTTTCTCCGAATGTAGAAAGGACTTTTGCTTCATTCCTACTGGGCTTCCAGGGTCATGTGTCCGTTTCTGGACCAATAATAGCATCAGGAGATGCCATGTGCTGAAATGGCTTAGTAATCGATTCTCACTGGAACTTGCTGATGGAGCCAGCTTCCCCAGGAGAACATCATTGGGTTGGCGAGAGGCAATTAGAACAAAATTGAGTTTCTGCTTGGCTGGCAGAAAGGGAAAGCAGAAGACAGGTTGGCAACCAAGGCTGTCTGCTTCAGATGTAGCTTCTGATTGCTCCCAAGCCTAACTTTGCCCCAAGCTTATAGGACCTCTTTCCTTGGGCCTGCCTGGCTGGCTCTTGGATCCACCAAGCACTAACACGGTGAAATAGCAGCACCAGACGGATTTGCTGTTCCAGTCCAAATATACCGGCTTCTCAGCCTAACCTCTCAGCAGGGACTCCTCCTGGAGCCTGAGACACCATCCTCCTGCATGGGCCACATATATTTGTTTCCTATTGTTGCCATGGCAAATTACCACAAAGTTGGTGGCTTAAAACAACAGAAGTTTATTAACTGATAATTCTGGAGATCATAAGATAATTCTGAAGATCACTAAAATGTCTTGGCAGGGTTGTGTTCCTTCTAGAAGCTTCAGGGGGGAATCCACTCTTAACCTTTACCACAGGCTCCCTGTATTCCTTGGCTTGTGCCCTGCCCCCATCTTCAACTGACCACTGCAACATCTGATTCAGTCTTTACATTGCCTTGTCTTTCATCCTCCTGCCTCTCTCTTATGAGGACCCTTGTAACTATATTGGGCCTGTCCAGCTAATCCAGGACAATCTTCTCATTTCAAGATCCTTACTTTAATAACATCAAAAAAAAATGTCCCTTTTGCTTTGCGGGGGGGGGGGGGGTGTCATTATTAAGCCTGCAAACTAGTGTTGCTAACTGGATTGCAGAATGAGTCTCCTAGGAATGAGTGTAGCTTCTCTATTAAATTAACCCACACCTCTCCATTCCCTCAATGGACTACAAAGGACTACATACGCGGAGTGGGGATTGAGGAGCCAGAGGGCAGTCTGAGTGCTGGGATGGAAAACAAGAGGTATAACTAGGTAAATTTACCACCAGCACCGCTGAGGACTTTGCCTTATGGAAGTATGTACAATCAGTGGGAAATAATCCATCAGATGCCTTACACTCCATGGTTCAAGATGCTTTTTCCAAAACTCAGAAAACCACACACCACACATTTTTTATAGTACTATGAAACTCACTTTTTAAAACTTAAACACACTTATTTTAAAGAAAACTATGCATTTTCAAAGAAAATACGTATTTCAAGAAAACTCTACGGAGCATTATAAAAATGAAAAATCAGTACCATAAACAGAAAGTATCCATAAAAATAAATACAACTAAAAAATGTGTAATGTCAGTAAATTCTAGCTAGATGCTGTAATCTGTCAAGGCTCTGAGCTGAAGGCCCGATCTCTGTTTTATTCAAAAGGATCATTAACAAGGTTAGAGTCACTCCAAAGGCATGCTAGCACCCAGCTAAAATTTCCCCGTTAATTTAACTTAACTGAAACAAAAAAAAAACAAAAAGGGGAAATTTTTCTGTTAATATGATTCCATTTTATATAATGCCACGTCAGAGCACACACATCATCTCTTGTGCCACAGCAATAAGACACCCTACTTTGGGAAAGGCTGGTTGCAGATAAAAGCTGTCAAACCAATCTCTCCAGAGGAGCACAGTGAGGGGAGGGGGTCCTACTATGCTTGGATCTTATGGACCAGATCACTGTTCATTCCACATAAACAACAGAGTAGCACTAATAAAAGAACTTGCCTTGGGTTACACAGCTACAAAGCAGCCTAAAGAGGGCTTAACCCCAGGAAGTCTGACTCCAAAGCCCTGGCTTGTTTCATGTCTGGATCCCTGGAGAAGACCCAAATAAGGGAAACAACTGCTTTAGGCTTTGGGCTAGAATGGATGCATTCAGCTAGTTCCCTTTTTATCTGCATATCCATGTACACACAGGCAAGTACAATGGAGGAGGCTCTAGAACCTAAGGAACATGTAAGCTCCGTTCTATGCTTTTTTACAAGGAGTGTCAACTCTAGTGGCCCATTGGAAACACCTGGGAAGTTTTAAGAACTACTGAGGTGTGGCCTGGACACTCCGAGGTGCTTCCAGTGGAAAAGTCGAGGTTGAGAGGCATTAGCCCTTAAAGGCTGTGGGGATGAGGGCAAGGAAGCAGGCTCTGTGGTCATACAAACCTAGCTCAAATCCTGGCTGCTGTGCTTAACAGAGAAATGACCTTAAACCACTGATTCTTAAAACATGGTGGTCTAGTAGCCCTGGCAAACTGTTAGAAATGCAAATTCTCAGACTCCAACATAGAACTACTCAATCAGAAACTTCTGGAATTGGGACACAGCCATCTGAGTTTTAACAAGTTCTCCAGATGATTCCGATGGGGTGAGGCTTGAGAACACATGGTGTAGGCAGTTTTTCTTTCTGGGCCTAAGTCTTCTTATAAAGCAGAAATAATGCCTCCTCTGCTGTGTTGCTGTTTGAGTTCTACAAGATAATATGAAAATATCAAACAAAGTTCCTGGAATACAGTAGATGATCAATAAATGTTTCTTATACAGGGAAGAATCATTTTGAAGGGATAATCCAAATAATATGGATGGCCCTGGAGCCCATCCTCTGGTGTGCTGTGTTTTTTAAAGTATAATTTTCATTTGGGATCACCAGAAGATATATGGGACAGATGGGGACATGGAAGAGACAATGGTGTGCAATGAAACATCTTAAAAATCCCCTCTCCCCATCTCTGCCATTCTCCATGGACTCCATACAGGAAGCCACCTGCTCCCCCACAAACTCTGATTCCATCCCAACCCCATCCTGGCACCTGCCCTGAAACACTCTGCTTTCCTTTTCACTCCTGTTCGCTGGCCCCACCTTTTATCCTTACAGACTTCTCTCTCTTTCTAGTGGACACCAGATTTAATCCATTTCTATTCCAGCTTGAATGAAGAATTTCCACTTAAAGGAAACCAATACATTATTTATTCTGAGCTATTGAGATAAGCAACATGCTGATAGTGAATACCCACAGACGCTGGAGCTATTCGTGCTATCCAGGTACCTGAGGAATGCACATCTTCCAAAACTTACACACAAATCCCCAAAAGTATGAACAAAAACTTTCCAAAGTCTGATTTCTCCTCTTTTACAATTTTGCTAAATCTGGCTTTGAACACCTATCTACGAATAATTCTTTACGTGTCTATAGCACTAACTCATACTTTCTAAACCATTTTTCACAAGAATAACTGATTTGAGCCTTATACAAATTCTACAGGGCTAGAATGGTATTATTCTGTGTGGTATTACCTCAATTCCATATGAGGCATTCTTTGCTCTTCCAGAACCATCAGCAGGATAAGCAGAAGGCCAGATTTCTCTGCAAATTAGAGCAACACACACTGAAAGTTTATATGGGCCAGGCATAATTAGGAGACCACATTCAAGAACATATGCATTCATAGTAGATGCACATTATATAATCCATAACAAGTAGGTGTGTAGTACCTAATACATCTGAAGATATCTGTATTTGAAGACACACATTCATGTCTCCTCCTACATGGTGGAGGTTGTGTTCCTTGCTTTGTCCTGTCACCCTGCCACGCTGGCTGGCCCCGCTCAGATCCAGAGCCCAGCAAATACCTGGCAGAAAGAAGAAAGTTGGGAGCCAGGCACTATGCTGGATGGCACCACATTGACTGACCATGACCCCGGGAGAGACACTATAGAAAGTGTCTAGACACTAGAGACACTAGACACTAGAGAAAGGAGTTCTTGGTGAAGCAGGAAGAGAGAACAGATAGAACAGTAAAGGGGAAAGGCCAAATCCTGGAAGTCCACCTGATGGAGTTGCCATCTTGTTCCAGAAAATGTCCCAGTCCTCACTAAGGTCTGGCTTTTTAAGTCTGAGGCAGCTTCCCAGCCTTTTCTGCTTTTCCGCAGGGACTCTCCAGGTCAACTTGCCACGGAAGGCCCCAGAACATGTTCGTGTTCCTTGCAACTTGAAAAAGCCAACACACTGACTTTACAAAGTGAAGTGGCATTAAACTTTCTCTGGATTAATCAGAAAAATCTGATCTCTTATGATTGAGAAAGATGTAGTAACAATACTAAATATCAAATGTGTCCATGTTGGGAGGAAATGGTTCTATTTTCTTCAACAAAATTCTATTTTCAACTGTTGAAGGAGAGAAAAACCTTCAAACCCAGAAAGAGGAAGTGCTTTCAGCTTCCCCTCTCTTCCCACCTTAATTCAAATATCCATGAAACAAAGCAAGCAGCACGGTGTTTGCCAGAAACAGACCAAGTACACGAGGTCTGTGCTCTATAACAGATTGGTCAGTTCTATTTAGGCCACTTTCAATTTTCACTTAAAACATATCACATTTTCTTTATTTTTATAATTATACCACAATGCTGCTAAATTTACTGGGTCTAGACAGAGCTTACAGCATGCAAGGATCTGGAGCCAGGTACTAGGTTCCAATAGACCTGGCGAGTGTGGCTTGATATCCAGTGGCTCACAGGGTCAGTGTTACTCTTCCAAAGCAACCCACTGTCTGAAATTGTGTTCGGATGAGCGAGCCAGCTCCTAGTTTGTGAAACCATGTTTTGTGTTAAAGTCACCCTCAATGCTTTGTGCCCCTCCAGGGAAATCTACAAATCAATACAAATAAACAAAAAGGTAGGGAATGGACTGTTGTTAACATGTATATGACCCATGTTATGTTCTTCTTCTGTTCCAGCTGGTTGAGTGTGTATTTGGAGTGTGTGAATGATGAATCAGGAAGCGGTAGTTCTTGTTTGATTTATTTATTTATTTATTTATTTATTTATTTATTTATTTATTTATATTTTTATTTTATTTTTTTAGTTTTTTTTTAGTTCTTGTTTTAAAGGAAGAACATCACTCCTTATCAGTGCCAGTTTCCAACAGGTTATTCATCTATAAATGTTGTTGCCGCTTAGTGACCCCACGACAGCAGGTGGAGCGTCTCCTTCTCCCCCGACCCATACTCACACCTGCGTGTAGTAAGCTCCTAAGTGTCATTAGTAGCAAACACAGTCTCTGTTTAAAAGATGATAACTCAGTTATTCCAAGATAGGAAGCACTCCCTTACCCTCAACACCTGCATTAAAGTGCCAGGGGCATTTAAAACAAGTGGCCTGGTATTTATTTCCAAATACCAACAGTATTACTGCTGCAGCTAGATAAATATCACATGACGTGAAGGATAACAAACATTCTACCAAACTTCGATAGATCTGAGTTTACAGAGATTAGGGCAGACAACACGGAGAAACTCAGGCAAGCAAAGAACTTAAGATGAGACTTCCTCTCGACAGTGTGAAAAGCAGTGGGAAATTTGAGGGGGAAAAAAAGCAAATGTCAAAAGCTTTGGAGAAACAACTTGGAGAAAATAGTAGTATAGCTATTAGGGTTTAAACACCTCTGGAAGTGGATTTTGACTCTATGAGAAGCCAGTTTTGAAACTGGGCCACTGAAACTGGTTTTAAAAGGACATGAAATTGGCAATAGCAGGCTCGGGGCTGCTAAGATTTCAGGGCATTGTTAGCCAAAAGGACCTCTCTTATTTGCTGCTAAGCAAAATTCCTCCATCACAGCTTTATTTCTGAGACTTAAAGTTTGTCTCTCACTAACAGGCTTACATCTCTGAAGAAAGCATTATTTATGCTTTGGTGAAAATTATATTGTTGGGGATCCCTGGGTGACTCAGCGGTTTAGTGCCTGCCTTTGACCCAGGGTATGATCCTGGAGTCCTGGGATCGAGTCCCATGTCGGGCTCCTTGTATGGAGCCTGCTTCTCCCTCTGCCTGTGTTTCTGCCTCTCTCTCTCTCTCTCTCTCTCTCCCCTCTCTCTCTCATGAATAAATAAATAAAATCTTAAAAAAAAAAAAAGAAAATTATATTGTTATTTCCCCAGGATGACTTTCAATTGGAATTTTTTCAATTGGAAAAAAAAAAGGCCAGGAGCCCTTGACAGCTATTATTTAAGCAGAAGCATGTCTATTATAATGTGGGAATCCCCAAAATAACCATCATAGTGTAACTATGGAAACCCATTTTTACTAAAATTTCCATTCTTACTGATGTACATCCACAATTTCTGTTACCACCAGGAGTGTATTGTACTAAATGGAATGCAAATGCATAATGAAATGAAAAAAGTAAGAATACATTTTCTGGACGCTAAGATTGTCAGAGATGGCACTATAAGTTAAGAGAGGAAATCCAAGGTTGGGAGCCAGAGCTGTGGTTCCAGTTCCAGTTTTGCCTCAAAATGACCATATGCAAGGTTTTTGATGTGATGTCTCTGGAGCAGAGCACTCTCTTCTGTTTAAAGAATAAGTAAATATATAAGACTCATATGTCATATCTACATGTCTCACAGGGTGTTGGAAGAATAAAAATTAACATACAGTCACAAACTTTGAGAAGTCAAAAATACTATCCACATGAAAAATGACTTTGTTTTAAAGATTTCATTTATTTATTTGAGAGAGAGAAAGAGAGCACATGCATGAGTGGGGTTGGGGGGAAGCAGGAGAGAGAGAGACTCTCAAGTAGACTCCCTGCTGAATGTGGAGCCCAACACGGGACTCAATCATGAGACCCGGAGATCATGACCTGAGCCGAAACCAAGAATTGAACGCTTAACCAACTGAGCCACCAAGGCGTCCCAATCTGCAAAATGACTTTTATTAGAGTCCAAAAACCATAACTCACAGCACAGGGTATTCTAGAGGGCAGTCTTCAGCTTTCATGTTCTCTGTTGCCAAAGAACAAAGACGACATACGTGTATCTCTGTGAATTTTCATCTATTCTTGCAAGAGAGCAGAGACAGATCAACATTGTCAGACATTTGGAATCTCTTTTTTAATCTGTTCAATCAGGAAATTTAAAGTATTAATTTGACTCAAAATCTTACAATGTTTTAATTTACATCAAAAATCTACACAAAGCATGGCTTTCCTTCTTTCTGGAAATGTTTTCCGGAATGCCTCCCATATGCCAGGCTTGATGCCGAATACTGGAAAATCAAAGATAGCATAGAAGGCATTCAATAAGTATTTGTTGCCAGTTATTTGAACCAAAATAAGAACAAAATGGGGTTACGAGATATTATGAATTAGTAAAGATCTTCATTGCAGACTACCTTTTTTAAAAAAGAATTTATCATTTTCAAATATGATAACTCAGATTAAGCCAACAAAATCAACCAACAAAATTAAACAAAATTTAATTAATTAAATATCTGTTTAATGAAATTAAACAGATATTACAATTAGAGACTCCATTTTTACATGTATATAAATGGTTTTTAAATATTCAAAAACCATTTTTTCTCAATTACTTTTCTCATGGACCATTTTATTCACACTATTAATTTATATAATCTTATAATTGACTGAGTGAAAACAATTTTCAACTGTTTTTACCTAAGTAATCACAATTTCTATACAGGTAAAGACCAAACCAACTCCATCTGTTTTGTTGGGCTTCTGTGGCTCTTCCATACTTTGGTCTTCAATCGCGCTCTCGTCACATTCAGAACTTTCTATTTAGTTATGTTTATGATTAACCGTGAAGCTCCCTGGACATAAGAAGCATACAGACATTCAGTGGTCTCATTGGAAGATTTCCTCACAGTCCCAATTATAAACAACGACATTCTCACTTAGAAAATAGAAGACGATGAGTGAGAAATGTAACTGAAAATAACTTAGAGCCTTTGGGGCTTTTTAAACATTTAATCCTTCTAATCATTGTGTTCACAGAGCTCTACAAATCGTATCTATTAACACCAAAGAATATCCTGTCCTATAACATCATCGTCTTCTTATTTAATAAAAGTTCATTTGTTGGAACTGTTTCATGTAAAAGTAATTGAGACACAGCAGGCCACTTGTGATTTGAACAGAAATTATTTTGCTGGTGGAAGCTTCTGTCAGAATGTTCCCTACACCTAAACCACAAGGGCATTTTTGGTGACCAGAGGAAGTGGAGCAGATAGAGCTGGGATTCGCCTTCTCGTAGAGCCCAAGGGAGGAGGAAAGAGTTCTCCTGCCTTAGAAGTCTGAAAGCAAGTGAAAACAAGCTTTTCACTCCCCAGAGCATTCCTCTTGTTTAGAACATGAAGCAATTCAAATTCACTTCCCAGAATATAAAATCAGATCATGGAAGAGGAGGGGGAAAACAACTCGAGCAAAAAAGGCTGAAGGAAGCCATGTGTCATTAATTCAGTTATAAATTATTAGCCAAAAGCAGCCTCTCAGCATTTGTATTTGATGAACAAAAATTGATTGCTTCAAGGGCGTTTCAGTCCTTTTGATGTTTCCATCTTTTAGCCCACCACAAATCTGAATCCTTAACAGAATGATTATAGCATTATAGTAATCCTGAGAGCCAATACGAAAGGATTTGCAAGAGCAAGGGAGATCAATAGTTTGAAAAAAGAATGTCTTTTTGAATTGACAGCGCTGTCTCGCCTGATCGTGAACCTGAACAAAATCAGTGGGGCCTGAGTACACAAGGCCCGGTGCAGGCCCAGCGAGCTGCAGCCAGGAGCCGGGCCCCGCGCGCTTGAATAGGCCTGAGCACTGAATATTTCTAAAGGATTAAACCCCAACTAATGGCAACCCAAAGATATTTTGCAAACAATCGGCCTCTCCCCAAAATAGTGAAGATAATGCATTACGGGGCTGGGTTTGGCATTCAAAAGACTGGGTTCAGCTACAGGTTCAACATTTGCTTTGGCCCCGAGTTTGAGATTATGGGAAATTGGATTAGAGGTGACGTCGTCCTGATGGCTATCTCCTCTGGGCCACTTTGAAATGAGGAATCTGCCGCTGCATGTCAGGGTGGACCGGAGACAGCCTTGTCCCCAACACCTCACATATCAGAAAACCCTATGGGCCAGAATTGCTTAAAGTCGCAGTCGCCTGCGTCTATGGGATTTCCAAGTTGTAACATCATCCGATACCTCAAAAGACAGAGAGAGGCAGCTGACCGTTAAAGGCCCCTGGAACAATTCGAGGATTAGCATAAAATTATCCATAAAGGAGGGCAAGTACGGCAGTGGCACTTGCTCACCACAGTGGGGACATTGTTAAGGGGCGCAAATGGACTCGGTCAAAGTGCGAAGGCATCGGAACATTGTCTGAGGACCTGCATGTTATTTAACGTTGATGGGTATATTTCCCAGTTCTTTGTTTCCTCAACAAGAGGCCGGCTCAGTCCACTGGAGAGAGGCGTCAGGGGACTTCAGATGGCACACATCTGGAGAACATCCCATGGAAAACTGTGAATGGCTAAGTAATCTCTTTCAGTACCAAGACAAGGAGTGGTAATTTATGGCTTAACAGACTACGAAACCTGACATCCATTCCGAATAACAAACTCTAGACCGACTGATGTGGCGGAGTGGGCCTGGACGACGGCGATCAGCAGGAGGAGAGCAAGTCTTCCAAATGACATGAGTTTCACGTTGTCTCCAAGACGGAAAACAACTCGCCTGTGACCGAGCTGATGGTTTCAGGGCCCTCCGCAGGATGGCCTTGCTGGCGTGGGGCACTGCGGCGGCGACACTGGTCCCCACTCTGCTGCCATCTAGTAAGAGTGGCTCAAATTAAAAGCATGTTACAGTCCCAGTCCCTGAGAGGTGTGCTGGAGCAGATTACGCGTTTTATTTGGAAGCCATGCATCATAACATGTGATCCTGAAAGTTAACCTTTTTTTGAAGCTGTTTAAAATGTTTTGTAGCTGTTCTTGTCCAAACGAATCAAAAGAAGGATAAGCAGGAACTGGCATAAATAATAGCCGCCTTAAAAGGGGGCAGCAAAATTGATAGCTCTACAAATGGCAGCCACCTGTACCAGGAAAACTCAAAGAATGAGAATAAGTATTTGAAGAGAAAGAATAATTGAAGATGTGACAGCAAAGAATAGAAATCACTCCCCAGAAGGTGTTTAAAAAGCTCTTCTCTCTCCTACTTAATCATTGCTCCCTTAAGCCCATAAATTAAAATGCAGTGCATATGTTATATGCATTATAAGTATGAATACTTATGTTATCTAAAGCATCTTAACTCTGCCCAGCTTGTTTTCATACTGCCAGACTCAATTCCACTAATGATATAAGAACAACAAAATCTTACAGGGAACTGTTCTGCATCATGTTCTCTTACAATTTTATTAAATTATCATATTGATGGTCGGTTACTCAAGGCCCTCTTAGCAGCACCAAAACAAAATCTTGATGTCTCTGACTAATAAAGTTTCTGATTCTTTCCTTTGCTAAAGGCATAACGGATATTTCACCAAATTTGAAAGAAATTTGTAAAAAAGAGTAAAGCAGTTAATCTCCAAGAATTAAAATGGTGCCACTCAAGGTAGCCAGTTGAGTTATACCTTTGTTACATTAAAATAAATGTCTTAAAGGGGTTTATCATTGGAAAAAGAAATGTGGGGTGACGGGCTCTGAGGGGGGGCACTTGGTGGGATGAGCACTGGGTGTTATGCTATATGTTGGCAAATTGAACTCCAATAAAAAAAATAAATAAAATAAAAAAAAGGAAAAAGAAATGTGGTTTCCTAATTTGTGAAAGAATGAACAATATTTAATTCTAGAGCTTCAGCAAATTAATAATTCAATTCAACTGATATAATAGGCATCAATAGGCCCTGTCATAGAGACCCAAGAATGAATGAGACATTGCAAGGAATTTTGTAATATAGTAGGGGTAATCTATGTATGTATACCCAGATGTGCTCTTAGTAGTATTGTTTCATTATTGTCAGTGTCATTAAAAGCTGGTACCGATTAAAAAAAAATGCCTATTCTTCTAAGGAATTTTGGCAGGAAAGAGCCATGTGTAAGCAATAAGAGTGCAGGACAAGCCAAGAGACACCAGGCAATGCCAACCTTGTCCAAGTACTTCCCTTACAACAATACACCCAGAATATGTCTCATGGGACACTTGTCCTGAAAAACGTTGTCTACAGAAAAAGGATTCCATGGTCAATTTGTTCAGGAATGACTAAGACTCTAGAGCAAATGGAGAATTACAATGTGTATCATTGTATAATGTCTTTAAAATGCTTCAATAAAGAAAAGAGTTGAACTGTGTTTAAATTCAGTATTTCACAGAATATTTGCACATGGACCTTTTTTATTCATTACATTCATTAACATCTGAAAACAAGATTTCTAAGGAATACACTTCGGGAAATTGGGCTGTAGCCACCATCTGGTCTGGGTTTCTGGGTTGCCCAAAGTGAGGATTCCTCTGCTCTGAGATTCGACTTTACTTGACACCAGAAATGTTACACAGCTTCTTTCTTAAACATGAATTAGCACTATTACAAGTATTCTTTATAGAATTTGAGGTACCTCTCAAACACTGGGTTAGAAACAACTAAGTGTAATCAATCATCATTTCGAAAACTCTCAGCTCAATTATAAAATTAGACTCCAAATTTGTATAACTAAACCAGATGAAATGTTCCAAGTGTTCCAGGTGTTAAAAAAAACAAATAAACAAAACAACTGTTTGAAATAGATGTGAAGATCAAGTTCCACTGCAACAAAAATAAATGAATAACTGAGTAGATTAGATAGATAGATAGATAGATAGATAGATAGATAGATAGATAGATGATAGATAGATAGCAATAGGATGGCAGAAGTCACAGGTGAGTAGTGGAGGCCTGTGGGTTGGTGGCAGTGGACCTGTGAACTTGATTTGCAATCATCACTGATCAGAACCAAGAGTCTTTAAGGTTTTTGGTTGCTTAAGCCAACTTGACTGCCTTAAGTAAAAACAGGGAATTAATTATATAGACAGAGAAGACTTCATTAAACTGAGAGGCAGGAATATAGTCGGAACTGCCAAGCCACCAGGAATTCTGTAGGGTCAGTTCTGTTTGAATCCCTCTGAATCACATGTTGGCTTCTTTTGTCTGCTCCATTCTTTTCTCTCTCTGCAAACAGGCTTTTTCTACTTCTCTGCACCAATGGCCCAATATGGGGGCCCTATGGCTCCCAGGTTTACACGTTACAGTACTAACCACACCAGCCACATGCAGTGACTAAAAGTCTTAGTCCTGAAGCCAAATTTTGGGAAGAAAGAATGTGACTGTTCTATTTTATGTCAGGTGTCCTGACAGCATTGGCTAAAGAGATAGGTAACAGCATATCAATAGGACTGCCAAAGGCCCACCCTGTGGAGCTGAGAAATAGTTCCCAAAGAGCCATAGGTAGCACAGGGGTTAAGGAGTTAGCATTGTGTCTTGAGTAAACAGGCCATACAGTCCCACAGATGTAGGAAGACTGTCAAATGCCATTACTAATACTAATAATGGAAAGGCCTAAGGAGCAAATTAATGGAGTAGAATTGCAGTGCTTTGTAGAATATCATAATCTCACTTCAGAGAAGAGGATGCAATGAGAGACTTCTTCCCCTCTTGTCTGACAACATGAAGTAATTTTTTAATACGAAAAATGCCTTTAAGGGGATCCCTGGGTGACTCAGTGGTTTAGTGTCTGCCTTCAGCCCAGGACATGATCCTGGAGACCTGGGATCGAGTCCCACATCCGGCTCCCTGTATGGAGCCTGCTTCTCCCTCTGCCTGTGTCTCTGCCTCTCTCTCTCTCTCTGTGTCTCTCACAAATAAATAAATAAAATCTTAAAAAAAAAAAAAGAAAAATGTCTTTAAGATAATCTTTCAGGTATGGTCCCCCTTAATAATAATTGCTAACGTTTTCTGAGACACTGTTCTAGGTTTTTTAGGTGTAATAACTCAATTAATAATCTTGACAACCCTACAATTAAGTACTAGTTTCATCCCCACTTTGCAAACCTCGAAGCTGAGGCTTAAAAAGGTTAAGTAAATTTTCAAAGGTCACACAGCCAGCTAGGTTTTCAACCAAAGGAGTCACAGTGGAGCCCTCAGAGTAATCAGTCTGTCCAATCCAGAGTCCGGGAGAAAACTGATGCTGCCCCGAGCTGTACATACAACCAAAGTGCCTACTCGGCTTAGTCTCGAGATCACCCACCTTTCCCTTGAAATAAAGTAAATATCCTCAAACTTTAAATTGCAGTTTAAATCAGTGGGCTAACAAAGGCTAGGAAACACACAAAATTCACTAATAACACAAGACTTGAAAAATGACTGCCTCCGAAAGCAGTCAGACACACACCCTGTATACCACATGTAGAGAGACAATTCACAGGGCCTGAGAACAAGAGTTTTTCCTTATTCATGAGTTGAGGAAGAATTAAAAGAGTTTGTGTTGGGGGTAAAAAAGCTTCCCTACCAGGTTCGTTCACTGGAGTTAAAGGACAGTTAATTTTAAAATATGTGCACTTAGGAACAGCGTTTGATCTGCCAACAAGTAAACCAAGAATTTTCAATAAAATGGAAAAAAGTTTTAAAGTCTGGAAGTGATATAAAATTGTCATGAAAAATAAAATGTTTCAGTCCTGTGATAGCAGCTTGGTGCCAGGTCTGATAGACACTGTAGGATCCAGAGATTTCCCAAACCAGGGGCATATGGCAGAGAATGTTTGTGTAGACCAGTCAGGTCCGGTGCTGGACCAGCCTCTTAGCATTCAACAGATAGTAGGTGCTTGAGGATCAGTTTCCATCCAGCTTCAGCTGGAAGAGAAAGAATTTCAGGTTGTCCCAATGTGGTACCAGAAAAGCTCTCCTCCAGGTTTTCCATCGTCCTTGCTGCAGTCCATGCGTGGACACACTGCCAGGTGACTTGGGTGCACTCTCTCACGGATGGCCTCGCATGGCTTCCAAACAGCACATATGCTGTCAATTAACACACTGGTTTTCAAAGAGGTGACTCTGCTCTTAACTACACGGTTCTGTTTATGGAACCACAGAGGCAACAAAAGGTTCAGCAGCTGGGATGCAAGAACCAAAGTTGAAGGATTGAGAGAAGCTAGGGCTGGTAACAAATTCAAGGAGTGTTCCTGGGATGACACAGAAGCATCGAGTGAGAGCAGAAGCCTGGGTATGATTAGCACAGGCTCCCTGCGAGAAGAGGCCTACCAGTGCGTGAGGGACAAGAATGCTCAGCGGCAAGCCTGAAAATGCACTTTTCCTCTCTGGTCCTCAGCACAGCAGCCTCCACATCAACCCCAGAGAACACAACTGAGTACCCTGAAAAGCTCCACTTCCAGATGAGAAGAAATACAAGTTAGAGAAACTCAAGAGTTCCTTGAGTAAGAACTGTTCGCAGCCTCATTAGAAATGACTGTCCTGGTTAAGAAAAGACCCTGGTCATCATATGCATAAGCTACCTACGGATTATCAGTTTCCAAAGTCAGGACTGCAAAACATTACACTCACTGCATTAAATGAGATAAACTTCTCTTCCCTTAACAGTGTGGGAGGCCCTTGAGAATCTCATTCTGCTTCAGGCACATCATTTAACACTATTTATCATTCAGCTGAAGATGTGTGAAATTGCTAGTTAACACAATTCCCTCGGAAGGCCTGTCAGATTAAAAAAAAAAAAAAAATCCCAGCTTTCACTGTTTGCAATATGTGTCCTATATATAAATGAATATAACTGGAGTCAGACCCACAGCTAATATTGATATTGCTGTGTTCATCTCTGTGCTTCGGGGTTGCAGGGACAACATGCACAGTCACTGGCTCCCCTGCTCCCGTCTTCTCTTGACCCTCTCTCCCTTTCTCTTCCCTTTGAACCTTTTGAGCACTTTCCCATGTTACCCCTTTTGAATCTGGCCTGCTTTCCTTATTATGCCTTCCCTAGGTCCCTGTGGATTGTGGCATATATTCTCCAAATATGAATGTAAAAATCAGTCCAGAAAGAATCATTTGATAGAATTTGATAGATCTACTACTGGAAAGATGTGGGTGGGGAGGGGATGAGGGTGGGAGGGAAGGGAATGATTTAATGCTTTGCAGAAAAATCATCCTTCTCTACAAGCAGAAAGTATAACCCATTAGCATTCCAAACAGGCTGTTCAAAGCTTTCAAATGGCAAAGCTGAGCTGGTCTCGTCCTCTCCCAAAGCACACACATCCCAAGGGTGCCTCCGACCTGGAGCCTCCACACACGCGGCTGGCACAGCATCTGGGATTTTATCACCAGTGCAGAGAGTGAGTCTGGACAGACCCACTGCTGGTTACTCCAAATTTTTTTCATGACTGAATGGCTTGATATGCATTAACTCGCATGGTATTCTTTGTAGTTGTTTTTTGCAGATATTTGCTCTTTCGACACGTTTGTATTACAAAGAGGAACATATGGCTCCCAAAAAAACTATTTCTATATGTATAGCCTCCAGAGTTTTCAGATCTTTTTGTTTCTAATTTAGCTTTACAAAAAAGGAGAAAGAAACTTTTTTTTTTTTAACACTTTAAAGGTGTTGTTTGTTTTGTTTTGTTTTTCTGAAAGGACCACATACAATCATACTTAAAATTCCTCAAGGTCAATGGAGTTTGAGCGTATACATTTTACTTAGGAGATAAATAATGATCTTCAGGAGGCTTAACAGATAAGTACAAAGATGGGATTCTCATGGAGAAAAACTGCACAGAGCTACAGAGAACCATCGTGCCCCTCATCTGGAATTTCTTCTGGCCTCCACCCACCCAAACTCAAGCAGACTACCTCCATCATCATGACTAGGACCTTGGCCATTGGGATTCAGAGGCTATACTCCCTTGACAGCTGGGGTGCAGAGAATCACATGGGAGATGTGGAACCAATGGGAATAAAAAGTGTCCCCCCAAATCAATAGCAGAAAAGTGGGTAGATCCTATTGTATAATGTCTCTTTCAGTTGAGGTATCCTGGCCCAAGTAGGAAAAAAAAAAAAACTATAAAGATGACACATATCTATTTACATCATTGTAAGTGCTGAAATAGCTTTCAATGACCTAAGGACTGAGATTTTTCAGCGATGAAAATCATAGTTACTTGTAGTTACTTATCGCAACATTTTCTATGATGAATGACTAGGGCAAAAAAATTACTTGATACTCACTCTACCCCATGATTTACCTCCATAATGCAAAAATAATTATAATAAATGAGATGTTTCTTAGATGATATCAAAATAAAATGGTTCGGTGCATGAGTGTCAAGATCATTCCACCCAGCTTTCAATCTTGATTCTATCGCTTATTAGCTTGTGGCCTCGGTCTGCTAACTTATCCTCTCTAAGCTTCAGTCCCTGCATTTAATTAATACTCAATAGGTGTTAATTCCACTTATTATTGTGAGTCATTTCTACATTGGTAAAGAAGCATTTATACTAGTTATTTTGGTCAAAATGTTAACTGGTATAACAAACAACTCCAAAACTTCAGTGAGCTTAAAACAATGAAAGTGTTTCTCATTTACGTCACAGGACAAGGTATGCGAGTAATTCTGCTCACCAGTGTGGGACTCAGACTCTTCCTATCTAGTAGCTTCTCCATGGTCTATGGCCTTGGAGTCCATCACTGGATCCTCTCCATCCAGCCTGCAGAAAGAGAGCTCAGGTAAGTGCAGGAGATTTGGGAGGCCAGGCCTAGATACAGCCTATATCATTTTCACCACTTTTTATTCACCAGCATTTAATTGTATGGCCCCACCTAGATGCAAAGAGGCTGGAACATGGACTCTAGCAGCATGCGCAGAGGAAAGGAGAACATGGTTCTGCAGCAACAAGACATCCTTATTCATATTAGCCATTTTGATACAGAGGGCATTTATAAGGGAGTTACCCTGAATGTAAAGATGAAAAGAGAAAGCAATGTCTTTATGGTCTTTCAAAGTAATGGTATTTATATATGTTATATGTATATAGATGTATATACATGGCTTGGCCCATAGGAGGTGCTCAATAAGTGTTAGATATTTCATTAATTACTGTTTATGGATTTACAAATCTTGGGCACATTATATACCAAATACCCCATGTGAGGCTGTAAAATATTCTTTCCACAGATCTTTCAAAACCTGTGTATCTATTTCACATTCTCCTTTTATTGGACTCAGAGAAAAACAGAATATCCACAGTAGGAAGATAAAATCAAAGTCCCAGAAGCAATATTAAGTTCTACATTTTCTAATAATCCTGCTACTTATTTCTCCTAGATCTCATCTCAGCTTCTCTTATTTTGTTGAGAGTATTGAAAATGGAAAAGAGAAATGGAGTAGAGATATTTTATGTAACCTGGTAACACTATTGTGTTATCAATTAAGAACATGATCTTCTTCACAATTTATGTATCTCATAGCTCTCATTTAAAAATGACCTAGAGGGACACCTGGGTGGCTCAGCAGTTGAGCACCTGCCTTTTGGCTCCAGGGCATGATCCTGGAGACCTGGGATCGAGTCCCACATCAGTCTCCTGCATGAAGCCTGCTTCTCCCTCTGCCTGTGTCTCTGCCTCTCTCTCTTTCTCTCTCTGTCTCTCTCTCTGTGTGTGTGTGTCTCTCATGAATAAATAAATAAAATCTTTTTAAAAAATAAAAATAAATATAAATAAATAAATAAAAATGATCCAGAATTTCACTCATTTTGCAGAAGATCCTGAGAATCAATTAAATTGAGAGTATCATTTCACTCATTTTTTAAAAGATTTATTTATTTGAGAGAGAGAGAGAGAGAGCATGCAGTGGGCAGGGGCAGAGAGAGACTGAGAGAATCTTAAGTAGGCTCTATACCAAGCACAGAGCCCAATGCAGGGCTTAATCTCATGACCGTGAGATCATAACCTGAGCTGAAACCAAGAGTTGGAGGCTCAACTGACTGAGCCACCCAGACACCCTTGGGAGCATCATTTGAAAGAGTAATAAGCTTATACCAACTAACCCCACAAAACATAAACCTATAAAGAGGAAGAAAATATTACATGATTTAAATCTAAAGGGGGACTTGTGTTTGTCAGGTCTATGAAATACACTAGCAAATTATTTCTTCCCTGGTGATACCCTGTGAGAGTTAATTCAGAAATGTGACAGAAATTATGTTTATTTTATAGAAATTACAGTTATCAATGGGGGACAATCTTCAATCCAAAAAAGAGCACAAGTTAGTTTTTGTAGAAAATTTTATTTTTTGAGTCTAAGAGAATTTGTTTCAATCATTTTCCAGCAAGAAGAAGAATAGACCTATATAATGTTGACAAAATGGTATCACGAAATAAAATTAAATTAAGCTTCCATTAGGAAGCTTATCTTATGATAAGAAAATACCAGTTAACACATCCTGAGTATTTACTACATGCCAGATAGTGTTCTAGATCCTGTGAGGTCACTCTATTATTATCTTCATTGTACTGATGGGAAAATGGAAACCAAGAGACGTTTAGCAAAGTGCCTTAAGTCATGGTGCTAGCTCGGGACAAAGCTGGAATTTGAATAGGGAACCTTGTTCACGTTGTTAACTGCTATCAGTCCTGAACAACAAACTCTCTGAAATGTCAATGCAATGTGTTAAATATTTCTAATGCCACTTCTGTGTTGAAAAATTACCATTTGGTATTCCAAGCCAATAGTTGGTCTCTAGTCATGAACCTAAGGACAGAGTGATGAGACTAAGCTAGTTGTTTCCCAGTTATTTCCTGCCCCCTCTCCTCACCAGAAGCACCTCCCTCAAAAAGTGACTGCATGTTCTTTGCATCCGACTGACTGAACAGCATGGAAAGCAGGTGAGAGGCAAAGAGAAACTAATAACACAAGGGTTTGTAATCTCCCAAATTGGGACTGGGTGGGAGAGGATGAACGTGCCAAAGGCTCTCAGAAGTTCATGTTCATGTGCATCTTGAAAACAGCATCTCCTCTCCCAGATGCCTGATCCTAAAGCCCATGGGGGGATTTGGCTTTGATGTGAAGTTGCACAGTGAGCACCCAGAAGCAAGAGTCTCACATGGCCAGCCTCCTAGAGAGGGCTGGGGGTGCTGATTCACAGAGGATGCTATCCCTCCTCACCACTCCTGATGCCCCCACCCCAGCCAAGTGCAAGCAAGCTCAAGCTTACAGGCGAGCCACATGGAGGATGCACATTCCCCAGCTCTTGCAGTATCAGATAAATGGATAATGGGTGGATTGCAAAAGAGGAGTCAAACGCTCTTGGTCCTTATTGCTTTTCTCAGTTGGTGCTTGCCATGAAAAGAGTAAAAGCTTGTTCCTTTTTTATTTTTTGCACATTGAAGGGTATTAACCTTTTATGGAGAGGAGATGGATTGGTCTTTTTGAAGTGCTTGCTTTGCTATTATAGCTCAAAGAGAGAAATCAGTTCCGCATTAAGCCGAGTCTCTCATAGTAGCCTGGGAGACCAGAGGGACATCAGGTTTCCACTTTCTGAACCTAAGACACACAACTAAGAGAAAGTCATAGGATATCTCAGGTCTGCTCAGAGCCACTTGCAAATTAGTAGCTATAATTGGATCAAAACTAGCTAGCTGTTGTTTGTTGCTAAATGGGTGCAGCAAGGAGAAGCCCCTCCTGCCCCCAATGGGAAAAAAATGGCTCAGACAGACACAAGAAACAAGAAGTGAGACAATCTCTCAGGACTTAGGGAGTTGCAGCTTTTCCTCAAACTTTCTGAATTGTTATGTAATGAGGAAACTTGGAAAACCACTTCAGAAATGCACCCGGACACTCAGAGTGAATGAGGAGAGTGCTGTCCTCCATTGGTCTTCTCACCTCCAGGGCTGAAAGCTACCCGCCCTCCTGGCTTCAGCTGCACACAGTAAGTTCCAGGATGAGACACAGCTCTTCCTGTTCTCTTTTCCATCCCTGTTCTCTGCCTCAAAACTCTCTGGCCCTCAACATCACACCCCGAATTTGATATTCTCATGATGGCAGCTTCACAGCTAACACTTGCTCCTGGGCTCACAGCGGTTCTCAATGCACCCAAGGGGCAGGGGCTCACCACCCTGATATGCGTCCACAGCTCTACCCATAACTCAATTGTGGTGTTTCACCTTTGTTACAGAATGAAAAGTCTGGGAAGAGGCCTTGAGTAAGTCATTTAAAAATCTCCAAGCCTCAGCTTCCTCACCTGTCAAGGGAGGATAATAAGGTTGAGGAGGAAAGCAAATATTAAAATCTATGACCAATTTCCAGGCTTATTGTAGTTCCTCTTCCTTTTTGTCTATCACCATGGTGACTCACTCTGCGCTCCAAGCACAACAAAGTTCCTTTAACGAGCTGGGACAGTTACCCAACCCAAAGTATTTCGAGCCATGAAGGACATCCCACCAAATCGTTCATATTTATCTCAACTTAAATGTTCATTTGAGGTTACATTTCTGAAACCTTTGAATTTCAGCAATAGAGGAATAAATAACACGAAGGTGGAAAAGTGGATTGATAACATCATTACCCCAAACTTCATCCCCTTGAAGGGTTTTGTTTGTTGTTGACATCTCAACCAGGGAACAATACGCTCTTTAGAGCACTAGCGGGAGAAGAGGAGGAGACAATGGTAAGTGATCCACTGCTACTTCCTCACTTTTCCTTCATGATGGCTCCTGGTTCATCTTTGGTGGCAGGCTACCTCTGGGACCCCAGGCCAAATCATATCATTAGAGGTAGAAAGCAGTAAATTCCTGTTTCCACTCTAGGCATCAGAGCAGCATATTTTATAGTGGGCTGCAGATGCTAAATTATTTGAATCTTCGTTCAGATGTTCCTAATTTACATTGTCTGTGGCAAATAAAAAGATAAGTACAATCCATATTGCAAATGCATCATACTATGATAAATCTGTAGCCTTCTTTCTCTGGGCCTTCTCCACCTCGTGGAATTTATATTGCAGTCATAATAATGTCAGACCTACACTATGAATATCTTCCTGCTAATTATGCCTAGTTTTTAAAACAGTGCCCATTTATGAAGACAGTATTATGGCATTCTTGATTATACCCTAAATAATTCTGTAAACATAAAACATGCTGAATAATATTGGAATTCCACTAAAGAACTACAATAAAAATAAAACTATCACATGCATTCCAACATTTTTTTCTCTTTTTATGAAGAATGCTTTTGATGAGATGCAATGTCCTTTAAAATCTCTGAGCTGGAAATATCCATAAATATTAATTCTAACTTCAGTTTAATCCTAGAAATACAAATTATAGAATTTAGCTCAAAGAACAATATCAAAATAATAATGATGATAATAAACATAGCACTAATCATAATAAAGAATATTGATTGAGTATTGAGCTAATTAAGTCCTAAGTACCCAGTGCTTCCATGCTTGGGAGATACTACTTCTTAATCCTTTTATAAATCCTTTAAAGTAAGGACTCTTCCCCAATTTTTGGTTGAGGACCCTGAGACTTGGAGCAATCTAGTACTTTGCTCAAGGCCACGTTGCTGGTGTGATAGATTGTGATTAGAAAGGTCATAATTAAGGTCATAATTGAGGTCATAATTAAACTGCTTATTTTTATGGGTCCTCAGATTCCAAAAAAGCTAGGAGCAGAGATGGCTAAGTCTTTCTCCAGAGAGGTTTTCAGGCCATCTCAACTTTTTTTATTTTGCGCATGCATGTAAAAGACCTAGAAGGCAAACTTAACACCGTTGGATCTTGTAGACAGAGTCTCAGTGGCTGTAGTACACATGTAACATAAATGTTGGGCTCTGATTCAACGTCAGATATTCTCATGATGGCAGCTTCAACAGCTAACACTTGCTCCTGGGCTCACAGCAGTGCTCAATGCACCCAAGGGGCAGAGGCTCACCACCCTGATACACGTCCACAGCTCTGTGTTGGCACACAGGATACAATTGGAAGATGTGTTGGCACACGGGACACAATTGGAAGACCTGTAAGACTCTGCTGGTTGTTTTCTTCCTAATGCTCCTGACAACCCAACCCTATTTTATTCACATCCTGTCACTGTGTTCATGGCTTCTTCACTGCAAGAGTTTCTCAGGACATTGGCAGCAACAACAGGGCCCTCCCACCCCTTAAACAGGATCTTGTAAAACCATGGCAATTGATGGGGATGTTCTAACATTTTAAAAATTTGATTTAATTTCCAAAGCTTAATTTGCATCCATCTTGGCCAAGTTTATGGTCCTATACAGCAAGTTCAGGCCAGTGACATGTGACAGAGTCTGGAGGCGTAGGTGAGGATTATTACTCCTGTATCTGTGATGGTCACCTATACCTATGACATGCATGAGAATCTGGAACAGTGCCATGCTTTGATGGTCAAGTGGAGAGCTAGGTTCTCAGTACTTGAAATAAAAATATTCACTTGTGTTCAAATGGACAATTTTAAATATTAATTATTAACAAAATTAATAATTAAGAGACACATGTGCTAGGGACACTAAAATGTAATTTACTCATCCTGACATTAAAAAAAGAGAGAGAACAAATTTGCCTATAATTTAAATTTTAAAATCGAATGCAGTAAAAAAAACCTGAAAGGCTAATAGCTTCATTAAAAACTATATTTATCCCCCCAAACTTATCTCAAATCTTAGTGCAATTTAAGTGCATGAATATATAAGGCAATTTGAAGTTGCATGAATAGCCTCTGTGCTACCCCACACCCCAGGACATCACTACCAATAAAATCTCACACTTAACAAAAAGAAAATGATTCCATGTGCCTTGTGGAAAATTGGAAACATTAGCAGAGATCTGTGCAAATGAATTTTTTTCTGATCAATGAGAACTTATTAAATAGGGCTTGGTCTGAAATGACTATTGTAAGGTTTGGGGTACACTAATTTTTCTTAATACTTAAAAGGTTTATATTCTTTATATCCTTCACAGATTCTTTTTTCCAGGGGATAAATGAAAAAGAAAATCCAGTTCAATTCATTTCCTCCAATATAGCACACTAGGACTTCCTCATTTAAACCACAGACAATGTCCTCTCTAGTCTCCTCCTCCTCCCCTGAGCCTGAATAGAGGGATACTCTCTCAATGTATGCTCAGCCACCAGCTACCCCAAGTCACTTAAGTAAACACGGAGGCACCTTGGTGAAAGCAATTGCATGGTCTGAATACCATCAACTGACACTTCTATTCAGTGACCCTCTCAGGTCTCAGAAATGGTCTTTTCAAATTCCGGGTCTTGAGATATTGATTTCAATCAGCAGCTTTTCCTAAGAGCATCATTTCAAAAATAGCCCTGTCACAATTTCTACGATCTCATCTCAGTTTCATCTGGGCTTTGTATTCCTATTTGAAACCATTCAGCGAGATGACACCAGAGGGCTTTACTGAGGCATTGATTCAACTTCATGCATAGGCAATGGAATTTATTCTTCTGTATATGAGAAAACATTAATATTTAGGTTTGTAGAAGGAGATTTCAGGTTTACACAGGCCAGTTACTTTTTTTCTCTTCTTGTAGAAATAAAAAGCTCAAACTAGACCACTCCCATTATGAAATTCTCAAGCTTACTGCCAAACCATTGACTTACAAATCAACATCAATTCTACCCTTTTGGAACATATTAGAGATAAACTGGGTGGAGGAGGGGCAGTAAAAAAAAAAGACATGTGGCAGGTGAGCACACAGGTAAGTAAAGCAGAAACATGAAATAGTGAACTATAATTTCAACATAAGTGTCTTCCAAATTGGCCCCTGACACTTACCCAATAGTAAGTTTTTCTCAAGTTGTAATTATAAGCTGCCTAGCAAATATTTATTTAATGACAGTAATTGAAAGAAGGTTGATGTGCATCATTTCACTTTGCAGCGAGAATGCAGAGGCTCAGGGTCACCCATAATGATGTCTGTTAAAGACCCTTAGATTGTCCTGATAACTCTCCCATGACAGATAAATTCAGGTTATTTTTCTATTTCAAAGGGAAAAGGAAAAGAATGTATCTTAATTACTTTCTATGCTTTAAACCCTGTAATAAATACTTTCTACATGTTCTTTCATTTAATCTTCCCATAGGCCCTTAGAGGAAGTAATATTACATTTAACAAATGAAGAAACAGGCTGATATTAAGTGACTCGCTTGCATCATTAGAAAGAGGCAGGATTGGGATTTGAATCCAGTTCTTCAAAGCACAGATAGAGGCATAGTTTTAGCATATACTATGTACCAGGCATTCTGTGAGACGAGGGGCATTTACAGCTGAACAGCATTCAGTTTCTGCCCTCAGAGAGCCATATTCAAATAGACAAACACAAGAAATTGATGACAACTGATAATATAGAGGAAAAATCCTGAAGTTGAACATTAGCACACTGAATACAGAATATATTAAAAGAACAATTTGAGCAGGTTTTGGCCAGCGATGCAGGGTTTTTCAACATTAGGAAAAAATGTTTCAAATTAGGAAATTAAGGAAGACACATATTATTATCTTGAATGCCAAAATGGTACATGCTAAAATTGAATATCTGTTATTGAGGTTTTCCAAACTTACTAATATAGAAATCAAATAATAAATAATTGCAAATATAGAAAAATAAAGATTCCTGTCTACCCAGAAAATCCAAAGGCATCAACTAAAAACTATTTGAAGTAACAAGAGTTAAAATAAAATATCATTAGTATAAGATATACAAAAAATAAGCACTTTCCTAAACACTATCATTTCAAATTAAAAAAAAAAGTTATATAAAAAGATCCATGTGTTAGTAGATCACAAAATTATTCAGTACCTAAGAATAGAGTCAAGAAATACACAAGGCCTATACGAAACAAGATCTGAAACTTTATTAAAGGATAAGCATATAGTCTCATATACTACTGGGGGAAAAAATCCACTTTTACAATGTCTTGGGAGAGCAGTTTGGTAGTATTTATCAAAATTGAATATATTCTGAGTCAGCAGTTTTACTTCTAGGAATCTATTCTGCTGAAATTCAGTGACAGATGCAAAAGGATCTATTTGCAGAGATATTTATTATTTATGCGTATATAATGTAAAATCATGAATAAAAATAGGGAAAAAGTGGATCTCTATTAAAAAGGGAATAGGGCAGCCCGGGTGGCTCAGCGGTTTAGCACCGCCTTCAGTCCAGGGCCTGATCCTAGAGATCCAGGATCGAGTCCCACGTCAGGCTCCCTGCATGGAGCCTGCTTCTCCCTCTGCCTGTGTCTCTGCCTCTCTCTTTCTCTATCTCTCTGTGTCTCTCATGAATAAATAAATAAAAATCTTTAAAAGATTTTTAAAATTATTTATTTATAGATAAATATTTTATCTTTTACAAATAAAATAATTTAAAGTTATTTATTTATTTATTTATAAATAAATAAATAAAAAGAGAATAAATCGTGTTGCCTGGGTGGCTCAGCGGTTGGGCACCTGCCTTTGGCTCAGGTCGTGATCTCGGGATCTGGGATCAAATCCCACATCCAGCTCCCTGCATGGGAGCTTCTCTCTCTGCCTGTATCTCTGCCTCTCTCTCTCAGTCTGTATCTCTCATGAATAAATAAATAAATCTTTTTTAAAAATAAAAATAAAAAGGGAATAAACCATGGCACACCCATACTATAAAATATTATATATCCATTAAAGAGAATAAAAGAGATACATAGAACCAACATGAAGGATGCCCATAATACATTGTTGAATGAAAAAAAATAGCAAAATTGTATGTATTCTTCTTATGACTGTAGCATGTCCACACTGTCAATTTTGTAACTAGCCTGTTGTTTTTATAATTCAAGAAAGATCCTACAACTCCTAGTGTGCTCTATAACTATCTTAACAGAAATATGAACCAAGTGCTGTGTGAGCCCAGAGAGGAAGTGTAAAACTTTCCCAAAAGGGAGTCAGACTTTAGGCATCACAGAAGAACTCCATGCCCTAAAGGGTGAAGAAGAATTTTCCCCATAAAGAATGGCTGTAAAGCAGTCCAGAGAACAGCCGGTACCAAGGCATAGGGGAGCGAAAGGAGTGGCACATTCCAAGAAGAGGGACACCTCAGAAACCTAGGGTGTCCAGGAGGGCCCAGACAGAGAAATGACCCAGGAGGTAGTTGGTGGCTCAGCTGTGAAGCACCTCGTGTGACAACTAAGGGATTTAAATTTCGTTCAGGTGCAATAGGGACACAAGAGAGCTTTTTAAACAGATGAAGTGTATAAAATCTGTGGGAGGAAGACTCTGCCAACAGGGAGGGAGATACACTGCAGAGAACAGGAGAAGGGAAATTAGAGGGTCTCAAAATCAGAACGTTGAAAGCAAATTGCAAACCCCTTCGCCCAAAGGAAAAAGAGAAAACCTGAGGCAGCTATAATCACGTTTATAGGATCCAGAGTATTATTCTGGATAATGAGAATTATCAAGGCTGGGTAGCACAAGCCACAGGAAGTTTCCTAACAGGGACCATAGAATGAAATGCAATAACCTGAAATATATTTACCAGGTTTCTGGTGCTGCATGGGGCGCTGTTCTGGGGCCTGGGGATGGAGGTAAGGGAGGGATGGGGAGCAGTCCCGCTGCTAACGGAAGAGCCCAGAGGAGCACACTCCAGAATGTGAGGGAGTAACTGCCAAGCTGGCTAAGGACATCAACCCTGGGGACTTCAGAAACAAAGGGAGTCTGAGGGGAGAGGGGGTTGTGGCCAGGGCCTGTCGGGGAAGCCACCAGAGGCAGGCTTCAGTGGAGGGGCAGCTCTGAGGGAGGTGGAGGAGGAGTGGAGGCCTTCTGGGCTTCTCCTCCACGCCCCCCCAACCATGAACATCTTGAGTCAGGGGCCCCCCTGTGTTTTGTCTGCGTCGCCAGGGGCTAGCTGGACGTGGAACATGGAGGCACTTGGTAAGTGTTAAGTGGAGGCTGACTGGAAGGATGAATGAGGGGAAGTGGTAAGGGCAGGAGTGCAGTCTCAGAGCCAACCTCTACTGCTATACACTGGGGGGGGGGCTCCCCAGGCCTTGCTTCTGAGGACGCTCACAACAGGTTTCGGGGATACTGGAGCCTTGACATGACATCCCCCTGTGACAGAGCAGAGGCACCTGGTTCATGAGATGGGTGGCCAGAAAAGAAGTGCAAAGACGCAGATGTATTTTGAGATGCTGGGAAGAGAAATCAAGATATTTTGGGGAAGCAAGGACCCCAGAGCCCTTGGCCTTCAACTCAGAGTAGGATTCAGATTGCTCCTGGGAATTAAAACAGCAGCTGTGAGAACTGAGCCAAGAGTAGCTGAGTAGGAAAGAGCTGGAGGCTGGGCTCATCTGGGTGTGTGTGTGTGTGTGTGTGTGTGTGTGTGTGTGCGCACACACATGGGTGTGCATGCATGTGATATATACCTCATTTCGATGTTCAAAAGAACACTAGTACGTGTAAAAATCCAGGGGAGGAGCTGAGAGGAGGCAAAAAGGAAAGGACGGAGGGAAGGGTAAGTAGATGAAGAGAGCTATGGAGGGATGGAAGAAGGGTCCAGAGAAGCATCAGGACCATAAGGAATAAGGATAGAACTTCATGCCTGGTCTCCATCTCCTCCTTTTAAAAAGTGTCACAGGAAAATTTATCGTTAGTTTTGTACATGTGACAGTGGCATGATGGCTATAGATGCATATGTTTTAAAGTTCTTCTCATTTAGAGATGGTCATTGAAGTAAAAATAATGTGTCTCTAAGATGAGATAAGCTGGAGAAAAAGGTAAAAAGTTGGAGCAATATCATACAACAGAAAAATCTCAAAAGGAGACCTGGCCATAAACCAACCAAAGGGACTATGAAAGAGTGCTAGAATTTTTCACTCATCTTATTTCCTTTTTGGGGACATTAAATGGAACAAAGGCAGTGTCCATGAAAAAAAATTAATTTCAAAAATAAAACATTCTATGTCTTACATTAAAAGACACCTGCTACAGGGCCCCCTGGGGGGCTCAGTTGGTGCAGCATCTGCCTTTGGCTCAGGTCATGACCTCAGGGTCTTGGGATGCAGTCCTGCATGGGGCTCCTTGTTCTGCAGGGAGTCTGCTTCTCCCTCTGCCCCTCTCTCTGCTCTTGCTCTTTCTCCTCTCTCTCTCTCTCTCTGTCTCTCTGCTTCTCAAGTAAATAATTTTTTTTAAAAAAAGATACCTTCTAAATATTTTAATTTTATGCAGGAAAAAATATCAGGATTAATTCTACAGTAGATGTATATAAGCAAGGTGCACAGGTGGATGAAAGATGTTTTTAAGTAATGTAAAAGCTTGCTAGTGTTCCACTTCTTCTCCTCACCACCCTAAAAAAAATTTCTTAGCTATTGATAACCTTTAATCATATAACAGAATTGCAAATGTTTATTAAAAATGTGTCCCTGACCTTTTAAATGAAAAGGTTTATTTGGCATGACACCATAGATAAACCTGTCTAGCCTACCTAATGGGGCATGTGACTAACACAGGAGGTGAAATTAGAAATTAGAGATGTAGAAATGCACCGAATAATGAACCTCAATTACTGTCTGGATGATTCTTCTCACATTAGATCCCAATTACTCTTTCCCAAGTGAACTCTGGAGATTTTACCCATAAGAAGACTCCTTGGGTTCATGTTGGAAAAAAAAAAAATATATATATATATATATAATATATTTATCACACAAAGCTATCAGAAAATCCTCACCAGAAACTGAGAATGATTTCCTTATGGCTCAGGAGATACTGCCAAGATTTCCTTTAAGGTTTACTTAGATGGCACTCAAGTGAGATTCCCATATGGAATTATTCCCCACACAGGAGCCTGACCTGGGGGAAGCTGAACAAAGCAAAGATTACAAACTCCCAAAGCAGAGGCTGTTTTACATTTCTCCCACCCTGGATCTAATTCCATCGGTAAATACAGCACATGTTAAGTTATAAAGCATAATTATGAAAAGGCCAAGAAGTGCCACAAAGAATTGACCCTCCCGACACTATGAGGGAGAGGCCAAGGGCCAGGGATGGCTAAACAGGCTGCCCGGTTGCTGGCACCCAGGAGTTACCACAATCACCAAGGCAGCAAGATCCCAGCAGGCTTATGCTGTTGCTTAAAGACGTCTTATAGGAATCATCTACGTTCTGAGGAGCAGCCTTCCTGTCAGATAACTTTCTAGCTGTTTCCTTCAAATGAGGCAAACACATAATGTGGTAGTTTGCAACAGTCTAGTAAGCTCTACCCTCAAAGTACCCTCAAAACCGGGCCCTTGAGTACAGGGCAGTATTGGCACATGTGTTCTTGGTGGTGTGGGCTTCGATTGGTCTTCATGCAAAAAGGAAAGGTTTTCATGAAATAAAGCAGAATAATTAACGACAATTACGAAAAAGCAATACTTGTTGGGATGCATACCCTGAAAATGTTGGGTAAAAAATCTATAGTGTTTTTTATGTATGTTTTTTAATTACAATTTAAACCACTTGTATTTTGTACATTGAGAGAGCCTCAAAAATTTTTTCAAATAATAAGGATCCTCTTAAGATACTCTACTTGTAATTAATTGTGCCGTAGACTTTTCTTGGTATCCGTGTTCCCATAAATCAGAATGCTCATTTGGCAGGAAGCAAAATAATATATGTTAAGGGGATAGCGGACTTGGCCTCTTGTCTCCCGCAGGCTAGCCATCATGTGTCAGTGGAATAATGGAGAAATAGCATCCCTAACCCTAAAACCATGCATGGGGCTGCTGGAGCCGCCCTTGGCCGAATTGAATGATATGTTTTATGCAACTGCCATGCACACAGTTTTCTTTTTTAATGACTTGAGAGCAGAATGAAGTAATGTTTTGGAGTAAACCTGCCTGGGTTCAAATTTCATCTCCACCATTGTTGGCTGTGTCACTAAGTTACTTAACGACTCAGTCTCACTTTCCTCATTAGTGAAATGGAGCATACGAATATCTCCTTCAGTGATGGTCTCCATTCAGACTTCAGTGATAATCTAAGCTTGGTTCAATGCCTGTTACATGGCAACTCAATAAATGCTTGTCATTTTTATGATTATCTAAAGAATTTCCACTTTCAAAGCACAAAAGGAAAATCAAGAACCCTCTCTACGTGCTTTCCTATAATGTCCTACAATGAGGAAGATTCTTGGTGTCTATTCCATTCAAGGCATATGCTAGGTATTCCATAAATGTAGATTAAATTGAAACTGCAGTTATTTTGAAGTATGAAGTAGTGAAAACAATTTTACTTTCAGAAACAAAAACACTAAAACAATTATTTACAGAATTATGGTAAAAAATATCTGATAAATGCTATATTAATAGTAATGATACTTGGGGCAGCTTTGTCAAAAAAGCTTTATGAAATACAAACATTTCCATTAAATTAAAAATATATTGTGTACGTTTGTCAAATTGGCTTATGGTTGACAGTTTCTAGAATACATCAAGATATATCAAAAACCCCTGGAGGGAAAAAAAACATGTTGGGTGCTATGAACTACCTGGAAATCTATTTCTATTTGACATAAATTACTAATTCTAGATTTAAAAACTACTTTGGATTCCAAAATCTAAATTATTCAAGATGTGTTTTTGAATGACAGCAAACTAAAAACAAACAAACAAACAAACAAAAAACTCTCATAGGTTTTCTTTTCCCTTGACATTAAAGATGTAATCCGTACTTTTAAATTTCTTGTTTATTTTAGCAAAAAGGGGATGTTCTAAATTGAGAAACCACTGAACATCCTAAAATGTTTTAAGCTGAGAAACCATTTTATAGTATCTATTGAAAAATCAGGCCCATTACTAAATAGTTACTATGTATTTGTGTAAGCTTCTATTGCTAGGTCTCCTAGAGTGTGTGTGTGTGTGTATGTGTGTGTGTGTGTTACCTATTCCAACAGAATCTAGAGCTAAAGGTGTTCTTACTTCTTTACAGTCCTAGTCTTCGAGTGGACAATCTGTTTTGTCCTATAGACTTCTCATTCAATGAATAATTCAGACTCAAACTGCATATTGGTAACTATATTTTAAACCAAAAAAATTCCTCACATAATAAATACATTTTATGCACATTAACTTCAAATTTACTTCAGAAAGCTATTTACAATATAAATAATTATAAATGGGAACACTTTGCAAGATATCATTGACATAGCTAATATTTTCTACTTTACATTCCAAAGTAAAAGTTCAAATTACAGATTTATACTACGATGTCACTAAAAACTATACATTGCAAGATGGTATTTGAAATATTGGCAATGAGTATCTTCTTTCACAAATATAATCCTTTTTATAGCATGTCAGTCAAAAAACAAACATAAAATATTTTATCTTTTTTGAAGTGCCTACTTATAAGTTTCACTTTTCGAAATATTTCCCTTTGGAAAAAAAAAAAAACGGAAAAAAGTTACAGTACTTCTAAAAATTTTTCCACGCCAATTTCATTTCTTTTGAAATGTAAACACACCAGGGTTGTTGGTGTAAATCCAACTGTGATTAAATGTGTTCCAGATCAGCAAATTAGGACAAACTCTCCACTATATAGGTGTATGAAAGCAAAGTCCCATGCAACAAAATTGCAATAAATGAAATTGTGTTTGGTTCAAAATTATTAGGAATTCTTGTGTGAACCATCAGTTTTTAAGGAGCACAGCAGAACAGAGTCTTGTTACTTGCTTTACATCTGTGTGTGTGTACGTGCGCGCGCGCGCACACACACACACACACACACACACACACATAGCCTTTCTGCACACAGTCCTAGAGAAGGAACTCTGAACAAACCCCTATTTGAATACGAGCACAATATCACTTTTTGAGTTAAGCACTACCCGTACAACTCTTGTGCACAAGAAATGAGCACCACATGGTAATTTCCCCCAAGAACATCATTTTCTATGTAAGATACCCTCTGCATGAGTCAATAGTCGTTCTGTCATTCAAAGTTTAGAACGATGTCTTATCCTCCACACATGTCCCAGTAAGAACTAACCAGTAGATTTTGCTGTTTTAGAGTCAAATTCCTATTCACAAAAACTGACATTTATATGAAAGTTGAATCACTTATTTGGAGAGCCATAGGATTTACATTCTTTAAGTCATTCAGAAAATAGAATGTATATCTATATTGTATGATTTGAGTGGACTGGAGAACCAAATCTGGGCATTCAAACTTCTTTTAAACCAAAGAAAGTATATTAAAGTGTAAGTTATTCCACTGGGCAAGGTAAGTAACCCCAAAATAACCAAATCTTCAGTTTTCCAAATATCAGCATTCACTCTGTCACTTCCAAATACTACTAGTACTAATAGAATTGCACTGAATATCTTAGGAATGTCCTGCTCTTGAAAGAGAGAGAGAGAGAGCTATAAAATAATATATCTGTATTCAGAATGTCTCTTTAGCTATAGTGTCTTCTATCAAACTTATTTGGTCTAGGTCTTGGGAGGTAAAAAGCCTTTCTTTTTATTTTAAAATAACTATGCATATTTTCCAAATGACCTTTTATTGAATAGATCCTTATCCTCCATTTAAAAAAGAAAAGAAAATGGAGCATATTATCCTTTTCTGGAACATCCCATTAAAGCTTATTTTAAGTGGGATTCTCTGCCCAAAGGCAGCATGTGGCAGCAGGGTGTAGAGAGAATTAAGAATAGTACCCGATGGAAATATTCTGGCCCTATAAAATATAATCAAGAGAGAATAAGTGGGTTTTCTGTATAAACACTGAAAGCAAATTACCTATTGCATCCTGTCTCATTGTGAATATCACATCAGCACTGTATCATATTATCCTAGATCAGGCAATTACAGCTAAGAAAAGCTAGCCCCTTATAGTCAGCATAGTATGTCAAAAGACTTGTGAAACTGAAGGACACCTAAATGTCTAACCTGTAGTAATTATGACATTAATATTATGCCTCCAAAAATAACACATCAAATCTGTATGTTCTCAATAATTTTAATAGAATTTTTTCTCAAGGAACATTGGGGAAATATTGTTTTATTCCTTTGGTCATCCAAATTTTTAAATTAGGTGTGACAGGTAGATAAAGAAATTCCTATTAGAAAGCATGAATTTGTATCATCTAATCAGTTGCTACATATTATACTAGTAGTTGGATATAGCACGTTTTTATGAAGCCCCAAGGTGATATAAAAATCATACTTCACTCTATTTCAATCTAGTATCATGATTCTCAACATTTGGCAAAGTGATGAAAATCAAGAATTAAAACTAAAGCAGACTTAAAGTTATTGGGAACATACATATTTTTATCTCTCATATTTTACAAAGACATAGAAAGATGACATCTTCGTTATGAGGAAATATGTTCCTGGACAGAACAAGATAATGTAGATTATAAAGACATTCTAACACATTTTTGTATATATTAAAAAGGTAGTTTGTCATAAACTGTCTCATCTTATTTTGGGATCACTTTGTAATAATCACGCCACAATGCAAAAATTGTAAGCTTATAATACTGTGGGCCTATAAGACATCACATGTCATGTAATAAATCTGCCACTATAAAATTATTGACGTGTAAATTAAATAAATGGTTTGTATTTAAAGCTGGGTTAGCCTACCAAAAAAACTTTTTTTCCTACCAAAATTTTTAATTAGGATGTAGCATAGTTACTTCTGTCTTCACTTAAAAATATTGGTCATACCATTTTAAAGAATGTAATTCTTTCTCATTACCCCTATTTGTAGAGTTCATAATTTATTTATCAATTAACTATCTGCCATTTTAAAATTTCATTGAAATCTCTTTAATGACATTCTTTTCTATCATATCAATTCCTTTTCCTTGATTCTTAAGATTCTATTTATTTTATAGCATCTGTCCCTGACATTTTTGGGAGAATGTATATCCATCAGTAAAACCCACCTGTATAGATGTCCTTTCCAAAATACACCATATTCTTCAGATATTTGTGTCTTTGAACCACTTATCCATCCACAGGATTCCCCCCAAAACTTTAGCATCCCTAAAACCTTACTTCGTGTTTCAAATTGTTCAAAAACCCAGGGGTTTTTCATGAATATTTTTCTCAAAATCACTGAACATTTTTGCTTCTATGTTTTAAAATGTAGTTTTTATTGTTCATTGAACTTTTTTGAAAGTATATACGATAATCACTTTCTCACTTGCACCTTTTCCATTTATGACACAAATGTCACTGTGTCATAACCAAGAAATATGTATTTAATTTCACGTAGCCTATTTTCTCATGTACAAACAACCCAGTATTCATCTCTCAGATTATCATCATTCAGATTGTCACCTATCTATAAACTGCCAAACAATTGTGTTAAACGATGGTCATAGAATACTAATCCCTGAGTGGTCAGTGTCATGTTCTGTCTTCAAAATTATCAGTCCATTTCTTCTAATACATTCCCCTCCTTGCAGATGGCAAGAGTTTCAGGCATGGGATGCCTAAGAAATACTGTCTATGAAACTTCTCTAATCACTCATGTCATTTTGCTTTGATTACTAGAGAATAGTACATTGAATAAATCTTACTTATTGTTTTACTCCCTCATTGGTTTCTACCATCTACATTTGGGCTCAACCAGAAAGTTGACTATAACTACACATGTCTACAAGAGCCCATGCACCTGCTGCAGTTACAAAGCACCTAGACCTCTGTAAGAGTGCAGAAAAGTCAGAATGATCCACCTTGCCAGCTGACAGCAGAGAGGTAACTGGTTGACCAGTGTAGTTTTGTCACACTGATGATCCACAGAATCATGGCATGTCAGAACGGCCATTACAAAGAAAGAAACTAGGACCCGTGCATGCTCAGTAATACATCGAAATTCCCAAAATAAATTAGGGGTCAGAACAGGAACCCAGAGGTCCTGCACTCTAGTCTGCTGGTTTTTCTACCGTATCACATGAACTTAAGACCAAATTTGTTGTTTTCAGCGTTCACAGACCATAAGGAAAATGAGCGCTTTGCATCCTCCTTCAATGGAAGCACACTCTTGCCCTTTCAACCACTTGTCTATCAGCCCACGCTTTTATCCTAGGCTCTCTCCTGCGGCTTTCCACATGTTGTCACATTTGCACATCTGTGCTTTGAAATGTCTTCACTTATACTGCTGCCAGGTAGAGCTCCACTGGCTTACCTTAGTTCTTTTTTGCACTTACCAGCCTCTTTTCTTGGTGAAGCGGTTTGAGTGTTTTATTTGGTTGTTTTTATAAACCCCAAATACATTGATTACATATTCTGAGCCTTAAATTGTGTTGAGCTGTCATTTCATTTCTCTTTGTCTCTGGCCTTTCCGTCTTTACTAAACTATTTCCAATCGGGCACACCAGGTTTTTGATGTGTGTCCCAACATCTCGGTGATTTTACTTAGAAAACCCTTCCTGCTATGTCAGTGTGATCCTGTTCCTTGTCTAACTCAGAAGTAAGGTGAAAAATCACCACTTCCTGATTGCTTATAATGGATACCAGGTGGAAACTCATTCTTGTACCATATCCAGAACCATTTCCCTAATTTATGCCTGAACCAAATGAGCTGGCTGGTTGAAACCACAATGAAGAAACCAGTACAAGATGTATCTCCCTCTTTCTTAGTTATTTTAGGAATGGAAATTTCTTTAATAAGCTAATGTGCTAGGGTTAAGAAAACTTACCCATTTGGGCTGTATTTAACGTATATAGTCTACATTTCTGCATATAAAGTTTACACAGCAGTTTGTGGATAGTGGTCTGTGTGTATGAGGTTTATTGGGTCATCACAATGCAATGCTGTCTTCCACCAGTCCTTTCATGTGGTATATATGCTCACTTAATCTACAAGAGTACTTTCCAATTCAAAATTTATCTATTCTGGTTCCCATATAATTAAAGGGGCAATTTATGTATTCACTTTAGCTCCATTATCTGTGTGTAACCCTGAATGCTAGTGCTCTTTGATTTCGCAGGAACACATGTCAAATATCCAGTAACTTAAATCATCCTCTCTAACCATCTGTGGCATAGTAAATGCTGGTAATGGGACATTAAACTATAAATATGTTTCAGAGATCCTTAAAGAACAAAATATTTTAGAAAAACATCAGCTTCCATTGGTTATTATAACAGATGTTCCCTTGTGTCCTTGTGCCGGGTCTGGCTGCATCCTTAGATGGGACGTTACATCAAAGTGTGAGCCATTACAGCCCAAGGAATAGTTTCTAATGGTTTCACTGTCATATAAGTGCTCCAGGGCATATCCAGTTAATGTGTACGCATGCTTATCAAAATACTGCCGGTGAGAACCAAAGCAGTTTGGAGAGACAGCAGGATGGTCTCCTGCTGTCTGATGTGGAGACATATCCGCATGTAGATAGTCTTTAGCTAGGATCAAACTGGATTTTGAAATGCGATCCGAATTGGGGCTACTTATTCGAGACAGTGCAGTGGGACTGTTGTCATAGTCATTTTCGTGGGGGCTCAGCATCTTTCCCTCTCTCTGCTGGATGTGGTCACATGGTGAAGTGTTGGCAAGAGCAGAGCCGTGACAGACTTCGCCTGCTGGTGGGGGCTGTTGGTAGTTTGCAAAACAGAGGGAGTGTTTTTTCCCAGCTCCATTAATGGAAGCCAGTTGGTCCGGGGGGGCTTTCCTTAGCTGCAGTCTGTTCTCTTCTTCTTTAATCATTTGCTGGGTGGCTCTTATCAGAGTTTCAATTTTGCTAGGTTCGTGTGGGCTACTTTGATACTGCTCAGGGCGATACCGGTCACCTGATTCGCTGGCAGACCCAGGGTCTGGAGAACTGACCACACTATCTTCATCCCAGTGACCTCGCCCTAGAAATCAGAAAAAGTAAAAAGTAAGTGGTCTCAAAATTCACCCCCCAAAATATCAGTGTATTTCTTTTTCCTCTTAAAAAAAAACTTTTATTTTTCATTTTCAATATGGGCACGAATTTTTGAAACAGACACAGACAGGCTCACATGACAAAGCGTCAATGTATTGTGCTGGCAGTCATGGTTCTCAGTGACTTTTAGGTGCAGATGAAATTTACCACAAGCTTTTTAGAAGGTTTGTGGGTTGTGGATGCCAGTTAGCAAAATTGCAGTGTGTTTATACCTCTCCATGTATGCATATCATTGGCCTTGTCTGAATGTAAAAAATAAAAGAAAAATGCATAGCATCTGGTTTATGATATTTTCTAGAGAAATGGCATGTTAAACTGATGCTTAGAAAATGCTTTCCACTGGGTTTGAGGAAGACAATAATAAAGACTGGACTACTTTCCCAATTCCAAATAAATCATCTAAAATGTTAAAATTATTAAATGTATCATAAAGAGTTACAATAAAGCTCTAATGTTAGTTTTAAAACTATCTGAGGGTTAAATATATATATACATACATTTATGTATATATATAAATATACACATATATGTATTTATCTTATTCCAATCAAAAATATAAATATTGTCTCCTCAAATCTAGAGATATAAATCTCAGTTTCACATATGCTCACATGGTAACTTTCGTATCTTAGATTATTTCTGAAGTAAGGTAAAGAATAAATAAATATTTAAAATGTTAATAACAATCTCTTCTGAACCAAGGAGAGAGATCTAATGCAGAGGAACAATGCATCTGAAATATACTCCATAAACTACATTATTCTTAAAGCAGTGTGAAGTCCATACAAAAAGGGAAAAGAAAAGCAGGAAGGGACATATGAAAGCTGTAAACTGCTTAATGCAGAAGAGAAGCCCTGGATCACACTATTCATTGCTTTCCTTTTCCTTTTTCTTCTTATTTTATTTCTATTATTTTCTTCCAGCCCTTGTAGGTTAAGCCAGGATTTTCGCTTCACTCCATTCTTTGGCAAGCAATTGCCCTTTGCCCTGGGTTTCCATTACCAGCCTACCATACTAGAGAAACTTGAAACAAAGGCAGAAAAATAAAAAGCAAAACAGAAACAAATTAAAATCCTTCGTGGAAGGCAGTCAGTGCCTGGGTGGTATTTGACAGAAAGACTATGGGTGGGTACAGCATTGTCCAGCACATTTTCCATCCTCAAGACCCAGCAAGAAGAGAAATATCAGCCCAGTAGATCAATCTTTATGTCACTGACTTTTAATGCAATAGGGAGGGGGTCAGAGAGCTGCCTGGCCCCAAGCTTAGAATGGACAGAATGGGCTCTCCTTCACCACTTGGCTTTGAAATGAACAAAGAAGGGCGTTACTGACACTAACGGCTTCCACCACAGTGCCCATTTCTATGTGGTCGTAAGACTGCATAATAATCCCAGGGTAAAGTTTCCATGAGTTCTAGACATCACCCCATCTTTTACTCACAGAAGACATTGTGGGTTGTCCTAATAACGGTGGAAGGGGCTGGTGACCAGTATTGAATGCTCAGAGGGCCAGGAGGGTTAAAACACCTGTGAAGTGAGTGACAGGCCATAAGGCAAAGCCTGGCCTCCCCAACAGGTCAGTGGGGCCCTCATTGAGAAGCATTGCTAAATGAGCCCCAAAACTACAGAGGTCCACTTTTGAAGCACCAGAATACAGAAGAAAATAATACATAAGACCTTTAAACACATACATCTTACAAGTTCAAGAGACTTACTCCACAGTTGACTTTAATTTCTATACTTTTTATGATGTTTGCAACCGGAATAATTTTTACTCACCTATAAAATATAAATGCATTTGGCAACCATTAAGCAAAATCAATACACTTAAAAAGAGTGGGTTTGGTTTATAAAATCCGACTGGTGTTGAGTTTCTGATTTGTAAATTCAAAGGAGAAAACCACTAGGTCAGTCCCTTCTGTGTCAAACCTAGAATATTAGAAACTTGCCCAGGGGCCCAATGCCACCAGCTCAGGAGTCATTTCAACTGCCCTTACCGTGGATCCTGTGGACTGAAGCGATGTGAGGCATGCTGTTTTCATAGGCTTCTCTGCTTTCTGGGGAAGACTTGGTCAGGGGCAAGGCTGCCCGAGAGCCCCACCAGGGCTCCCTCCCGGACTGTGGCGTTCCCAGGAAGTACCTGCCTGCCTCACACCGGCCTCCCTCGCAGGCCTGGGTGTGGAAATGCCTCTCTTCCACCAGCCTGGAATGGTCCAGTGCAAAGCCGTAGCAGAGGGAGCTGCGATCAGAGAACTGTCTGTAGGCGCATGATGCATCATGCTGAGAGCCCGGCCTCTCCGAGGGGTCCAGGAGCTGTGGAGAGGCTGTGTCGGTCAGGGGACTTCCACCCCACTGGCTGTCGTGATCAGATTCAGATCTTTCCGTGTGAAATCCCGAATACTGAAACCAAGAGAGTGAAAAAAGTACATTTCAAAAAAAAAAAAATATATATATATATAGCCTTTTTATTCCGCTAAGAACTACGAAGGTCCTATTGGGCTTAAGGCAACAAAATAAACTCTACAATCTCTAGCACCACGCTGGGCACCCCTGACTTGGAATCACTTAATCAGTCATGGTGCCTCAAAAGAAAATCCTATTAGCTGCTGAAAGGTAAAAATAATGAAGGAACTAAATACCAGGCGCTGTGGGAAGTGTTTCACGTGAGTGACCTCACCTAGTTCTTTAGTAACGCATTACATGAATAGAGAAATAAGACCCAAGAGAGAAAATTATTTGCTCAAGGCCACAGGTTAGCCGGTGGCAGAGTCAAGATTCAAACCCAAGTCCTCCATCACCACCCACGTGGTATTGCCAAAGGGAGGGTCCAAGATGTTTTATTTCAATTTGCTGTTCAGATTTTTTTTCTTATTTAAAAAAAAGACAAAACAAAAATAAGGTTTAAGGCCCCAAGGGCTGCACCTTCACTCTTCACACTGGACTGTTAACTCTCTGAGGGCCAGGCTGGCTAGCTGATAGGATAGTTAACAAAGGCTTAGCTAATTCAATCACAATATAACTTTTCAAAAGACTTGCCCGTGTTGGCTGAACCTATTCACTAGGATATGTTCCTGGCTTCCTAAAGTAAGACTTCAGGTATGCATAGGATCATAGGACAAAACAGCTGCAGGCAATCCCTGTGCCTTGCTGGAATCACGCTACTCACCTGTTGCCAGAGTTATTTGATCTGGTGTTGAAAGAAAATGTAAAAGATTTTGGCAGACCTCCCTAGGAGGTATGCTCAGTTCAAAGTTCCTCACGAGCCACTCAAATTAGTAATATAATTTCGACTGGTTTTTGGTTACCTAGGCCAAACACAAGTCTAGGTACCATACAGAGATTACCCACCTTGCTAATAATAAATGCCATTTATTGAGAACTTACAGTATGTCTGACAGTTGCTAAGAATTATACACATATTATACCATTGAATACTCATAGCCACCCAGACAGTAACATATGTCCATTTTACAGATGGGGAAAGCGCATCACTGAGAGTTTTAATAAGATGGAATGGCCACCTCACAGTCTATCTGGTCTCAAAGCCTATGCTCCAACCATGATTTTACACATGAGATAAATCATTGTCAAGGAAGAGAGGAGAGAAAAAAGGATTCAATGTTAGAGACATATCCAGAAAAGCTTCAGGTACCAAAATACAGTGTCTAGAACCAAAATATGAGTTCATTACATTTTCTTTCTTACCCCAGGAGAAAAGGGGATGGATGTGTCGTGCTGTGGGAGGCCCAGGAGTAATGCAGGCAGCTCTGCCTGGGGGCTCTTGGAACCAGAGAGATGAGATACAGAGGTTCCTCTGGGGGAACTCCAAAGTATGCTAATAACATAGCATGTTCAGGAAAGAGTTCTACACAAATTTCGAGATCTTTCTGTTACCATATCTAATTATCACTTTAATTATTTTGCGAATGTATATATGGACTATCAGTATATTCCATCAAAAAAAAATAGTAAATGTAACTTCTTGCCCTGCAGAACTGTAAGATGAGCACAATGAGGCATCCCGAGGGCCACATCCCCTACATCACACCTCCACATGCTATCAGCCCTTTCACCCCTTGAACACCAGCCTCTCACTTTATATGTCACCTTCACTTTCGCCGAGTAAGCATAGGCACCCCTTCTCCTAATCGAGGGAGAATCAGAGTGCTATACATTTGCCCTTTGGTAACACCATTTGTGCACTTGCCTAGGAAAATTTTAGACCACTGGTGCTCTTCCAAGCTAGGAATTGCCCAGACTCTGCTTGTTTTGATAAAAGTATAAACCAGGCCTATTTCTGAAGCACTCTAGTCAAGACTTTTGAGCCTTGTTGAGAGGGGAAAAAGCTTTCCCTGAGTGTATATGGGAAAGTGCTATTGGCGCAGCAGAGAAGAACATTATGTCCTTCGCTCACAAAGAAAATTCAACACAAAGCAACCCTGACATACATGAGGTACACATTTCAAGAGCACCCAAAGAAGAATTTGATGGATAAGCCTCTTGTCAATAGTCAGGAAGCAATGACAGCAAGTACACTGCCTTTGAAGCAGGCGGAAGTTGGGTGGTTGAGTTAGACCAAGAAGATCTGACACGGCTTTAGAGGTACAGAGGAAAAGCCTAGGTGCAAACCTTGTTTTTCAAGGCCTGTAAACTTGCACCTGTGTGTACCATCAACCCTCTGAGCCAGACTCACCCCTTTAAAAATGAATATGAGATGTAAACTCTGTTGAGAATACTACAGACCCATGAATTGATCTGAAAAATTTCAGATGTTCATCAGCTCTTAAGGAAAGAGAGAGCAGAAAGGAAGGCGGGCAAAATGTGCCACACAATCAGTGAAAGGTGCGTAGGAAGGCTCCAGGCCTTCCTCAAACCTACCTTTGCTGCCTACTACACAGTCAATCTTGGCCAACTGACTTAATTTCTTTTGTCCCAAAAGGAGAAGGCTCATGATGACACTTAACTTACCAAAGGCCAAACCACAATGGGGACCATGTGACAGAAGAGGAAATAGGGATAGGGAGCCAAGAGATCCTGGTTCTAGGTGCACCCCTGCTTGTAACTCTTAGGGTAAACTTAGACAAATTACTTTACTTTTCTTAGCCTCACCTGTATAATGATATATTGGATTAGATTAGGTGCTCTCTAACTTGTCTTTCACCTTTAAAATAATATATGATACAATCATTATTTGATATCCTTTCTAATGTTGAAACATGAGATTCCTATGCCTGCCTTTCTATTTCACTTATTTAAAAGAGATAAATTATTTAGAACTATAATCCAAGTCCAAGAATTTTTATTGTCATGGTTATAAAAAGAAAGTTGTTATGTAAGTTTTATTTTACTATTATGTAAATTTTACCCCCAAGTGTCCCCTTATGGCACAAGTTTTATAGGGACTGCATGATGCCTTTTGGTCAATAAATTATTATATTCTAGAGGCTTCTGGCAGGATAATGGCAGCCATTTGAATCCGTACCTCTTCACATATCCTAGCCCCAGAACAAAGAGCACAAATTGAATCACCCATAACCCATGCTATCGGCATTACTTGGAAGCAGAGAGTATGCTAAACTTCAGTTTATAAAAAATAAAAATAAAAAGTCAAACAGCAACCACTATGAAACTTTGGGTCCAGGGAGTAGGGTAAGAGCAGATGTAAGAGACTCTGAGAGAGAGACAGAGACAGAGAGGAGAGAAAGAGAAGTTTGAGAGAGAGAGAGAGAGAGAGAAAGGAGAGAGAGAGAAGTTTAGGACACAGGCAAAACAGACAAAATTGTCCACAGAAAGAAAAAGTATACCGCAAATAAGTGCCAAAATGAGAACAGAAGTCAGTATCTGGTAGTTCATGGCACTAGCCCCAGGAAAAGGGCTCAAAATCAAGTAAAATCTAAGGTAGCAGCCTGGGACAAGTGTTATTTTCATAAGAGACGAATGTAAATTGAGAATGGGTTGTGTCCATAAAAGAGATAGCAGTGAAAAGAAAGGAGGAAGAAGGGGAAATTAAGGATCCAGAAGACAGGAAAGAAAAACAAAAGACAGGAATTCCTTCTTTCTACTGCCTCTCTACCATCATCATCATCCATGTACACAACTGTATTTCACAAAATTGACAAGACATGGTACTCTTAAAATAATAACCCAACCCTTGAAGTGTTAAGGAGTAGGGGAAAAAAACTAAATTCAGTATAAAACTCCTGTAGGGGAAAAAAAAAAAACCAAAAAACCATGAAATGGAAATACAATCATCTCAGCTGTTAGAAATTCTCGTCAAATAACCAACTATGTCACAAAGGAAAGTTGTAAGACAATATACCAAACTGAAATAAGTACCTTTGACGAGCAGACATGATACACTTGAGTGCACACACTCAGAATCAGAAATTTTAAAACTAAGAAATGGACCCCAAAACCCCATCCAACAACAACAAAACGGGGAAAAAATGCAGGGAAAACTGACCAAATTCAAAGAAATTGAATAAACGAAGAATTAGCTACAAGTTGTGAAAAGGGTACAGATTTGAATGAAAACTTAATGAGGGAAATTGAGGATGAGCTGGAAAACATGTAAGGAAACAAAAATTGGATACAGAAAATTAAAAGGTCAAAGTGGTTGAAAGAAGATAGAAAAGGTCAAAGATATGCAAAGTGTTTATGTAGAAGGCAAAGGAACTAGAATTGTTATAACAATTTGAAAAATGAGAATAAAGTGAGAGAGAGAATCTGTCTGCCCAACTTCAACACTTACCATATACCTAGAATAATCATAACTGTGTGGTATAAGTAGAAAAATATATTTACAGATCAATAAAACAGAATACAGAACCCATAAAGAAACCCATATAAATATGCCCAGCTGATTTTTTACAAAGGAGCAAAAGCAATTCAGTAAAGGAAAGACAGACTTCTCAACAAATGGTGGCCAGAATAATTGGACATCTACAGGCAAAAATAAAATGAACTTCAACCCACATCTCATAACTTATATAAAAATTAACTCAAATGAATCACAGACTTATATATAAAATAGAAATATATAAAAGACAAAATATAAATATAAAATTGTAAAACTTGGGATCCCTGGGTGGCGCAGTGGTTTAACGCCTGCCTTTGGCCCAGGGTGCGATCCTGGAGACCTGGGATCGAATCCCACGTCGGGCTCCCGGTGCATGGAGCCTGCTTCTCCCTCTGCCTGTGTCTCTGCCTCTCTCTCTCTCTCTCTCTGTGTGTGACTATCATAAATAAATAAAATAAAATAAAATTTAAAAAAAATAAAATAAAATAAAATTGTAAAACTTTTAGAAAATAACAAAAAAGAGAAAATCTTTAAAATCTGGGGCTAGGCAAAGACTTTTCAGACTTGGTACCAAAAATATAATGCATTAAAAAGTTTTGATAAATTGGACTTGATCAAAATTGAAAACTTTTGCTTTGTAAAAAAAATTCTGTTAAAAGGATGAAAAGACAAGCTGTGGACTAGAAGAAAACATTTCAAAACTATGCATCCCAGAAAAGGACCAGAATCTAGAATATATAAAGAATTCCCAAAACTCAATAATTTAAAAAAAAATAGGCAAAAGACATGATGAGACATTTCATCAAATAGATATACAGATGACAATCACATGAAAAGTTGTTCAACATCATTAGCAATTAAGGGATGCAAATTAAAACCATAATTAAGTATCACTACCTATTAGACTGGACTAAAATTAAAAATAGTGAAAACAACAAATGCTGACAAAGATGCAGCAAAACTGGATCACCCAAAAATTGCTGGTGGGAATGTTAAATGATACAGCTGCTCTGGAAAACAGTCTGACAGTTTAACAACAACAACAAGAACAAAAACCTTAAACATACAACTACCATATGCAATCTTGGACATTTTTCCAGACAAATGAAAATTATAGTCATATAAAAGCCTATACATATATGTCTAGAACAGTACTTTTTTTCCACTTTCTGGTCCTCCTTTTTTTAAAGATTTATTTACTTATTTGAGAAAGAGAAGAAGCACCAGCAGGAGGGGCAGAAGGATAGGGAGAGAGAGAGTATCTTAGGCAGATTTGGAGCTGAGCTCAGGGGCTTGATCTCAGGATGCTGAGATCATGACCTGAGCTGAAACCAAGAGTTGGACGCTTAATGGACTGAGCCTCCCAGGCAGCCCTGTGGTCCTCTTTGTTATTGTGCTCTTCCTTTTTTAAGTTATTTTTAACTCTGGTAAAATGCACATAAAATTTCCAATGTAACCCATTTTTAAGCCTACATTTCAGTGACAGTGAGCATGATCTCACTCCTGTGCAACCATCAGCACCATCCATCTCCAGAACTCTGTCCTGCAAACTGAAACTCTATAGCCATCAAACAATAACTCCCTATTCTCCCCCCTTTCTAGCCCCTGGAAATTACCACTCTACTTTCTGTAAGGGAAAAACAAATGAATCCCAGGAGCCCCCAAACTGGCCTATCATTGGGTATTCCCAGAACCTAGCCACCTCACAGATCTTTCTGACGCATATCTAATCACACCACTTTCTTGCTTCAAATCATCTTTTCTATGTCTATCTGCCTATGCATCAAATAACACCTCAATATCACCTACATACAGAAAAACTACAGGAGATGCAAGGAGAAATAGGAAACTAAGAAACCACTCTTTCAGTGTAAGACAAGTAAAGTAGTTCTTTTCTAAAAGACCACAGAAGAAAAAAAAAATCAGTTAAAGTTTAGGGCTATCAATCAAACTTTACACACTGATAATACAGAATAAACCTTCATGTATATGATTAATCATCAAAATTGATCAAATAGTAGGTCACAAAGGGAGCCTCAGGTAATTTCACAAAGTATAAATATTATAAATAACACTGACAATGATGAATAAAAAATAGAAATCAAAACAATTTTTGACTATAAAAAATAGAAATTCAAAACTATTTTTTATAAAGCTCTTTCACCCAAATCCCCCCACTACCAAACCATTAAACAACTCTTGGGGAAAATGGGCAAATACAAACATAAACTATAGATTTTTCTGGGGAAAAGATAGTGAAGATATTATGTCTGGACTTACAGGATACAAAGCTAACTTAATAACAATGAGAGAATAAAAGTAAGTTCAATTCTCAATTCAAAAGCTAGAAAGAGAAAAGAAACCAAAAGAAAGCAAAATGAAAAATAACCAAAAGATATAAACTGGTTATTCACAAAAAAAGCAAAAACTCCTAAACATATGAAAAAATAGTTAACCTCTTAATAAAATAAATGCAAATTAAAACAGCACTGAGATACTATTTCTTATCTATCAGACTAGCAAAACTTCAGAATCTTGACCGTACACTGACAGAGTGTGGGGAAGCAGCTGCTCCCACATATTGCTGGTGGGAATGCAAGTGGATACAATTGTTCCCCTACCGAGGAGGGCAATTTGGCAATTCTTAACAAAAATTGCAATTTCCAGGGCGCCTGGGTGGCTCAGTTATTTGAGTGACTCTTGATTCTGGCTCAGGTCATGATCTCAGGGTCCTTGTATTGAGCCCTGTGTGGGGCTCCTCACTCAGTGTGGAGTCTGCTTGAGAATTCTCTCTCCCTCCACCCCTCCCCGGACTCTCTCTCTAAAATAAATAAATCTTAAAAAAAATTTTTTTTTAAACTGCAATTTCCCACTTCTAAAGAATTATTAGACCAAGCAATACACCTTGAAGTACTAAGGCTTAGGTAAAGAGGCATCATATATGGAACCTACTATGAAATGATTCAGAAAAAAATAAATAATGAGGAAAAGAGAGAATCAAAATGATAAAGCAAATATAGCAAAATGTTAAGTACTGGTGAACCTAGGTTTCATATGTAGGAATAATTTCCTATCCTTGCAGCGTTTCTTTATGTATAAAATCATTTTCAAAACATTTTAAAACTTAAAAATCCCATATAGTACACTGATTATCTTATTTATAGAATAATTAGAGACAAAGCTATTAAATGAAAAATTTTTTTTCTGAAGAAATGGAAACTTGCCCCAAAAAGCTGTAACTTAATTATATAGATATTTTTGTTTTTCATTACTGGTGATCAATATTTTGTGCATAAAAATGTAATTTTAAGTTATCAACTAGGGATTCCAGTAGAAACGACATTGGACTCAGATATGGGAGGACCCTAGTCTACTATCACGTGACTATGCAGTAGTAAACCTATGCACTACTGCATGACTTGTACAAAAGACCACTTTCATTGGGTCTTGGTTTTCCCATCTCCAGAATAGGAACAGACTATCTACACTGTGGGATTGGAATGAGGAGCAAAAAACAATACATAGCAAAGCACTCTTAAAAATGCAAACATGTTACAGATACATATGTATTATGTAAATGTCCTTAATTAATAACTTTCACTTGGGTAAACAAGAATGGTTATCCTACCAGCATCTTGTAAAAACTGTTTTTTTCCATAGACTATATTATCTAGAGGACATATTTTTCAGTCCCACTCAACAGGTATGCAAAAGATAAAAAAACATATATGTTAGAGGATAAAGAAATCAGGCCACTGGCCAATCACCTAAATACTAGGTGTATTCCTTCCAAATACTAGAATTCCTTCCAAATATTCTGATTTTCAAAGCTGAAATGAACTTTGGTACCACTGGTTCTTATTGCTTAAGCTTTGATTCAAAGCTCAAAGATGTGTTTTAAGGGTGGAGAGATAATGGAAATCATGATGGACTGGAATACATGCAAGCCCTGTAGACGATTTCTCTAACAATTTTGGCATCCATACTATTTTCTAGTAAAACAAAATAATGTTTTAGGAGCTATAGAATATCTGCCAGTCTTTGAAAAGGTAAGGGCATTTTTTCCTATATATAATGCTAAGAAACTGAATGATTTAATTCCCTATTTTATTTTTTTTTAAGATCTTATTTATTTATTCATGAGAGACACAGAGAGAGAGGCAGAGACACAGGCAGAGGGAGAAGCAGCCTCCATGCAGGAAGCCCGACATGAGACTTGATCCCGGGTCTCCAGGATCATGCCCTGGGCTGAAGGCAGCGCTAAACCACTGAGCCACCAGAGCCGCCCATAATTCCCTATTTTATTTAATTAGGTCAATCAAAGAAAGTTCACTGAAAATTAATTTTGGGTTAATTTTGCTGAAACCTCTGTTTTTCTTTCTTAGAAAATGTTTTGTCATTCTGAATACTCCGCACCTTAACTTATCCCTATTTCTTATTTAAAATTTAATTTTCAAAACAGACATTCATATTGGCAAACTAAAAAATAAGTCATATGAAAGATGTCCTTGTTCTCATGAGATATAAAACTAAATGCCACCCACCAAAGGTAGGCTAAAGCTGGCAGGCAAAGAGCTTGGATGACTGCCAGAAATGGATGTCAAATGACATCCATACCTCCCAGCTCCCCTTCTTGGGATTCATATCACAAAAGGATCTTCCCTTCCAGAACAGACTGATATCTCATCTGGTTAAAGGTCTAAGCCATCAACTGGCACTTAATATGCATCCAATGGGAACTCTGCAATAATTCATCCTGTGATATATTCTAATATTTATTGAGTGCCTACTATTTGCAGAGTAGTATGCCTGGTGATATGAGAAATGCAGCCCCACCTTCACACTAGTGACCAGAACATAAACAGTGCACAGAACATAACTTTAATACAAGTTAGAAAATGGCGTAGGCCCTGATTAAGGAGAAAAGCAATATAGTTTAGGAGTTCAAAGAAGGGAGCCATTTCTCTCTCTTAACACTGTAGTTGCTTGGGAAGGTAAACAGGAGTTTATGATTGATCAAGAGGCAATTGACTGTATGGTTCGCATATGCTAACTAATATCCATAACAACAATAGCTACCATTACCAAATACTTGCTATGTGCTAGTCACTCTGCTGAGATCCCACGGACATTATCTTATTAAAGGCTAACATCTTAAAAGTATTATTAATCCCTTTACAGATGCAGCAAATGAAGCTCAAAAAACAAAAGATTTGCCCAAGGCCACATGACTGTGACATTTAAGAGGAGGGATTCAATTCTAGAGAGCCCTTGCTCTTTCCCATTCTCCAGACTCTTCTAGAGACATGGTGTATTTAGATACTGAGACAACAGTGTCCCACCCTCTACACAGTAATGGTGCCGGGTCCCCAGGTGTGTCTTCACATAGGAGACTTTCTCTAAACACTATGCTCTAGACCCTTGAGCGATGTCCTCTCATCACAGAAATGTTTTTCCACCACAATCCCACCCACAGATAGTCTTCCTTCAATACCAGTCATGAGGTTCCTTCCAGACAGGTGCTCTGCATTCATCCGGATGTGCCAGCAACCATCCAACTCAAGGAAAAAATGCCAGATGTTCCAACAATAGATGTTACAGTTATCTATTTTTATTCTGGCAACTCATTGAGGTTTTTATCATTTCTAGCTGTAAAATATAGAGAGAGACCCTCTTATGGTAAAGTCCTGTTTTCCATGAAAAACTTTCACTCTATCAGGCATGAGCAGCTTTCCTCTTGATTTGTGTCTGAACCATGAGAAAAAACATCACAGATGCAGACTGCATTGTACTAAGAACATATGCATGCTTTTAAATCACTTTTATCTTACTTTTTACTAATGTAACCCTGAAACATAAAATATGTTCTTTTTTTTCATTCACTGTTATGGGAAGAACAGATGGTAAAAGGGTTAGATTAAAGTAATACAGCATGTCCATTAAAATAACCCCCACTGCTGGGGATGCTTCCCTCAAACAGGAGTTGTGTTTACTATAAAGAACGGCTTTGGCTTAACACAAATTGGAGATTGCCAGGGGTTTTCTCAAGGATAAACAGAAGGGTAAGAGAAAAACTAACATCAAAATAAAATGCATTTTAAAACAACAATTATGCAGGTTATTTTGCTAATCTGAGAAGCTGAGTGAAAACACGTGCCTGTGATAATGTAACAGAACAGCAGTGAAATAATAGAGGCCGTTTCTAACTTGAAAAATTGTACTACCGAGAAGTCATAACTAACTGAAACTGCAAAAAGGATATCAAGCAGACATTATTTTCTACATTCCTGCACTCCTACTAGTGGTAGGTAGAAATTTCTTGCTCCACTTATTTCTAAGTTACTGTCTTATTAATCAACAGCAAGAATTATTCTGTATAGACTACACATTAAGAAAGGCTAAGTATAACAATAACTTGTACACAGCAAAATATTTAGCACTGGAAAAGAAAATCCTTATGAATTTTTTTATGAAATCCAGTTTAATTTAAAGTTAAGCTCTAGGGCAGCCCGGTGGCTCAGCAGTTTAAGCGATGCCTTCAGCCCAGGGCCTGATCCTGGAGACTCAGGATCGAGTCCCACATCAGGTTCCCTGCATGGAGCCTGCTTCTCCCTCTGCCTATGTCTCTGCCTCTCTCTCTCTCTCTCTCTCTCTCTCTCTCTCTCTCGGTCTCTCATAAATAATTTCTTTATTTATTCATGAGAATAAATAAATCTTTTAAGAAAACATTAAGCTCTAAAATAAACTTCCTCAAGAAAAATTAGAGAACACATTTTAAAAGAAAAAAAAATCAAGTGAGTCACATACCAGAGTCAAGGATGGTTTTACTAGAACTGAGCAATAAAGATTTCCATTTATACCATAAATAACTAGAAAGCAAATACAGACTCAAAATTCAGACTCAAATTTAGCAATTTTAAATATTTTGGCCATTTCTTCCTTCATTTGGAAAATAGTATTGTCAGTTTCTCATATTCACTGTTTAAAAATATGTTCACAGGATTTTCTCTCATTATTTTTGTGATTTGCTCCACTTATAACCATAATTTATTGTAACATTGCTTTTAAATTTAATCCACATTTTAGTTATTTTTAGCTCAAAGAATATTCTGGTGAGGAATCTTTCACACCTGTGAGTTCCCTGATATATTTCATGAAGTAGAAACATGGGAAGTTTTTCAATGTGCCTTAAGTACGGTTTGGAACGTCATAGGCCTTCTCTTAATCCACCCCCCACAGTTACAGAAATGTTCCTGGGATCTGGTTCACTCATTTTTCTCACAGAAAAGTAACCATAGTTGACATCTCATTAGCTGTCAGGGTGATGTGCAGCTGGAAGGGAACCAGCACTCCGGACCTGAGGCCAGATTTCCTACAATGTAATTCTATAAGGAATCATAGTCCTATAGGGTTCCATATGGAGAGAGCTGTTCCCAAACCACCAAATCCACAATCCACATCCTTTTGTAAATCCAAAGGTAAAGTCCTAAAGGCTTGCAGGCATTTTCATTACACTGAAGATTTTAAACAGGTAATAAACATATTTGAAGAAGTATTTAATTAAGCCTTTTATGTCATGGCATATGCAGCTGCAAATGATCAAGAATATCCCAACTTGCATAGATAATACAGAAATAGCTCTAGCCCACTGGGTAAATCCTGGGTTTCTAATGGTGATGGTTCAGGCATGAGCCAGAACCACCGCCATTCTTTCACCAATGCTCCAATTCACCCCCTGATTTTTCACATGGAAGTGGCAGATTAGATGGACATGAATTAGATGGGTATAGGTGGTGCCACCTGTTCCAACCTCTTCTTGCAGCATTGTTGAGTCTTCTACTGGTTTATTCTGGGTCTGGACAAAGGTCTGGCTGCCCAGGCTACTCTTGACAGTGTCCTAGAACTGGGCCAACAGACTGGCAGCTAGAGTACCTGCTTTCTGCCTGCTGGAAGAGATGATCTATCAGATTTGCAATTTTGTGAAAAGAAATTGAAGCTCAAAGGCCCTCTACCAAGTTAAGCAGTTTTCAGTGTGGTATCTGTAAACGGAAAAATGGTTCTGTCTTTTCTTCTGCTAAGCCAAACACATTAAAATAATGAGAAAAATTAAAATAGCACAAACTATTAAACAATATAAATCAGAACCTTGACCTTCCAGAAAATCAGAGCAATTCAATGTAGAATAATATGCTAACAGATTTCCTAACAATTGTGAAAGAAGGAAGAGTTAAACCTAGATTTCTTAGAGATACCCAAATCTAACTTTCTTAACTCTAGAAGGCTCCCATTATGGGTGGGTCAGATCCCACCATAAAGTGTCAAATAAGGCATTGCTGTCTTTAATTTCACTATTTAGTTTTAACATATTTTTATTTATAGTTTTTGTTAAAATAAATTCCCCTGGATACATTTTGATGGTAGATGCAGCCATTCCCCTCTTCTCTGTTCAGCTGAGGAGCAGAATTGCAAATTCCAGCTATCATTTCCATTAAGCCTAAAGCAGAGGCTTTCCACTTGATTTAGCAGCACTGTTTTACTTGCTGTCTTTTTTTTTTTTTTAAGAATTTATTTATTTACTTGACAGAGAGAGCACAATCATGGGGAGAGGGAAAGGGAGAAGCAGACTTCCCGCTGATCAGGGAGCCTGACTCAAGGCTCCAATCCCAAGACCCTGGAATCATGACCTGAGTTTAAGGTAGACACTTAACTGACTGAGCCACCCGGGCATGCCAATTTTTTTTTTTTGACACTAACTCTTCCCTAGATTCACACCATCTTATGTTTTGACGCAGATGTGTAACATGAATTATGCCTTATAACCAGGAATCTGTGGGGATGAGAGGTAGTCTGCAGTTGTGCTTTTGTGGGTAGGTGGGGATTTGAGAAGCTCTGCAGACAAGTGGACTCTAGCTAGAGTGGAGAGCTGTTGGAGGGGCTGCTGGAGCAGATGGGGGTAAAGCAGGCAGGGGCAGACATGTAACCTGGATCACATTTGGAGATTGGATCTCATACTATAACCAACAAGGAGCCTCTGTAGAGTTTTTAAAAAGATTTTTTTATTTATTTGAGAGAGAGCTCATGTGCAAGAGAGAGTGCAAGCAGTGGGGAGGGACAGAGGAAGCCGAAGAAGCAGACTGCCTGCTGAGCCGGGAGCCTGATGTGGGGCTCCATCCAGGGACTCCAGGATCATGATCTGAGCTGAAGGCAGATGCTTAACGAACTAAGTCACCCAGGTGCCTATGTAGGTTTTTTAGGAAGGCCAGGGGCAGAGGGTAATGAGGCAAGTATATGCCGAAAATGATTTACTCTGGCAGGAATGATCAGAGACTGAAAAAATAATGACACACATGAAGTAGTCTAAATGTGATGTCCTATTCCAGAGAGGCTGGAACCAGAAAAAGACAGTAGGAATACAGTAGAAGAAGAGCCAAGGATCAAGAAATATCATGAAACATGACCCTCACAAGGCCCCTTATGTTCAGAAGACCAAAAACCAAACCAAACCAGCAAACAAACAAAAAAAACCAGTGTTTTAAGAGAATTTACCCTTTCTTATAGAAGAAATCTATCCCACATAGAGCATAATATTACTAAAGGTATAATACAAAAAGTGCATATGAATTATTAAAAGAAGAATAAGAGAGTGATCTGGAAAGTATCTACTGATCATGGGAGGTGAGCCCTTGAACTAGGGCTGAATCTGGAAACAAAGACAGGTCTCTGAGATGGAAGACATGTCAAATGGCATTTCATGCACAGACTGTCAGATGTCAGTGCAATTATTTTGTATTCAACACACACACACACACAATTTGTCACATCTCTCCATTGTTGCATCAAAGATGAGGTGGGGACATGGAGAATAGAAAGCCCACTTGATAGGTGGATGGTTCTCCACCCCTAGAGTGAGAGCCAGAAGAATGCTTATTCAAAGTTTTACTCTTGCAACTCATCTAATTTACTCTTCCACATCTAAATCCTCCTCAGCACCTAGATATCTGATCTGTGCTGCAGGATTTTGCACCTATGAAACCATCCCCAGGCTGTTTTGCATGTGTATCTTCTGCCTTTTTACATAGGTTATAAATTCCTTAGTACCAGAATGTTTACCCTCCTTGGAGTTTTTATATCTCTATGGGCAACCAACAAAGTATTCTCACACTTTTTAATGTAATCATTCATTCATTCATTCATTCATTCATTCCATTAACATTTAGTGAGTAAATATGTGGAAGATATCATACTAGATGCTGGGGTGAGGTTGATGCAGAGATAGACATGGTTACTACTTTCAAGGAGATTATAATCCAAGAGAGGAGACACAACATATATAGAAGGTAGATGATTCTAAATAGAGAACCAAAGGAGAAATATAATCCAGTTAGATTTCATGAAAGATGTAGCATTCAATCTAGGCCTTGGAAGATAGGTAGAATTTTGAAAAACAGGGCCAATGCAGGCAGAAATAAACGGACATGCACAAGTATGGAGGCAGGGAAGGACAAGGGATTCAACAAATAGTGAGCAGAGTGATCCGGCTGCATCACGGGGCTCTGGTAATTTAGGACCCAATTATGGGTGACCTTGAGTCACAGCCAGAACCATGGCAGGTCTCCAAGCACTGACATGATTGATGGTCTCTTCAGGTCAATCTGGAGAAGCAGGGAAGACTGTAAAGGAAAATGTCCCAAAGTAGGGGGGGGAAATGAAGATACCATTGTAATCTTCTAGAGTGAGAGAACTTCTAGGACACAGGTAATGGGAGAAGGGTAAATGGGTGGGAAGCTAGAAGAGCACAGTTGGGAGATCAAGCATGGGTCCGGTCCTTGAGGGAGCAACCATGAGCTCAAGATCTTTATTGACTGGCATCCCATGGCCCCACTGCTGACCTTGCAAACAGGGATAAGTTTGTACCTGCTGATAACTCCCCATGACATATAAGGTCTCTAGGCCTCAAAGCCATTAGTTCTCTCACTGTCCATTGCTGGAAGGGCTGACCACCCCCACCCACTGCACATGCTACCACAGCTACCACCACATGCTTTTATCACATATATACTACACTGCATTTAAATTATCTTTTCACATTTTTAATAATATTTTTTAAATTTTCAATGTAAAATTCTTTACTTAAATTCAGTGTAGTTAACATAGACTGTATTATTAATTTCAGGAGTAGAATTTAGTGATTTATCAGTTGTATATAACACCCAGTGCTCATTCCATCACTTGCCCTCCTCAATGCCCATCACCCAGTTACCCCATACTCCCACCCACCTCCCTCTAGAAACTCTGTTTGTTTGCTAGAGTTCAGCATCTCTTATGGTTTATCACCCTCTCTATTTCATCTTATTTTATTTTTCCTTCCCTTCCCCTGTATTCATCTGTTTTGCTTCTTAAAAAAAAAAAATATATATATATATATGTATATATATCTTGTTATATTTTTATCTCCCCCAGTGAGGGGCAAAGACTATATCCCCAGAACTTAATGTATCTCATCACTGCCTTATTTCTTTCTCTACCTACCCTATCACCTTCATGGGCTCAGCCACCCATTAATCTTGGACACCACTGTGCTCCTGCCTCAACCATGTGCCAAGAGAATAAAAAAGCAGAAGCTATGGCTTTGAGGTCCCACAACTGACCACACCTTACAATTCCTCTCTAAAATGTTGCCTTGTCTCCCCAACAAGACCATGCATATGGCTCCTTAAAGACCCACCTTGAGTATTTTAGTGTACCTAATAGTTATTTAACTAAATATAAGAGTTAGTAAAAACCAAAGAATAAATCCATAACAGAGGTCTCATCTTACTGAGCAGAATTTCTTTTAAAATAATACTCAGAGTTTCATTTATGAAGGTGGCTTTAAAAGATCATAAAGGACTACTCTATTAATCTCCTGGTATTTCTATAGGAGAAGGAGACTAATCTCAAGTTTTTGGTGTTTTTTTTTTTTTTTAAGATTTTAAACATTTATTTATTCATGAGAGACATACAGAGAGAGGCAGAGACACAGGCAGAGGGAGAAGCAGGCTCCCTGCAGGGAGCCCAATGTGGAACTCCATCCTGGGACTCGAGGATTACGCCCTGAGCCAAGGACAGATGCTCAACGGGTAGGCCACCCAGGCGTCCCTAATCTCAAATTTATACATGGCTAGAAAATATAAAAAAGCCCATACAGTATAAAAATTTCTGAAAAGATCACATTTATTTGAAAGATGCATTAAAAACTTTTCTTGTGGTTAATGGTCAAGGATTACACATTTTCATGCTACATATAAAGCATGAAACGAGGGATGTCTGTCCTGGAAGTCATAGAAGTACTATACTTGAGAAATCCTTGGTCCTTCTTTTCTCTGGAACTTGAAAAGTTAGGCTCTAAGCATAGCAGTCACTGGTGTATTTTTGAAGCCACAAAGAACCTTTGTAGAAACAGAGTTTTATCTTCACCAAAACAAAGCCAGATTGCTGGCAGTGAAAATTAAGAGGGTTCTGTGGGGTTATTTAAGGTAACAGATGTGGAGTAAAACCTGCGAGCCTTACAGTGTATCTGTAGCAAGTGATTAAATACTTTCAGATTTCAGAAGCACACATAATCTTATGCATGCACTGTTATTACAGAATTATATATAGTGTATTGGTTATTACTCACTAGGGAAAAAGCAAGAGGAGGGCAGGATGATGCAATAAAACAAGAGGGCATGCACTGTCTATAATAAACATAACAGCCAGAAACATGTCATAATGAGAAGTTTAAAAGGAAACTGGAATCAGGAGGTGGAATGAGGGGAGGGGTATGGAATAGGAAGGCAATTTATTCCTAATTGACAGGATTAAAACATGGTGAGATACCGTCCAATTACCATTAGAGTAGCCATGAATCATTCCATAAAAGCAGGTGAAAAATATTGTAGCAATTGCTAATAGATAAGGTCTGAAAAATAAATTCTACAAGCTCCACATTTCTAACTCAACTGAACTCTAAAAACAAGTTGCTATTTTCATGACTACAAGCCCAATTATAAAAGACATCTGGCATAATGTATCCCCAGGCCTTAATAGTCTTGCCGTTATACAGAAAAGCACAGTAGCCCTGTCCAGAGTCTTTGGAAATCAACTATAATAGTGCCTATGACAATTTTTCCAAAACCATTCAAAAACAATTCTGTTTTGACCTTTCTTGTCCTGAGTAATACATAGAGGGACAAAGGTGATCGAGTCATTCATTAAGTGACTATAATATAATCAAGTCTAAAAATCATTCCTAAGAGCATCTCATATGAAAAGGGGACCTGAAGGTTCATCTGTTACTGCAAACTGGGTGTGACAGCAAATTACAATTTGTGCATGTCTCACATGTTCAAAGAAGGGTGCCTAAATAATTCCAAAAAGCAGTGTTATTATTTGCCGTTCATCAGACACCTTTGAGAAATTTCTAGATAAACGAACATAAAATAGAGCAAAGAGCTCAATAAATAACATCGATAGAATCATTAAATCACCATTTACATAACTAATAAGAGGAGCAAGACAGTAGTGAGCTTGCTTTGCTCTGGAAACTGCCTCTTGAAAATTCAAATGAGAATTTGCATCCTAAACACTTGGAAACATGAAAATAACAGAAAAGATTTTCTTTTTGCTTTTGAGAAAAGGGGCAGAGGTATTTAAAATTAAATGCAGGGCAGCCCCGGTGGCGCAGCGGTTTAGCGCTGCCTGCAGCCCGGGGCGTGATCCTGGGGACCCGGGATCGAGTCCCGCGTCGGGCTCCCTGCATGGTGCCTGCTTCTCCTTCTGCCTGTGTCTCTGCCTCTTTCTCTCTAGCTGTGTCTCTATGAATAAATAAATAAAGTATTTTAAAATTAAATGCAGAAGGTTGCTCATTTAGGAACTAAAATGCGATTATAGATCTATTAACCTACAAAGGAAAATTCAGTACAAGTTTGTCATTAACTACAAAAAAATAAGCTTTAAATGTAATTTCAAAATAAATCCTTACTGATCAAAATATTTCTATAAGGAAATAGAGGTGCAAGCAGCCAAGGATTTGAAGAATTTCATCCATTCTTCCTGGATAAGGCCTCTTCCTTCCCTAGATAACTTTAGTTCAGACCTTCACAGATGCACTACTATTCAAATGAGGACTCTCTCTTGCTTCAACCACCTTACTGCTCTCATTTTCTGTTCAGAAACCTTTACTGGTTCTCCACAAAACAAACTCTGAATTCCTTGGCCTGGCAGATATTTGACACCAATTGATTATTTGCAACGTATCACCCCTAGTCCCCATCCACAGGGATAAAATCTCCCCCACTTCACTCCACATCACAACACAATCACAACACATCTCTGCCTTTCTTCATAATCTTGGTCTTCCTGAAGTGTCCTCTCCTTTGCCTTATTCCTCTCTGGTTGAATCCTACTCTCAAAGCCAGCTCAGGCATAAAGCATTCGCCAGCCATCCAGGCTACAGTCCCCGCAGCTGACACCAAAGCCTGTTGTATACACCACCTCTTTCCTATATACTAATGATTCTAATGTGTAAATTATCATTTCAGCTGTACTTTAAAATTTTAGGACATTTCTTATACGACTTCTTTCTATTCTAGTACCTTTCCCAATTCCTACCTCATTCACCATGATGGCCAGCAAAGCATCTTTCCAATGCAGGTGCTCAGCTAGCCTCTACTGAGTCAAAGACACATAATAGCAATGACGCATGAAAGTTAAAGATATTAGTATCCCTTCATAATATAAGGACAATTTGAAACAAATAGACTTTTGAGTAGCTAATTTTTTTTTCTTTAACATTCCTGAGTATTTGGAATCCAAGATGATGCTACCAAGTTGCTTTCTTCCAGAAGATACAGTGATGAGCTTGCCCTGGATTTCATGCTTTACCAACTTGCCCCCAGAGGACCTTTATCTCATTCCATGGCAATTCACTACAAATGGCTATTTCCTCATCTGTCTGTGGTAGTGGCTCCTTGAATGCAAAGGCAGTGTATTCCATTTCTGATATCTACATATTTGTAGCCCATATAGTAGGAACTCAGTCAATGATCAACCTAGCACCGTGACTGTCTAAAGTAAACACAATTAAAGAATAACCTTTACTAGGCACATAAATGTTAAGTAAACTTAATTCATGACTCTGTGAATTCAAATGAGACATATGGCCAAAATTCTAAGGATTACATAGATGTGGGTATTAACCACAAAAATGAACACACAAACATCAAGAGAAATCCTATATGGACATGTGTGTGTCCATGTACATGATTTTTATACATCCTAGAATATTTCTAGAAGAAAGCATAACTTTAGAGAAGGAAAAGAAGGGAATTAAGGTGTTTTTTTTTTTTTTCTACTTTCTGCTCTTCTGTATTATTATTTTTTTCTGGTGCAAAAGGCGTTTTTATTATAGCACCGGGATCCACGGGCAAAAGGGCTGCACTGGATTTGTGGGGAGCAATTAATTATATACTTTAGTGTTGAAGGAGATAAAGAAAGAGAGAAGTTTCCCAAAGGACTTTCATATGCTAAAGAAGATGCACGGGATCCTGGAGGCCTTACTATTGTCAAGCTAACGTTGTTTTTCCCTCTAGCAAACAATTGGGAGTTAACATTAAATTAACATTAAGACAGTTGGCAGTTTCCTAACATTAAGACAGGCAGACTCTGCCTGCCTCAAGTCTTTGTCAATAGGGAGCAATTTTGAGGAAATTTAATTTTATCTACATTTCTCTCTGGCCTTAGTTTTCCACTTCATTCCCCTCCCCATTACTCTTTAAGGTTTAGATTCAAGTCTTCAAGGTTTTTGAGGGTGTAAGGTCTTAACTTCTTTTTAAGATTTTATTTATTTATTCATGAGAGACACAGAGAAAGAGGCCCCCTGCCCTCACTCACACTCTCTCTTTCTCTCTCACACACACACTCACTTTCTCTCAAATAAATAAATAAAATATTTAAGAAAAATAAAATAAACTAGGGGACATGTTTAACTTTCTAATTAACTCCTCGTCCTTGGTATATGACCACATGCACAAAACACAGTCTAATGGCACTTACAACATTTATTTAAAAATGTCTAGGGGTACTGGGTGGCTCAGTCAGTTAAATGTCCAACTTCTGATTTCAGTTCGGGTCATGATCTCAGGATCATGAGCTCGAGCCCCACATTGGGCTCTGTGCGGGGTGTGCTGCCTGCTTAGGATTATCTTTCTCTCTACCCTCCCCCTACTCATGGCTGCTTGTGCTGAAATACTCTCTCAAATATATAAATAGATACATCTTTTAAAAAATGAGTAGTTTACCATTAGAGTAATGGAAATTTTAGATGTTAGAGCTGTGCACGAAAGAAAACAGAATTAGTGAGTTTTTAAGTCCACTGGGGAGATATTTTGTGGTTTAATTTCTGTATAATAACGGATAAATTCCTTCTTAACATAGTATTTTCTAATTTAAGTTCTTCTTTCATCTATGTGTTCAACACTCCTGTATATTTAAGGATAAAATTACCCAAAGGCGTAATCGATCCAAGTAACAAAAAAAGGCAGTAAAACTTTTTTTCCCAAGGTACAAGACTGTAATAAGAAAAGCTTCTCAGATGTTCAACAAAAAGAAGCAACTCCTCCACAGTGGACTTTAAAATATACTTTTCAGGGGCAGCCAGGGTGGCTCAGTGGTTTAGCGCCGCCTTCAGCCCAGGGCCTGATCCTGGAGACTGGGGATCCGGGCTCCCTGCATGGACCCTGCTTCTCCCTCTGCCTGTGTCTGTGTGTGTGTGTGTGTCTCTCATTAATAAATAAAATCTAAAAAACAACTTTTAATGTAAAGTGCTCAGTCCTCACCACAGAGGGTGGTACTGAACACTGTCTAGGCATCCCATACCAACTCCCTCCCTTTTGTCAAAGTAAAGAGATCTGGCATTCTGTGGGAGATTTTAAACTGTCTGACATAAGTCTCATGATCTTTTGATCTTTATATACCAAGCTGCTAAAATAGTCTAGCAAATAGCTTCTTAGTAAACATTAGTTCAATGAATGACATTTTCTCAAACAGTATATACATTTGTAGAAATCAACAGAATAATATAGCTCTGACAAATAAGGAAATAACAGTTTCTGTAACCACTAGATGGCCATTTTTACTTTAAAAAATATATTTAAAACCTAAATGATAAGGGGGCACTTGGGTGGCTCAGCAGTTGAGCATCTGCCTTCAGCTCAGGGCATGATCCCAGGGTGCGGGGATGGAGTCCCGCATTGGGCTCCCTGCATGGAACCTGCTTCTCCCTCTGCCTGTGTCTCTGCCTCTCTCTGTGTATCTCTCATGAATAAATAAATAAAATATCTAAAAATAAATAAATAAATAATAAAACATAAAACCTAAATAATAAAGACATTTTGACAAAATAGCTCCAAATCCAGTTTGACTTTACATAAACCAAAGAATCATCTCTTGAGTTACTCTAGTGATGTGGCACCATAAGGAAAAGGATAGAGGAGAGATGGTCAGTTTCCTAGGAGTAGAGAATCCCCAGTTGTGTCCTATTTTTTTCAGGCCAGGAGAAAGTTGTGCTACACCTTGGCACAGTCTAGCTACTGTATCTCAGTAACTGATCAGAAAAATAATTTTTCCTTCCAAGAATACAGACTCATCTTTGTGCCCTGCAGCACTTCTGGAATACCTCCTCTGGGTCTCATCAGCTCACCACCTTGTAAAGATGAGAAGAGAGTTGCTTTTCCTACCATTCCTCCCATCTGGTAGATTCTATTTCCCACCTTCCCCAGATAGTTCTGCAGTGCACCAATCTCATGGTGAAATTCATCCTTGATTCTTTGCTTCCACCTCTTCCATTCCTTCTACTTCAGATCTTGTCCTAAGAATCAATTTTACTGTATTAAGCTCTCATTTTCCATATTTTGCTATGCTGGCTACGTCTTTTTGGTTAATCGTTGTAGTGAAAAAATTTAAGACCTATCTCTTTGAAAAAAATAACATTATGGCTCCAACTACAACTGAGACTCTCACGATCTTCATATAAAAGCCATAAACCACAAGATCATTTCAAATTTTTACTAGCATGGTTTTAAAGGAAGGATAGCAGGAAAAAGATGGTTCTAGGAAGCCTTCCAGATTCATAGAGGTTTTAAATTTATTACAACCAGATAATTAATTCCAAACTGTTTTACTACTTCCTAAACTTTGAGACCAAACCAAGTTGCAAAAAAAAAAAAAAAAAAAGAAAGAAAGAAAAAGAAAGTTGTAAAATGGCAGTGCACCTACCTGAGGATATGGAGAAGTCCTGGATTTTGACTTTGAGCTGGAGAGCCTGGACTTGGCCCCCTTCCTATTGTCAGTCATGGTAGGAGTGGAGCTACTGGTGTAGGAGAAGGCTGGTTTAGAGGCTGAGATCTGATCCAGAGAGAGCTGCAACCCTTTGTATTCCGTGTCCCTGTAGGGTGAGAGGACACAGCCCTGAATCTGCCACCACAGAAGATAGATCCATGTGTTCTCTCACCAGGAATGGCAGTAATCCATATTTGAAAAGGAAGCAAGCAAAAGTTAGCCATATAACTCGTTGTCACAAACACCTTGATTATTTAACTAACATATGCAGATGTAGCTGCCCCATATACCACAGCCAGACTGTTTGATATGCTCATGAAAATGTCTTGATTTTCAAATACATTTTTGTTCTTTCTATAAGCAGAAAATAAATCCATAATTCAACTTCTCTGAGCTTCTGTGTCCTCATTGGTGAGGTATAGATTATCAAATCTACCCTAAAGGATTTTCTGTGTAGGGTGAACTGAACAGACAACTGACCATCTGATGCTATCTGATTATTGGCAAGAAGAATGTTAGCTGTGCCATGATCAATCATTCTGGTAAACATTCCTAATATTTTTTTATAGCTAGCAAACCAGTGAAACCAGGCGTATAAGTAGTTAAAAATCCCTCTTATCAGGCTAACTCAGTTCCATTAGGGTACGTTTTACCACTGGTTCTTTCCACTCCATTTTCAAGAGGTATCTGTTAAACTCCTAATATATAGGAGCTTTAATGCTACGTGGAGATGAAAGAATAAGAAGCCTAGGGTCTGTTTCAAAGAAGAAACAGTGAACAAATATTAAACATAGTAACTGCAGACTGTGATGTGAAGGGGATAAACAGTGTATCCTGGAGAGCTGATTACTAATGTATTGCTTGAGGTATTTAAGGACCAAAGATGACAACCTGGCCCTGCCCACAGCTACCAATTCAGCCCGCTTCAGGCAGCAGAGAACCCTATCTAACTCCTCAGTTTTCATAAGAAGATATCAGCCCTTCCCACTGGCAGCCAAAATAAAATGTTTCATAGTCTTCTTTATGAGGACTCATGGAAGAATTTCCTCTCAGGTTCCAAAACTAGTTGGGCTGCTTCTGGGTAATTGATTTCCTTTTATTTCACAGACACCATGAGTCATACAACTCATCATGTTTCCCCCGTTTCACTGGAAGTCAAAGAACCCTGAGCCCCAAATCTGATTTGTAACCACCTGTAGCAAGTGTACAAGTCCTCAGGGTAGGCATTTTGTGCAACGAATTCCACTGCCTTCCTTTATTTTTATTTTATTCTTCCTTTTCTCTAATGGGTTCACCTTCTTTTTCTCTAATGGGATCACCTTTGGATTAACATAGACATATGAAATGTAATAAACTAAGAAAGTTAAATATGTTAAAGTGATTGGTAGATTTCCAGGGATCAGCAAATATTCATTTACCTTCTCTTTCTTTTCCCTATCTGTTCTTCTACAGAGAGATCAGGCAAAGGCAAAAGGATAACTCAGTCAAGGAGCCCCTCAAGTGAGGAGGGGTAGAAATCACTAAAATGGGGTCAATAATATCGCTGCCACAAACTGCAGTGTAGTGGTATATGTCAGCAAACGACAGTGACTGTATATCAAATAGCCCATCTACTCAGTGCAAGTAGGAAAAAAAAATATCCAAGTAAGCAACAAAAATTTGGAAGGTGGGAATGCTATTTGTCTTCCAGGCTTGGCAAGTTGAATCATATGACTGCTTTACTACTCTAATCATCTCATAAGGAAAACACACAACACAGACTCTGTGTACTCCTTGGTCAGAAATTCAATGCCCTCTAAAATGTGGCTCCCACCTGTTTTTCTGACTGTATCTGAAAGTTTTCCTTCATCTGGCCCTCACTTCACCCAAAATTGTTCTCCCCAAACTGACCCTATACTCTCCTCTCTTCCTCCTCCTAGCCACTAGACCACCAGGGAGGTTCTCCTCCAACACATACCTAGAGAATTCCTCTTACAAAGAACTATCTTAAATCCTACTTGCCTCTGAAGCCCTTCCCAACTGCTAACCCCATTCATTCCTTCAATACATGTTTGCTGAGTGTCTCTGTGAACAATGCCTGGGGAGACATCAATGAACAGAAGGACTAAGTTGCTGTGCTCACAAAAAAACCCCACCAGGGCCAGTTCCTGAGGGAAGTAGGGAGGGGTCCAGGAACTATCTTTTTCCTCCTCCAACTTATTTTTCGAGTGATAATGTCTAATCTTTCCTAGGGATTCTAAGTTCCTGGAGAGCAAGAGTCAACAGATATTCTGTTATATTCCAATAGTAACTGGATCATATTTCACACATTTGGAAGAAGAAGATGATAAATATGGAACTCAGAAAGGATTGTTTTCCTCAGTGACTTCTGACAACCAACAACCCAAGAGTACTTCTCTGTTAGAAAAGACCCCATGGGCTGTGAGTCCCCTGATCCACCTGCCCTGAGATTACGTGCATGTGATAGTGAGCAAGGTGGTCTCCGACTGGAGTAGAGCCCCCATCCTTGGGCATCCCCAGTGTCAAATGGGCACTGGTATATCCATTCAGTCCCTGATCAGCAGGACCTAGACTGATAGCAAAAACTCTGCACCCCTGAAAATATGGTCAAATAATTTTTTTAAAGATTTTATTTATTTATTCATGACAGACGCACAGAGAGAGAGAGGCAGAGACACAGGCAGAGCGAGAAGCAGGCCCCATGCAGGGAGCCCAACTTGGGACCCGATCCCGGGACTCCAGGATCACGCCCTGGGCTGAAGGCAGGCGCCAAACTGCTGAGCTACCCAGGGATCCCCATGGCCAAATAATTTTTAAAACACATTCTTAATGCAACATTTCAGCACAGGGACTTATGATGATAATATGAGAGTAAACAAGGATTTTTCTCTTATACACCATCAGACCCCCAAAGTACACATCTCAACTACTGAAGAAGTCTTCCCAAAGTTTTTGCATAGTTTCTAATGATAAAAATACTCCAAATAGGCTTAAGTGAAAATTCAAAACTAATAAATGATTTGAAATTCTACACAGTCCCATGAAAATGTTAATAAATATAAGAAGAGTTATACAAATACTTTCAATAAATGAAAATGTTAATATTTTGGTGTACATCCAAAAAGACCATAAAGAATCCACCAAAAATAGCAAAAGATCATGAAGTCAGGTAGATCACAGTTTGAGCCACTTACCATGTAACAACCCATCTAGCCCTCAATTTCCTCTTTATAACTCATTGGGATATGCTAAGACTTAGAAAAATATATGAAAAGCTCATAGCACAGTGCCTAGAACATAGTAAATGTTCAATAAATCCTAAGTGTTATTTCTTTACTTCCACATTTCATGGTGCTTTTTGGCACCTGATTTCTCCAAAACAATAGCTTCATTTTGGTAGCATTTTATTACAAACATCTCCTTGTGCTATATTTATTTCCTCTCTACCCCTAACTCATTTTAATTTGCTCTGTTGCTTCTTAGTGTCTAAACTGTACTGCAGGATGGCCAAAATACTTACTAAGGTAAGCTCTTCATTGCTAAGTAAGCAAATGGGGACTTTAGAGCAGCACAGACCTGACACTGAGAGAAGCTCAGCCTTCCTATTCTTCTAACAACTCAAAGATGTGTTAAGATGAAAAGCACAATAAAAAAAATACCCACTTAAAGACATTTCAAGTACGGTTGATATGCTGCCAAGAGCAGCTCTGAATGGCAGACTCACTAAGAACAAAGCATTTGTTTTACTTTTAAAATTCTATTAAATTGGAGCATTTCATTTGTATAGATTAAAGGTCTAGATGCTGATGGGAATCACATGATGAGTTCCATTTCCCTCTTCCAAACTCAGACACTCCCTCTCTTCCCCCACAGTGAGGCACATTCTGGTATCACACACACACACACACACACACACACACACACACTCATGTTTAGGTATATGCCTACTAAAGCTGTTCAATGTTCCTCTGTGAAGTGGAACAAAATAAAATACTTGGGTGCCACAGCACTTGAACTCTGAAATGAGTCTCATGAGGAATTTGACTTAGCTAACTTTAGTAGCCTGGATAGCTCAGTCAGTAGAGCATCAGACTTCTAATCTGAGGGTCCAGGGTTCAAGTCCCTTTTTGGGCATTTGCCCTTTGGATGCCTGGGTGGCTCAGTGGTTGAGCATCTGTCTTCCACTCAGGTCATGGTCCCAGAGTCCTGGGATTGGGTCCCAAATTGGGCTCCCTAGAGGGAGTCTGCTTCTCCCTCTGCCTGTGTCTCTCATGAATAAATAAAATCTTCTTTAAAAAAAAAAAAAAAAAAAAGGAGGGACAGGACACAGCCCTATTCTACTTTGAAAGCTTTTCTGAAAAGTGCCACATAGACCACGTTCAGGACTCCATAAGTTCCCCTCACTAGGTCAGCTCAAGTCGTTCTCCCAGATATGATCAACATATCAAAAGAGGAACCATGGCAGATGCCCTTTGGCATATTTTTCAAAAACAGCTATTGATATCAATTTACATTTTTTTTTCTCCCTTGAGTGACTTGTACTAGACATCCTCAGGTACCTCAGCTCTGAAAGCAATGTGAAATGGGTAATTTGCAATCTCTAGGACTTGCAGCTTGTCAATCTCACTTGTATTTGCACAGACCAAAGTAATCCTCTTATTCCATTATGGACAGTCAGAAATCATTCAATTTGCAGAATTAACCATCTGAGTCTACTCTAAACTTTATAATAGTCATGTACATATTTGGAATTACTCAAATTCCAATGGAATAAAAGGGACCACTTTTGCAATATTGGCCTTCTCAGCCTGGCCTTCAGCGATATGCCATGACCACTCACAAGGTATAAGTACCAACTTGCCACATGGGAACCTCAGCGTGATGCCCTTGCAAAGCAAATAAGAGGTATTGTCATCACCTTAGCTTCAGAGAAATGCATTAATATAATTTCTATCATTTTGACTGGGAGACTGGTGTCCATGATGCCAAGGGCAACATATTTTACAACCTTCAAGTGAGTTGGAATGATTGTACAGATAAGCAATCAGCAGTATTTTGTCAGTTCACATAGAGTTCTTCACAAGAACCCTTCCTCTTCAACTGTGTCATATTCTATTGCCCTTCCATTTTAGACAACTTTTTGCTCCTGTCGTGTCAGTTTTGAAGCTGGCCATTCTGAAGTGTCTTTGTTGGCTTTATGTTATGTGGCAATTCTTAAAAGATGTTGCTAGATTTCCCAATTGAGCTATTAAAAAAAAAAAAAAACAGCTGAAGGTGATCAAATTACTGAGGAAAACGTGGAAACAGAGACATACAATTGATTTGGCTCCAAAGGCGCTGACTGCAATAAGCAGAGGATTGCATTAAACTGTGATCGGATTAAGTAGGAACGACTGCGTTTTATACTAAACTTTTTAATTGGATTCTAGAATCACTGTCACACGAAGTGCATGACCTTCTTTATATTCTGGCAGAGTTACTGCCTGGCCACTGGGTAAACCTCTGCAGCAGAGAGACCTAGTTTATGTTTCATTTTCAGGCTCCCATGGAGCCCAGCAGAGATAGCTGATAAGGAGGATTCCATACTGTGAGAGACTCACAAGCGAAGACATCTGCTGGGAAATTAGGCTAAGGCACCCTTGGAAATATAATAGTCTCATACTAATAAGTGGATTTGTGTTTGCTCCTTGTGGTTTTCTCCATTTGCTTTGGTGATTTCAGTTGTTCCCCCAAAAGTCTTTGGTTTTACATAAACACTGCCTCTGCCCAGAAACATCTTTCTCCTCTATTTTGTAGGTTTCATCCAACATGCTATGGAGTGGAGGCATGACAAGGGAAAGGGATGGCCTAGGCACAAAGTCTACCATCACACTGTAATTTCAAGAAAAAAAAAATACGGAGGTGTAAACAATAGGCAAACAATAACTAAAAAGAAGTCAAAAACTGTAATATTTTGGTAAGATGTAGCAAAGTCAACCATCCTCACAACAAATAACTTTGTACAAACCCATGGCACAAATTGAAATATAGCTAAGTCCAGACCTGCAATGACATGCATCTGATTTTGCTTATTAACCTCCACCAGCCATAGTGATTTCCTGCTCCCTCCTCTCAGCTCCTTTGCCGGCCACTGCTTCTAACACCCATTTAGCACATCTAGTTCCTGTGTGGTGAATGGTGCATCTGAAAACCATCTCCTAAATTCCTTCTCTCATGATAGTTTCTATTTACTGTCTCGCACCATATCTTACAGAGAACAGATGCTCACTTGCAAGTGATTAACAAAATATCTCTCAATGCAATAAACTTATATTCATCTCAAATTCAAATGACCAAAAATTTAAAAAAACTGGCAAACCTTTCTATGTAAGTAAGAAAAAAATGCCTGCTAAGTAAGCAAGTTTATGTGACAGATTTTTAAATTCCAAGATTATAATTAATAATGATCATTCTGATGTTCTGTGAGATCCTAAATTAAAGAAACAAATCATGTTATAATTTTAGCATTATGTATATTAAGAAAATACACTTATTTTTTGTCAAGTTACAATTCATGCATGGCATATATGATACTTAAACTAGAATACTAAATTAATTTTATCCTCAACCATTTATTTGGAACTACTACAACTGTATTGAAGGAGCAAGGAGAAATGGTACTCTAAACCCCCAGAGAAATAACTCCTACAACTCCTAACTCTGGGAAACGAACTAGGGGTGGTGGAAGGGGAGGTGGGCTGGGGGGGGGGGGGTGGGTGACTGGGTCACAGGCACTGAGGGGGGCACTTGATGGGATGAGCACTGGGTGCTATTCTATATGTTGGCAAATTGAACACCAATAAAAAATAAATTTATTTTAAAAAAAAGAAAGAAAGAAAGAACTCCTACAAATCAATAATACAATATCTCTGAAATTAAAAAATACATAGAAAGGATTTAAACAATGTACAAATTGCTGAGGAATATTTTTTAAGTTTAGCTCACTAGTAATAACCTATATGAATTAAGGCAGCTATCCAATTTTTGTCATTTTTGTCTTTCTTTTTTTTTAATTTTTTTTTTAATTTATTTATGATAGTCACAGAGAGAGAGAGAGGCAGAGACACAGGCAGAGGGAGAAGCAGGCTCCATGCACCGGGAGCCTGACGTGGAATTCGATCCTGGGTCTCCAGGATCGCGCCCTCGGCCAAAGGCAGGCGCTAAACCGCTGCACCACCCAGGGATCCCTCATTTTTGTCTTTCAAATCAACAAAGATTTTATTTTAATGACAACAAATCTCAATGAAGACAAGATAAAATAAATGGGCATCTTATATAGTAATGCTAAGTAAGAGACTAAACTAGCAGTGTTTATCAAGAGTCTTAAGAGTGCTCATTCCTTAAATCCAATAATTCCACTTCTAGGAATATATTTTATGAAATAGAGATAAGTATCAAAAGTCTATACAATAGTATTTAGCACAATTTCTTATATTTAATTATAAATAAGCAAATATAAACGAACAATAGAACCATTACCTAATTATGATATACCCATGTGATAAAATATTATGCAGTCATTAATTTTTACTCTAATGATGTGAAAAATACTATTGGCAAAGTGAAAAATTATCTATTTTTAAATTAACAAGCACTATATATGCACGTATATTTACATACATGCAGTAGAAGGCAAAAAATTAAAATATTAGTGAATTTCTGGAAAACAGATTGAAGATGTTCTTTATCTTCTCTTTATACCTCTCTATATTAATTTGTTCTATATTAAATATGTATGACTTTCATAATTAGAAAAAATATTTCGTGAAAAAGAAACTCAAATGGAAGCAAATTTCAGGTACCCCCACCTGATACTGAAATGGTTCCCCATTTTCTCTTCCTTGTATTTCTAGGATTTCTTCTTTGTGAGTAATATTAAATTATAGAAAGGATAACACCACTAAACTTCTTTTCCCATAGGCTCAACTTCTCATGAACACCATTTATAATTTTAAAATGTCCAAATGTCCATATGCTCTCTCAGTGCCTATACTTCCATTTACTTTCTGATCTATTTTCCACCCTTCCTACCTCATAGAATTATCTGTCTCTGAAGACTTTCATGTGAACTATATGACTTTATGTTTCCTTCTTTGGAGAATATAACTTAAATTATTACTTGTAATTGAAAAAAAAGAAGCCTAGCCATGTAGTTTCTTACAACAGTTTAGTTTCCCATGAGTTATAGATGGCATATTTGTCATTGTTTACATGGAGTAAACCTTGCTTTGGGGGCCACATTTTTTGTTCTGAAAAACTTAATTTTTTATGCTCAGAAATTCATTCTATATCTCTAGTTAGTAAAGTTCAGGTGTATTTGCAAATCCTACAGATCTAAGTTCCCAATTCTATTGGTCTTACAGCTTTTTTGTTTCTTATTTTCTCAAAGTTGGGCCAGGGATGGGGGGGGGGGGCGGTGGCAGTTAGGGAGGTATTGGTCTTTAAAAGTTAGATCCTAAGAAATTAAATGCAAAACGTGCTGCCTCTTTCACCAAAGACATACATTTAAAAATGGCAGCCTCTTTTTCTATAATGAAGACCACTAATTTTAGCCCCCTTCTAGGGAGTAAATAAAGGCCAAATATAAACAAAGAGAAAATGATCTTATTTTTTTTTAATTTTTTTTGAGAAAATGATCTTAATATCAACTGAGTTTTTCTTACTTTTCAAAATGTTCACAAACAGAAAATAAAGTGCATATATTTTATTCTGGCCCCCTTTTTTCCATGTCTTTCCATCTTTCTCACCCCCCACCCTCTGAACCCAACCCCCTCACCTTCACTATCACTTTATTAAGCTGATGTTTTTTAAATATATGTTCCCTATAGAACTTTGCCAATATCTAAGATGGATAAGTAACAGGGGAACCCATCACCTAACACTTTATATTTGGTTGAGGTTCTATTCTCCACAGGAAGAGCTTCCTCACCCAGTTCTAACCTTTACAAAGCTTATTCCTAAACCTTAAAATTAATCCCCTGGCAGAGAGTGTGGAAAGAGGACACCACCTATTTTCAACTTCACACAAACTCCTGGGAACAGAAAAAAATACTTGAAATCACAAAGAAATAATCTTCCACAACACTGGGAAATTTGCATTCTGTACTCGAGACCAGAGGGTCCCCAACTCCCCACAGTATGTGGAGAGACCTCATGAGACTAAACCATGGCACCTTTGAAAGCTCTGCCCCTTTTCTGCACAACACAAAGGCACTGGCACTTCTGCAGATAATAGAAAAGTAGCTCAGGCTTTGAACTCCCTAGAAAAAGACACAGCAAAAATGATGGCAGGATGTGATGCTTTCAAATGCACAAATCTTCATTTGTTTAACTTAAATATTTTAAAATATGTCCTATAGCATTTATTCTTGATTAAATCTCTTCTAGATAGTTAATCATTAACGGTTTCTTTACAGTTGCTATGCAAACAGTTCATTCATACCTATGACATATCAAATCTCACAGATGTGTCCTTTAATTGGATTCATTTATTTCTAATCTCCCTAAGCCCTTACTACTGTAATGCTTAACTAAATATACATTAAAATCTATTATTTAAACAGCTAAAATAAATTTGAGATGTATTTTATTAATAAAAATTCACAAGTCAACAAATATTCTATTATTTTTGTTGTTGTTATTATTATTATTATTATTATTATATGCCTTGCAATTGAGGCATTAAAATTGCCTGGTAGATAGTTGTGTTTAAATAACTTTAAACCAGAACACCTGGGTGGCTCAGTCGGTTGAGCAGCCGACTTCTGACTTTAGCTCAGGTCATGATCTCAGGGTCCCAAATCCAGTCCCTTGACAAGCCCCACAAGGGGCTCCACAGTCAGCAGGGAATCTGCTTGAGGATTTTGTCTCCCTCTCCCTCTCCCTCTCCCTTTGTCCTTTCCCCTTCTTGTGTGTGCACTCTCTCTTTCTCTCTCTAAAATAAATAAATAAATCTTTAAAAAAATAAGCAACTTTAAATGAGTGTTCAAACAAAATAAGTTCTGAATTACCACTAGAGATTTTGGATTGTCCAACCAAATGCCCAAATTTTCATTGCCTTCATATTCGGAGTCAGAGAGCTTGTATAATACTACACGGTCTATACAGTTATCAATACAGTTCATTACCAGAGATACAACAGGCCTGCATTTATGACTTGAGAAGTTTCCCTGGCCCCCACAAAGATGTTTCACTGGTTTATGCTTACAATTTAATATTTCATATTTTAATTTACTGGTTTATGCTTACAATTTAATATTAGAAATTTATGTCTTTGGGTTTAGACAGATGGCTCAGAAAAGGTGAACAGATTAAGTCTCATCTGTTATTTTTCATTGGTTTAGTTTATCAGTTACTTCCTTTAGAGCCGTGGTTCTCGAATTTCAGCACGCATCAGAAGCCTCTGAAGAGTTTATTAAAGCACAGCTTGCTGAGCCCCACCCCTTCGAGTTTCTTACTTGTAGGTCTAGGGTAGAGCCCACAGTCTACATTTTTAACAAGCTCCGGGGGGGGGGGGGGGTGCTGATGCTGCCAGTCAGGGAACCATACTTTGAAAACTGGAGCTCTTGTTATCTGGGATAAGAGAAACCAAAGAAATCAGATGAAAGGGTACCACAAAGAAGATGGAAAACCACTGTAAAGGGAGGGGACATTCCAAAAACAAACTTCACGCTTTTCCCAGGGCCCAGCCTTACTGCATATCTCACCAGATGACTCCCATCCCTATCCCTGTTGGCTTCCTTTCAGCCTCCTTTGGGGACACTGCCTTCTGGAGATCCCATAACACTGGAGAGCTACAGGGCTTCATCTCCAGGCTTCACCTCAGTTACCACTCACTCTCCAGGGATCTCATGCACTCTGCTGGCTTTAAATTCCATACATTGAGCACCCCCATCTCCAGCCCAGATCTCCCCACTCCATGGCACCCAGATCCAACTGCCTACCTGACATTTCCATTCAAATGAATGACAGGTATCTCAAACTAAGTATGCCCACACACAACCCTCGACTGTTGCTCCTGCCTACGAATCTGTCCCTTCTCACCACTCACCCAAGCTGCTCAGGCTACAAACTTACATGCTTTCCTTAACTCCTCCTTTTTTCACAACTTGTGTCTAGTCCAACTGCAAACCCCATCTGTCTACCTGCAACACACCCTCAATCTGACCATCATTACCTCCCTCTTTCAAGCCATCATCTTCCCTCACCTAAGTGATTGCAATCATTTCCTAACTGGTTTCCCAGCCCCCACCCTCCACCCTTCCCAAAGCCTTCCCAAAGTAGGGTATTTTCCATACCAGCCAGATGAGCTTTTCATAGCTTAAATTATCTCATGCCATGCCTCTGCTTAAAACTCCAGTGACTTCCCAAAGCCTTCAAAACCCAGCATGGTCTTGACCCTGCCTATTCTACATCTACTCCTTGTACCTCTCCCTTCCCTTTCTCTGTTCCAACTACAATGATCTTCTCATTCATCAACTTACTTACCAAGTTAGTTTCTACCTCAGGGCTTTTGCATTTGCTTCCCACTGCTGGGAATGCTCTTTGTGCAGGCCTTAGCATGGCTTCCTCCCTCCCTTCATTCAGGAGTCTTCAGAGAGGCCTTCCCTTACCACTCCCATCTCTTTGTCCTGCTTAATTTTTTCCCTCTCATTTCCTGACACTGCGTAACATATTTATTTGTGTATAAGTACTATATGTTTCTTCCCACTAAAATCTACCTTCCATGAGGGTAGGGACATGGTCCATCTCAGTCACACCATAACCCTCCTGCAGACTCTGAACCCATTAGACACTGGGGAAATACATGCTGAGTGAATGCAAGAACCATCCCATTTGCTGAAGAAAGGACGGACTACACGCTACAACATTTCTTACCATCCTCTTAATTATAGCAACAGAAATTAAGCAAATTCTAATGACAGAGATTTATTTATAATGAAGGTCCTATTGAGTCAACTGGGAAGAGACACAAATAGAAAAGAGATTATAATGTAGCGTATCTAAATATTTTCCCCTGATTTTCAATTAGCCCTCACAATAAAATGCTACCCTGCATTTTGTTATTTCTTTAACTGCTCTAATTGGAGGAATGAGATTGACACTCTCTCTGCCCTCCGCTTTGTGGGCTTCATCCTTCCAGCATTCCTGAGCCGGAACCCTGCAGGGTTCCATTACCCAAATTCAGCACAACAAATACTTCACTTTGCCAGGACTATAGTAAGATTTCAACAGCTAATAGAAATGCTATGAGTTTCAAAAGTTTTAGTCTCATAATGGCTTAGAAAAATTAAAATGAGGGACATCTGGGCTGCCTGTGACTCAGGTCGTGATCCTGGAGTTAGGGGATGGAGTCCCACATCAGGCTCCCCACAGGGAATCTGCTTCTCCCACTGCCTGTGTCTCTGCCTCTCTCTCTCTCAGTCTGTGTCTCTCATGAACAAATAAGTAAAATCCTTAAAAAATATATTGAAAAAAAGAAAAGTTAAAGTGAAAAATCCTGTATTGCATTTGGTTAGTTTAAAAAAAGTAGGGAGCTGCTCTTTTTCTGTTGTATATTTGGACACCAACATCAATTAACGGGAGTGTTGAAAGAAGTAAATCTCATGGGTTCTTACCTTCAGCCACCAGAACATATTGTCGTCATCACAAGTGCAGAGAGTAACATGAATGACTGAGGAGCAGCAGCAAGCTACAAACCCCTAAAAATGTTCAGAACCAAGGATTCTATTTTTGTAATGCTGTTCAGGAGGAGGCAAGAGACAGCACATTCTCAGATTGCATTACTAGGGAATGTTGCTATTCTCAGAGAGATGTAAAAAGTGGCAAGGGACTTGGGTTTAAAAGTACAAACAGAGAGAGAATCCTACCTTAATGGGTACCATTATGACATCCAGTTCAATATAATGAGACTATTTCCACGATCTGGCCAGCAGCCCATATTAGCACGGCTTTACTGATGTGGATACAACAAATTCTGTTTGAACAAAGAAATCCCCAGGAAAAAGAGAGAGAGGAAGAGAGATCCTTCCACAAGCTCTATCCATTTAGCAATCAATCAAAGGGAAATATATCCTTCCAGTAAAGACAGCAATGCCTATTTGAATCCTGGTAAAATACTAGATGTTCCAAATAAAATAGTGTTCTATGGGTATGGATTGCTGTTTTGTAAAAATGTCATAACTGTTGATGCCTAAATTGGCAAAGAGGAGATGGGGATGGGCTCAGGGGTTAAGTATGTTGCATGGCAGCTGACCAGGTTCTGAGTACACTAAAACTGTGAAGCTATTAGGTCACTTTGTGAAGACCCCATAATGAACTCTTAGTAAACTATCCAGAGACTTTTGCAAAATCTCCTCAAAATGTCATATTACTTCCCAAATCTTAGGTGGAATCACACAAAATTACCAATATCAGACTGTTGGAACGAACAGAAATGGCAAATACATATGGTTCACCCTAGTGCAATGTTACCAACTTAAAGAGCATGCCAAAGAGGAAATCAGCTGCGCCCTGGAGTCCTGTCCCTGGGTTGGCACACCCACTCATTAGCCGTGATGTGTCGGCTAAGTTGCTAGGCTTCTCTGAGCATTTGGCACAAAGTAGGAGCCTCTCGAATGTGAGTCCTCTTACTCCCTGACCTTTCTAAGTACAGCAACAAAGAGAGTATTTTCTCACCCTTCCTTCACTTGCAGCTGACAATCACACAGACTTTCCAGGTCAGGGCAGCAACGCCTGGGGATTACCCTTTATGAAAGAAAAGTTAAAAATATTACAAAACCCTAAAATAATTAGAAACTTTTTTAATGTAATAAATCTGCAAAGACTCTTTTTGCCTCTGTGATTCAATTTAAAACTCACGAAGATTCCTAATCCTATTAGAAGTCAACCCCACAAAATATTGAAAAGCCTCTTTCAAAACAGAACAAGAAAGCAGCTCAATATTGTTCCGACAAGACAAAAATCAACTTGCCACACACAACTGCTCTCCCTGGCTGACATAATGAGATACATGGAGGACCCACCATGGGCAACAGTGTTTTTGTCAGATGGACTCCTTAGCCTGCAGCCAGTTACTCTGGTGCCAATCATGATCTCCCTCAACACACACACACACACACACACACACACACATGCATGTACAGCCTCCTCAGGGGCTCATCCCTTCTCACTGCCTCCACTTCCTCCCCACCATCTAACCAAGAGGAGTCTGACCACACGTGCAAGCTTATTCCCCAGCAGTGACCTTAATAGAGCCAAGGCACTTTGGGCTGTCTTTTTTTTTTTAATGTTATTTATTTATTCATGAGAGACAGAGAGAGAGATTGAGAGGCAGAGACACAGGCAGAGGGAGAAGCAGGCTCCATGCAGGGAGCCCGACATGGGACTCGATCCCGGGTCTCCAGGATCACGCCCTGGGCTGAAGGCGGCACTAAACCGCTGAACCACCCCGGCTGCCCTGGGCTGTCTTCTAATTGTGGATGGAAGCCTTCCTTCCAGGAAGGAATCTGTCATCCACAAGCCTATAGGGAAATCAAGCTGGGATAGAGCTCATGCTTGTTTCTTTGTCTGGCAGATACTGCCTCACTCATTTCAATATCCCCAGAACTTGGCACAGTGCCTGACATATAATAGGTGCTTAAGAAAACATTTATGAGTACTTAAAGGCCTACTAGTCCTAATCATCTGAGGTAGGATCTAACAATCCATTCCAGATGTATCAGCAGGATTGGTGGTTTCTCATTCTTGGGCAACACTAGACCTTCTTAAGGTTTGTGCTTTCCCTCCTTTAGCGCAAAGACTCACGGACATCTGTTTTGTCTTTATTGGCAAGTCAAAAAATATTTTATTTAATTTCATTGAAATAACAACCCTAATAATTCACATTTTCTCAATGTTACTTTGTGTCAGGCACAAGGCCAAGAACCTCACACATGACCTCATTTAATGTTCACAATGACTCTATGAAATAGATATTATTATTACCCACATTTTATAGATGAAAAAAATAGCAAGACAACAAAGTTAAGCAATGTGCTCACAGTCCCAGAGATAGCCAGTAGCAGCACTGGAATTTGAATAGGCAATAGACCAGAACCCAAGATCTTAATTAATATACTATGTTGCATAATAAAGTAGTGATATCTCATTTCATTATGCATTTTTGCAAGTACTATAATGCATCCCTATGGTTATCAGGGTTTGAAACGTCAACTAAAAAGCATAAGGGTGGGATCCCTGGGTGGGTCAGCGGTTTGGCGCCTGCCTTCGGCTCAGGGTATGATCCTGGAATCCTTGGATCAAGTCCCACATCAGGCTCCCTGCATGGAGCCTGCTTCTCCCTCTGCCTGTCTCTGCCCCCCCCCCTTTCTGTCTTTCATGAGTAAATAAATAAAATCTTTAAAAAAATAAAAATTAAAAAAATAAAAAGCATAAGGGTTAGACTGAATCATATTCTAATAGCAGTGGGATTATGATGTCAAACACAGCACTGGGAAGGCCTTCTGGCCTTACAAATCTGGAACTGAAGAACCAGATTCTTTTTTTCTTCCTCTCCTCCAATCTGCTGATGTTCATTGTCCTAATGTATATCTCACATTAACGTTCTACAAATAATTTTTTTAAATACAGCCATTATACATACGGCAATATTGTGTATTCGTTTCAATAAGATTTTACATTCCATCCAGACTGACATCTCTTAAAACTTTAAAAACAGTTCTATGCCTAGATGCTAATATATATATATATATATGTATATGTGTGTGTGTGTGTGTGTATATACACACACACACACACACACATATATATATTACTAAGGCTGGGTGAACATGTTCAAGGCATATACCAGTACTAATCTGAGAAAGGTAAGATAAGAGGCTTAGAGAAAACAGTTTGTAATCCTGATGAAATATGTTCAGTTCCAAGAAAAAAGTTCAGGGTAAAAAGGTAAGAGAAGGAAAGAAAATCTAGCTCGGATCAGAACAGTGAGACAAACACTGTTGAATCTAATTTAAAGAGTAATACTAATTGTGCTATAATATTCATGGAAAAAGAACAATGAGACAAATGTGTGTATATGTCACCATTTCATCTCAAAAGACCCTACCTTTGCTTCCACCCCTACATTCTAGTCCTTCCCTATTAGCTCTACCATTCAAGCTTCCTTGAATTCTGTGCTCTCAACAAATAGCCCAAGTGTACCCTATCATTTCAAACTGTGCTAATCTGAGTTCTTAAATATTTAAATGGAACTCTTCTATTTTTCCAACTAAATTGTAAACTGTTCAAGAGATACAAGACCTCTGCTTCATGTATCATGCAATAAATCACTGCACTCTGCCCATACTCTCTGAAACACACTTGATTTAGACATACCTAGTCCATACAGAGCAAAGAGAAATATACAAAATGTTCCACTGGACACCATAAAAAATGCCAGTAGTTCATGTTCTATTCATTTTCAATAATAATCATCGATGTTGGTAAAGTTGACAAAACACTGTTCCAACTAAATTAACTTTAGAAATTTGATAAAAAACTTAGTTTTCTAGAACCTTCTTTTTCCCTGTAAAGCACCTTCCACCTTGGCGGGACAAATAAGGGACTCAATAAATACTGGCTTCCTCCCATCAAAGCACAAAGCTCAGCTCCCTATAGAGTACACAGTGACAGCAATGAGAACCAGGGTAAGCTTAACCAAACTGTAGAAACCACCACCCACAAAGGGAGCAATACTTGGAGTTGTGTGTGTTGAGGAACTTGGGAGGGGAAGATAAACACTTAAATCTGTGGATTTGAAGAGTTAGTAGTTCAAGTTAAAGAGGGAACTACTCATCTCATTTCAAAGTATTTTAGCTGACATCACATAACTGGCAAGACCTGATAATAAGTTATTTTGAGCATCTGCTTTCTGCCAGGTTCTGTGTTATACATACATTACTTCATTTAATCCTCCTCCAAACTTAAAAGGTGAGTAAAAATGTCCCAATTGCATGGATGGGGAAACAGAGGTTCAAAAAATGAGAGCTGTGTTCAAAGCTTCATAGCTACAATGCAGTAAAGTGTCTTCATACCCAGATCTAACACCAAAGCCCATGCCTTTCCCCTGAAGGTTGCTTCAAATGATACTGTGAGTTTTTATAAAAACAAAATCACAATCTTACTGCAATATAACCTCCCACAGTAAAAGTCACAGATGGTAAACAGATGGCCCAGACTCAGCCAGACCCTAAATGTTGTCAATGCCCTATAAAAGTAAGTTCTCTTCTCATCCCCCTTAGCCCTGCCATCACCATAGACCACGCTTCTCACCCATTCTAGCAACCTAGACCTCAGAACGCCTGGGATAGGGGAAAGAAGTAGGGAAGTTACTCCTACAGACAAGACAGGATGAAATTCCTCTACTGATACACAATAAGGCATTTCCAGGTTTTATCTAAAGCTTCAATCAATCTTTTTTTGCATGACAACTTAGGCATAGACACCAGCCACTTCAACCCAGATGAATTTTCTATCACACCTGCTCACCTGAAAGGATGTCACAAGCCAATGAGAACAGACAATGGAGAGGATAAGCACTGGATAAGTGAAAATAAGAAGCAGCTTTTTACGAAATTATCAAGATACGCATAATCTACTCCCCCCCACACACACACATACACACACCTTGAGCCAAACATAACAGTGTTTACAAAATAAATGGATGAAGTCAGATGAAAACATACTTTGCTGGGGTTTGTCAAGTAAAGCTTCATTTGAATTTGTCCATTCACGATAAAATGTATATCCTTGCCCTCAAGAAAGTAATGATCATGTTTTTCTATGATAAGATTCAAAGATCAGAAGTCTTTCTGTCCCAACAGCCAGAGAAGAGTGGTCAGGCTGGTCATTAGCACAAAACAAGTGGGCTCCATATAGAAATCTTTTTTTTTTTTTTAAGATTTATTTATTTATTCAGAGAGAGAGAGAGAGAGGCAGAGACACAGGCAGAGGGAGAAGCAGGCTCCATGCAGGGAGCACGACGTGGGACTCGACCCCGGGTCTCCAGGATCACACCCCAGGCTGCAGGGGGCGCTAAACCGCTGCGCCACAGGGGCTGCCCCATATAGAAATCTTTTAAAGAAGAGGTCCTGTGACTCAGTGCTCTCTAGGTCAGGGCAATAACAGAAAGGAGTGGAGGCCAAAGTGGCCTGTAGAGAGAGAAGCAGCCAGGTACCAGCACTATCAAAGGGCCAAGGATGACTCACCTGCCCAAATGCTGGGAAGCTCTCCAACCTTGGCCTCCCCCACCAACAGAACCCCCAGGGGACAAGCTTTCCTGCCATTTTCCCTCAAAAGCAGAACACCATATTGGAAATAATCCCACTGTCATGGGAGGGAATTTGTGCCTCGTCTGATAAAGAGGATGATTTAGCTTGCCAATCCACTGACACTAGTTGTAACATATTTGTTTAACAAAAACATAAGATATGAAATCTGGTTGTAGAAATGAAATAATTAGTAATAGCAATAATGTATCTATGTAAACTAAAAGCAAGCAACTCAGTGAAAAACTAAAATATTTGCAGGCCATGTTGTTTCTAACAAAATGAAAAGTTCCTTAGTGAGACTTACGGGGAAAAAAAGATATGTTCTTAATTGAATGTTACTGACAAGATAGCATTGTTAAATTTAAACCACTAAATTATCAATATCTGGACATACTTGTGAAACAACAACAGAAACAGCTTCCATCATGAAATCAGATGAAAGCCTACTCAGAAGTTGAGTGAACTGAACACTACAGGCCTTACCCAACTAAGTCCATCCCACTCTCCCAGACATTTTCTCCCCTGCAACCATCCCTGACTACCACCTCTGTACAGAGAAACTTGGGATACTGTAGAACTCAACCCTGGAGGCTCTAATCATGGCTTCCCCACTTACTCTGCATATCTGATGTCCTTTCCTCACCTAGAAAATCCCTGCCCTAACCCTTGAACAGAGCTGTCAAAGGAACAAATCATGTAATGAATGCGACAGCACTTTGAAAGAAATATTCAGCATTTGCAATGATGCTGTATTCAGGATTTGTAATAATAATACAAAATTTGAACAGAAATGATGAATTCAAAACTAAATAGAAATCATTTTGATAAAAAAATTACAAGAAGTAAAAAGTACATAAAGGATAACATTATTTAAGTGAGTACCAGTCGTATGTACTATAAAACAGACTAAATCCCCAGCATTTTCTTTTAATAAAGTGTTTTAGTAGTTATAAAATCACTATTAATATTAATAGTTTTAGTTGTTATAAATTACCATTCATACAATTGTGTCTTCATTCGTTTCTATAATCATTCAGTTACTTAAAAGATCATTTGAAAAGGACAACCAGGGCTTTGATGTTCAATATTATTATAATAAACATTAAACACAATTAAGGATCGAATCTAATTTATGGGTATACATTAGTGCATGATTATTATTTTTAATTATCAAAAAATTAAATCTATGTAACAAGTGCTCCACAGATCCAAGGCATGAGAGTAAATGATTTTATATTTTGCTATGGCTTGCTAAGTCAAAAGGTACTTCATTTTACATTATTTATAATATAAAAGAATGGTTTTGCTAGCTAGAAAAATAAAATCTGTTTCTATAACTATATATATTATTGATGAAGTTTTTAAAAAGCATTTTCTAAAATTTCCTAGTAGTAATAACAATAATATCACTAGGGCTTTAAATTAATAAAAAAATAATTTTTAATTTAAATGCCCAAATTAGCTCAGCAATATTAATATATTTGGAAGAGGAAACTAAAATTAGTATATTTTAACATTTGCTGCTTTGTGATAGGATACATAAGGCTTTATATTCATATATTCTGTGGGAACTTTTAGGGCTTTATATTGACATATTCTGTGGGGACCCTTTTTAATTGTGGGAACTACTATGGTTTGATATAAAAGAAGAGCAAAAATTATTGGACCTGTAATAATCACAAGAGACCCTTTTACCCCTTTTTTCCCTTTTACATGAAGGAAATATGTCTACTTTGGCATTTTGTCCAAACTTTTCTACAAATTCAAAGGGTTATTTAGTAGATAGTGTTAACACTAATGTAAATTGCCCATTTGTTTTGCTTTTTTGTAACACTGAAATAGAAATTTTAACATAGAAAATTCCATTTATGTGTTCAGTGAATCACTCTAAAACAGTCTATGAGATTTTCCACTGAAACAATGTTCTATCCTAAATTTAGGATATAAGAAGCCTTTTTGTGTCTTTACCAACAAAAAATGGTTGAAGATACTAAATTTATTTGATTCCAAATTTATCAAAATCAGTCTCAAAATTTCTCTCTTTTACTTTCCAGAAAAAAAAAATATCAGAATTTTATTAGCTTACAATTCTCATTAGAAGTCTATATTTTAAAATACACTAGATTTTATAACTATATCCCACAGAAGTCCCCTCCCAAAATATCATCTATCAGCCAACCTACTGAGGTCATAGAACAGTGAGTACTTGATGAATGTCAGTGACAGATTGTTTTTAATGGCAGCAGTAAACTAGATCTCGTGTATATTTTTGCAACCCTCTACACACAGTGATTTTGAACCCTTTAAACGTGCCATCAGGAATGGTACAGTGGCTATGCAGGAGAATGTTATTTAGGATGAAGAATCATGATGTCTGTAGCTTGCTCTGAAATAATTCAGTAGAGAAAAAACTGCACATACAAATAAGTAAACATATAGGTAGAAAACAACAGCTTGTTGACAAATACAGCTTGTATTATATAAATGATGTGTGTGTGGAGGGGTATTCATTGTACTAGTCTTTCAACTTTTCTATATGTTTAAAAAATCTATGTTTTTAGATATTATAAATGGGATTTTTATACTTCATTAGTTTATCCTTAAAAGTATATTTTTAAAGTTTTATTCTTATAACATATGAAGTTTAAAAACATAAAAAGAATCAAGACTCTTCATTTTTCTAGAAATTACTTTTCGTAGTTTATTGGGTGTTCCACATTTTCAATTTTCTTAACATTGAGTACTAATATTTTCCATCTGAACTGGCTATGAATAATTAATGCTACTAATTAAGTAACTCAAGGAAATATGAACTCAAGAAAATTACTGCTTTTACACAGAATTCCTTGTACTCTCCCTATTTGTCTGGGCCTTCCCCAATATTCGCTGTTACTAGACATTATCCCCATTCAACTATCCTCCTGAAAATAGTCAGGGAGCGTGGCATGCCATACTTCAAAGCCTGTGGGCACTCAAGATCTGTAAGAATGATTTTCTTTTTATTTTATTTTATTTTATTTTATTTTATTTTTTATTTTTTTCTTTCGATTTTCCTTTTTTTTTTTTTAATGTGGAACATAAAGCTAACATGGTATGTGTGTCTTAGAGAAAATCATGAACTGGTCAGTCTTTTGGTTTCCTATATTCCCAGTTGTAGCTGCTTATTAGAACAAGGTTACTGAATATTTCTATTCATCATTGCTTTTGTCAAATAATAGTGATGGGTATTTCTAGGCATATTTTAACTTCAATAATAAACTGACCATCAGGAAATCTGAAAAATGAATTTCTTATGAATGTAGCTTCCATCAATATGTCACACCTTCATTTAGCCAATGCCTATTTAAAATTCTCTACTTTCACGATATGAAAATCCCTTCAAAATGTATGCTATTAAAATGTCTAAATTGGGAAAACATCTGGCCTGTCAAATTATGTGGGGGCGCTTGTGGTTTTAAGTATATTGTTTGAGGTAGCATATTTGGAAAGAATTCACTTATCATTCTCAGGCTTCATAGGCAACTAGCCTTGAAAACAAATGTATGTGGTGGTTCACTGCTACCATAGAGAATCAATAGCCATCTATTTAATTTGCTAAGACAATGTAAATTAGTAACTTCCAGCCAGATGTGTGATATACACATCAAACAAACTGCAACCTGTTCATTATGAAAATCCTGTCAACACACACAGAGCCACTCGATGACATTTCATCTAAGGCAGCTTCCACATTTGCAGCTATAAAATTCGTCCTGAGGATTTTTATACAAAGAATTGGAGTTGAGACTCATAAAAGAGTAATCAATTTCAGCTTTTCATCTTGTGTGCTTCTGTGTGTTTATTTCTATTTTCATCCAGAGGTATAAAACATTTAGAGAAATATGAGCCATGTTATTTTTCCTTCTGTAAAGCATTTATCCTCATTACATCTTTTTAATCTGATGTAAAGTTGGTAGCCTAATCCTATAGCTCTGAAGAAGTGTGTAAAGTGAAGAACAACAGAGTCAAGGGAAGAAAGAAAGTACACTTATCCACTGGAAAACAAAACAGAATATTTTAAAATGACTCCAAACATAAATTAAGCTTACCCATTGGGAGGTCTAACTTGCATTCTGATCATTTATATGGGTCTGTGTGACTATATACCCTGCTGTTTGATAAAAAATGATTACTAACCACAGGCACCTACCAGAGAACAGAGTGTATGTATAATGCTTGTGATGTCTCAGACATACAAAGCACCTTCTTAAAGAATGTCCGTTTCCTTTCCACAGTAAGCAGACATAATTTTTCACTCCTTAATACTTCTGCTTCAGAGAGTGGCTTCTTTTATGAATTATGTTTTGCCATTTGCTCTTATGTTTATTTTAATAATATAAAAATTGCATTAATAAAATAGATGGTTTTGTTTTATGATACCCAAAATATTGGTATGTTTTCTGCTCTGTATTAAAATCCACAGCTTTCTTGCTATTACAAAAACCTAATAGCATTTATTTTAATGCCACTTATTAAATGAATGGAATAAAAAGATTCTTCTTAATAACCAGCTATTATTCTTGAATACTGAATCCTCATTTAAACCAAATTCATTTCCCAAGTCTATTGAATTAAATTTTCTTATTAAACAGGGCACAGAGTAAATAGTCTTATTGCCAAGCACAATGTTTTCAAGTACTACATTTTTAATTTGGCAATTTAAAACAAGGTGGAGTGAATGTGGTCCTCATGGCCTGGAGTATAGTCTGATTCCAAATACTACACCTTAACCAACTTCCTAATGTGAAAATAGCATTTCTACTAAAGTAAGTGCCGGGTGTGTCAATGCTTCCAAAGTAAATAACTCTCGAGGTCCCCTAAAATCACAAGAATTTCAGTGACTACCAAAAAAAAAAAAAAAAAGAAAAAGAAAGAAAAAGAAAACCAAAAAAAGGGGGGGGGGCAACTGTGCACACAAAAGGGTTCTTCATAAAGGCTTCAAACCTGAGCAATTCAACTTCACAAACATTATACAGAAGGTGCTTTCTTCACCAGCCGCACACCACGCCACGTGATCAGCCTGCAGGGCCACACCGGAGGACCAGAAACAATTATCATTTCTAGAAAGAATAAGGCTGAGACATGGCCACAGCGGCCATCCGGTGGCACGGAGAGGCTGGCTCCTCACCTTGTGATACAATCGCATAAGGGGCAGGGCCTGGGCACCGGCCAAGATTTGCAGCGTTAGCTTGGGTCCCTTTGCTTTCTGGAGGTTAAAGTCAGACCCTCCTGGTCACTTCAACCGCCTTTGTGGTTCAGCCTAAGAATCACTCTCTTAGAACTCTTAACTTTGATTGGAGACTCTGGTTAAAATTAAGAACTTCAAACCCAGATTTGAAAAAGTGAAACAGATGTCCTGTTTGTTAAACCATAAATGGCTCCGTACGTTGGACCCTTTTCCTCTCTCATTCTCTTTTTTTCTTTCTGCCGCATTAAATTTTATTTAATGCAGAGTTCGCTTAAAAGGTTAAAAGAGAGAGAGGAGCAGAAACAGAATATAGATTGTGGGCGGAAAAACTCCTAAATCTTTCCCGGGAGTACAACGAAGGAAGCTTCTTCCTAAAGATGAAAGTGCTCAAGCTGCCGCCTAGGCACAGCCTGCATTTGGGTTCAGAACCTGCGTCCCAGGGGGACCCCAGCCTCGCCTAACAGACAGCACCCAGCATCCGCACCCTCTTGGAGATCGGGGTTGTCTGAGGTGGGCCAAAGGTTCCAGACTTGCACTCACGTGAGGACATAGTTGACGCTGACGATACAGTGTGGCCTGGAGGAGCGGCTGTTGTGGACGATGGTCGCATAGCTCTGCACCCAGACCCAGCCTCCGTGCTTCGCCAGGAACCTGTAGTACTTGGTGGTCACCTGGCCCTTCACGAGCACTGATGGACAGACAGAAGGTAGCTGGGGGTGGAGGAGCCCACGCCAGATCTGGCCCCAATGCAGCCCCTGGCGGTGGGAGTGCGGGTCCCTATGGGCCCTAATGATTGCACCGAGGCAGGAGGGAGGGACACACCTCCAGTACATTCCCAAACGAATGGGATTGTCCTGTTATTTTGCATAGAGTCCTCCAGTCCCTCGATACTTAAAACTGGGGGTCTCCCCCCATTCAGTTTTCTAACTGGGGAGGGGAGGGTCTGGGCGGCTGAACTCCCAGGCTCGTGGTCTCTTTTCCTGCAGACTCAGTTCAAAGCAAAGTTCTATCGAAAGCCAAGCAGGTTAGTGCACGTGAGCCAAGTGACCTAGACTCAGTTTTTAATCTTTTCTTCAGTGAGGTTTGCAGGGGGCGGGAGAGGGAAGCATAAAACCCCACCTGGGGGAATTCAGAAACCCAGAAACTCTCCGCGGCGGGTGTTAGAGGAACAAGGTGGGGCTCAGGTGGGAGCAGCGGCTCACAAGGGCCTCGCACCACCACCCGGGGACCAGAGCTCCACCCATCCGCTTCCTGTGGACTTAAATCACGCCCTCCCCCCTCCCCGGGACGCGCGGGGTAGTCCGGTGCCGGGAAGAGCGGCGCCTTACGCAGGTGATGGGCACAGCGCAGGTGGAAGGTGTCGCAGCCGTGCACGTGGTGGTACAGGGTCTTCTCAATTAGGTCCTGAGGTTCGTACCCCGTCAGCTCCGCCACTCTGCGGGGGGCAATCCTCACGCTGTGAGCTCAGGGTAGGGGGATGCCTGCCCCCCACCCCAGACACCCATCGCACCCCTGGGCGCCCTCCCCGCGCTTCGCAGGGTCCCGTGAGTCGCCTCATCTGCAAAATGGGCTCAGGCGGTAGAGGAAGAGCCCCGGGTCACTGAGCAGGGCTGTCCTCCCGCTAGGGTGATCCCTTTTCCGCCCGGGGCCACCCACCTGGAGTCCAGGAAGATGAGCTTCATGTCCAGGCTGGCGCGGAACATGAACATGTTGCTGTGCAGCTTGATCTCCGTGACGGCGCTGGGAGGCAGCGAGTGGCCCACCGCCACCAGGCCCACGTTCTGGTAGCAGCCATCGAAGGGGGACATGTCCAGGCTATACTGGCGGATCTTCAGGTAGCCGCTGCAGTGAATAACCTGCAGTGGAGAGTGAAGGGGGGAGACTCAGCCACAGCCAGGAAACATCCCCGGGGAGGTGGGTAAGGGACTGAAACATTTTTGAGACTCTCCCGAGCCACCAAAGGCTGGGTGCGCCGCACCCCGCACTGAGCTGTCCAAAGTGATCGGCGCTCCCGCGTCTCAGGGGATTGGCTGTACCGAACTCACCTGGGAACTTGTAAAAAGACCGAGGCCCGGCAACACCTGGCCAACCCTAACTCCTCAAAATCGGGCAGTGGGGCCCTGGAACCTGCATTCTAATCCTGTTTCATCTCCTGAAACAAGAGAACCGTGGATTCCAACTAAAGCTCCGGTTGGTTCACCCCTTGGGGGGGGGGGGGGGTCGGAATCTGACGCTGTGGGTCAACTCTAGCATCCACCAAAATGACCGAACTTTTCGGACGCTTTACACGCCCCTAAGGTGCATTATGAGCCCCAGCGGCCCGGCAGTAACCGGCCCCAGGGAGACTGAGTCTTACAACTCGGTGGTCCCCAAGTGTTCTCGAGGCTCAGCAACTCTGGAGGTGCTCCGGGCAGACGCGCTTGGACGCGTGCGGAGGGGGGCGCTCGGGGACGCGGACTGGCCCCTCCCGCGCCGCGCGCTCCGCCTGTGCTGCCTCTACCCCTACGCGGCTGGCTCGGGTGGTCCCTCTCAGCCACGCACCTTGTAGCCACCGCAGGTGAGGCCCGCGTTCCTCTTGGCCAAGACGCACTTCATCCTCAGGAAGAAGGAGCGCTCGATCTCATACTCTGGGAGAGAGGAGCGGAGGGAGGCGCAGGGCGTGAGACGGGCGGTGCGGCGACCCGGTCCCTGCCTTGGCTAATGGGGAAGAGCCACAAGCGAGCGGAGGTGGGCCCAAGTGTCGCAGGCCCGCATCTGCTTACCCTGGACGAAGTGAGAGTGGTAGGGCTGGTGGGCCGTGAGCACCGCCGTCATCTCGTCGTGGTCGGCCGGGTGGATGTATTCATAAATGCTGTTCCCAGTCAGCTCTACCTGTAAAGAGGGGGGTATCACCTTCTCCGAGGTGGTGGGGTGCCCCCGCGGGGCTGCAAGGCTGGACCAGGGTGTCTACGGGACTGCGAGGACAGGAGCCAGAACTGTAGGGTCAGTCCTGCGTTTTTAATTCCAGTTCTGCTGCTGGCTACCTCTTGCAATCTATCTAAGCCTCAGCTTCTTCAGCTATGAAAGGATATAATAATAATAATAATAATAATAATAATAATAATAATAAATTGTTTATTTTTATATTATAAATTTATTATTATTATTATTATTATTATTATTGTAATTACAGTAGTAGTCGCAGTAGAAGTTCCCTGGCAATGTTTGGGTAAAAATATCAGACATTAGTAAGGAACCCCTGCCCATGGTGTTTGACTAGTGGTAGGGACTCTAAAAGGTAGCAGGATAAGGGGTGAGGATAAAGGAAGCAGAGGAAAAGGAAGACGCAGCTGAGATGTTTCCAGTCCCAGAAGTGCACATAAAAGAGCACTGGGAAAGCACCCCCACCCTTATCGCGGGCCTCCAGCTCTGGGTGTAAACACTGAAAGGCTGGAGGTGTGGACCACTCACCTACCTGAGAAAGACCCAGGTGGACTGAGGCTGTCTCCGAGATGTACATGATCTTCCCATCTGGGGCCACCACAAAGATGAAGCCGTCCAGGGTCTAGGGAGATAGAAACAGGGTTGAATGGAGAGCCCTCTGGGCTATGGGGAGAAACTGGGGTGGGGGAGCAGAAGTTAGAGGTGTTTAGCCAGAAAAGCAGACAGATGAGGTAGAGAGAGGCTGACAGGAAATAGGACATAGGAAACCTGCCACCAGAGTCCTTTTTTTGTTCATTCCACTATGTTAGCATCTGGGACATGCAGCACACTGGGAGAGGCCCAGAGGAAGTAGCTTTTCCCTCCAAGACTCAGATCCACTAAAATGGACAATACAGACATATCTATAGCATACACACACATATATGGGGCGCAGGGGATCACAGCCTGTGATGAGGTGGTAGGTGACGGTCACCGAAAGAAGGAAAGCTTTCCTGTATCAGTCTTAGGAGGACTCCATGGTGGCAGCATCCTATAATGGAACGAGTACCAGCAGGGCTTGGGAAATGGACACAGAGCCATTAGGAAGGCCTGGCAGTCTGAAATGTTTGTAGACAGAAGGCAGCTGGCCAGTATAGCTCCAGAAAGAATCTAGGAGAGGGGGTTTAGGAAATGAGAGGTTTTCGAGGCAGCAAGTCCATAGAGCAGTTGTATAGTGTGTACATAAGTATGTTTACATCGATGCATCAAATTGACAGGCTCTCCATGAAAGAAAGTCTTAGACTTTCACTATCCCTTTATCTCTGTGAATGAGGCTTCAGTCCAGGCAGTGGAGACATAAGGATGAGTCAGATCCTGCTCTCAAGTTGCTGCAAGTCCAGCAGCAGTGACTGGCTAAAGACAGATATAATGTGCACAGATAAATAGACAGTGCTGTGGGGGCCCAGAGGCTGAATGGCCAGAGGTGGGGGGGGGGGTACTCAGAGAGGCCTCATGGAAACTGTTTGAGCAGAGCCTTGGAGAGGAAGCTTGAACGAGAGATGGGAGGAAGGGTATCCTAGGCAGAAGGAATGACGATGACAAAGGCAGGGACTGGGGGAAGGTAGTTCTGGTGCATTCAGTCATAGTGGACTTGGTGTGCCAGAGATGGGCCAAGAAAGTACAGCAGTGCTGGGTTTTTGGAGAGTTTGAAGTGTCAGTCTGAGGAATTCAGAGATGCTCCTGTAGGCATCAGGTTTGCAACAGTTTCTAAGCAGGGAAATAACAGGCTTAGGTGTATGTGTGCCTGCATGTGTGTTTCATTTTGTTTTTTAATAGCAGAATGTGGACAATGACTTACAGGAAGAAAAAGTGGGGATGAAGAGATCAGAGATGGTTGAGCCTAAACTTGGGTAGTGAGGAAGAGGGAGAGTTTAAGTCAAAGACGATCCTAACTGTGGAGTTTACAGCGGCAGAAAGAGAGAAGCTGAGAGTGACTTCAAGTTCATTGAATCAAGGGAAACACCATGAGCCAAGACTGAATATTTAGGGAAGCGTGGTGAGTTCTGGTATGAGTGGAAGTCCGGAGGAGGGAAGTAATAAATTCTTGTCTTGGAGATGCTAAACTTTAGGTTTATGCAGATTTCCAGTTGGTAGAAAAAAAAAAAAAAAAAAGGTCTGGAGCCCCAGAAGGGTGTCTAGACTAAAGAAACCAGCTGGAGTCATGCAAATGTGGGAAAGAAGTTGAGGTGATGGTGTTGGCTGAGATCACTGTGAGGCCCTGAAGCTCTGAGAGAAGAGAGAGAGAGAGGTGGAACTGTGGAGAAATGCCAGCATTTCTAGCCAGGCAGCAGTGAGGGGGACAGAAGAGCAAGTAGAGAGGGAGAAGAATCCAGGAAATTGTGCTACTTTAGAAACTGGGGGGAGAGGGTGAGTGCTACGTCTGTCAGGTAATTGCCCAACTGTCACCTTCTCAGGGAGGTCCTCTGCAATGTCCTCATTTTAAGTGGCACTACTCAAACACAGCCCCCCCTCCACCCTCCCCTTCTTATTTTTCTCCATAGCACCTACACCTCCTATTATACTATGTAATGCACCTGTGTGGGTTTGCAAGGCTGCTCTCCTTAGAATGTAAACTCCATGTGGGCAGGACTTTCTGTCTGGCACACAGCTGGTCCTCCTATATTTGTGGAATGGACAAAGTCAGGTAGGACAAGAGATGAGCATCTTGATGCTGTATATCAAAATGTGGTGGAGCCTGTACAGAGCACAACAGTTAGGAGAGATGCCAGACCGCAGAGAGGGCTGAGGAAGTTAGGGCAGCAGGGTGAGTGATGGAAATTGCGAGGGTAATTAAGTTCTTCCAGAAGTTTGGGATGAAGAAGAGGGAAAAGATTGGACAGGAACTAGGAGTGAAGGATTGTTTGGCTTTTGATCTCTTTTCTATATTGATGAGGAAAATTAGTGGGGAGCATGGAAAGACTGGGGGTGGGGTGGGGAGGGCATTGTTGAGAGACAACTGATGAAAGGGGTCCCTGAGAAAGGAGAGGGACCAGGCCTTTCTATTTAAATTCAGAGGTGTGGAGGCCAGCCCTGCGAGGGAATGCTTGCACAGGCCTTTCTTTGCTCTGTGACACTAGAATCTCTTTGGCCTCCTGGAGGAAGGGAGGGACAGGGGAGCAGTGGGACAGGTAAAGCCACAGCACTCCTGCCATGAGATGCTGGTCCTAACCAGCTCAGATTCCCACCACGCTAGGGAGGTTAGAGGCTTCCACAAGAGGGACTGGCGGTGGACATGGGTAATAATAATAATAAGGGGTGGAGGGTGGGAGACAAGTGTCAAGCCTAAAAATGCCACCGGGAGTTTTGCTATTTTAAATATTTGCTATGCGACTTAAGCGGGCAACGGGCAATTTAAAACGGTGTACACTGCAAACAAGGCGGTAATGGGCGCCTCCACATTGGGTAAACTCATTACCTGGGGAGCTGCATGTGTGTAGGGAGGGTCTGCACGCGGGGTGGGCTGGCCTGGGGTGAGGGCTCCCGGAGAAAGAGGGGGGAACCCCGCGAACTGCAGGGAGGAGACCAAGGGAGCCGCGGACGCAGCTGGATCGGGAACGTGCGGGCTTAGAGCCCTGATGGGCATTTCTACCGGGGTCTGTCTCCGAGGCCACGTTGCCATCACCAGATTCCCGGTATCCCTGCCTAAATCCTTCCTTCCTGGCGGTTTGCAGGCCGGGCCGGCGCGCTCTCCGCTGAAAGGTGCCCACGGCCCCCTCCCTGGGTTCAGCCAGCCTGATGTGGGGCCTTGCGGGACCCCCTTCTAAACCCGACGTGCCCAGGGTCACCCTGCCTCCCTCTCCGCCTCGAGGGGCGCCGTCGGCACCCAAGGAGGTGAAGAGCTCAGCGTTTGAATCTTCGAGGAGCCGCAGGGGCTGCGGGAAGGGCCACGTCCGGGCCCGAGCCCATTGCCCTACCAGGCTCCGGGCCCCGAGCCCTCGAAGCACACGTGCTGCCGCGCCGGTACCTGGAGCAGGTGCGAGCCCAGTTCTCTGCCCACGTTGTCCAAGGGGCTGGTGCGACTCGAGTGGCCCCACGCCTCGCCGAGCCCTGGGGAGACACAGAGACACCCGTCAGCGCGGGGTGGCGCTCCGACCTGGCTCGGGGTTCGGCCCCATCACCGCGCAGGCCCGCGCACGCGGGGGGTGCCGTCGGGGTTCGCAGGCACCGGGCCCCTTCCCCGCCCTCTCCACTGGCCGGGGACCGCGTGCGGGGAGCGGCCCGACTGCGCTCCCCGACCCGCTCCGCGGGGAGGGCCGGGCCCCCGCTGCGCGCCCCTCCTGGCGCTGCCCCGAGGGGCCCAGTTCGAGGACCGCCTTGGCCCCGGAGGGACCCACGCCGAACCCCAGCGGTAACTTGTGCGTAGGTTCACCAGCGTGCTCAGCGGGGTGAGGGACGCTGTTTCTCTCCCAAAGTTTCATCACCGGCCTTATCCGGAGGCCGAGGACGTCCATCCCTCCAGTGACTGCCCCGAGAGTCCCGGAGGCTGCGAGCCGGTCCGGCTGGTCCTGGATGGGCTTTCTCATTGGCTGCCGGGCTCTCCAGCCGTTCCCCCCACCTTAGGCCTCAGACTTCAATCCGTTTGCTTTGCAGCTGCTTCCAGCACCACCGTCCCTGAGCAATCCTTCTTCCTCTGTTTCCCTGCCCCCCCACCCACCCCCGCGCCAGATCTGGACTTACACATCCTAACCTTGCCTCTCAAAAAAAAAAAAAAAAAAAAAGAGAAGAAAAGTGTACGCTTGTTTTGAAGTTTCTTTCCAGTGCTAATACCATCGTAACAATATTTCCGTTCCCTATTGGATATACACAATCATTCAATTTTTCCACTTCCTAGGTATCATCTATTAACAAAGACAGCCCCCCCCCCCCCTTCCTCTCCTAGATGCTACCAGGTTAGGATCTTTCCAGGCTTTACCAGAAATCATTTCCCCGGTGATGCCTAAAAAAATATATAATTCTCTGGATGCCCGTGGCTGATTGGGAAAAAAAATTTAACATGGAGTCTGCTATAGTACCTGTTTGCAGAGAGAAAACACGAAAACAATAAGGCAGAGGAAACTTGAGGACACAGAGGTTAAACTACCTACCACTCTTTACAGGTGATAGTTTTAAACAATGTTGCTGCTGAAATTAATGTGACTGGGGAGTTAAACTCTTTTATTCTTACCCCAATAAACAAGGTTTAACATGACAAAAACGGGGGGGGGTGACTTACTGATTTACTGCATTAAAGTACAAATCACTGTGAAGTACACAATGACAAACACACTCGCATTGTAATATGGGGGTGAGGGCGGGTCTTTCTGAAGAAAACACGGAGTTGGACTCTTAAAAATGTGTTGGCCAGGAGCTGCTTCCTAAGCAAGCGATCAAAACCCTGGTAACGAGTAACCATGAGCGCCCCTTAAGCTCAAATCGGGTCTTTCTGGGTGTTTGCACATCTAAATAAATCTAACGATTTCCCCACCGCTCTGCAAACACTGATGCTCCCCGCCCGCGGCCGGACTCCTCTCCCTCCCTCGCTTCTAGTCAATCCCTCCTGCCTCTTGAGCCCGCCCCGGTTTCCCTCCCCGGAGTGACTCGGCGGCCCGGCCGCCTGGGTCCTCCTGCACTGCGGAGGGGGGCCTCCGCCCCAGCCACCTGCGCACCCCCCTCCGCCGTGTCACCTTCGCCTCGCTCCACGGGGCTCCGCCAAATATCCTCCCTGCCTTCCCGCGCCACGCGGTCGTTTTCTCATCGCTGCTCACACGCACCCACCCGGAGGTGCCGGGGGAGGGGGGATCGGTGGGGCGGGGGGTGGGTGGGTGCCAAACTGGGGAAAGGGGAAGGGCTCCTGCTGGGAGAGCGCGGGCGGGGCCGCGGGGTGGCGGGGGCCGGCGGACGCCGGGGCCCAGCCGGGGCCCGAAAGCGCGGAGCTGCGCTGGGGAGAAGGGTCGGGGCCCCGGGGCGCGCGGGGAGCTGGCCGCGGCCTCCCCGCGTCCGGAACCTTGTCCCGAAGGGTGCGAAGCCCGCGCCTGGGGCCAACGAACGTCTTTATTCTAAACTTAGGAAGTTCTCCCCAATCGGCTGGAAACAGCCCGGGGACGGCCTCCCGACCCGAATCATTTGAAAATCCCCGAGCTGGGCTCGGGGTTAAGTACCGGTTCCGAACCCCAGCGCCAGCCTCGGCTGTCTGTGGTCTCGGGTTGCGGCCTTATTAGTTATGCGCCTACGAGGGCAAAACAAGACTTCCCCGCAGGTTAATAAGCAGCCAGCCTGGCGCAGGTTAACGAGGGCCTCCCTGGCCCTCTCCTGCCCCTACCCCCACACCTTTTAAGGACCCTTTTGCTTTCACGGAGCATTGCCTCCTCTCTGGTCGAGGTTGAAATCCCCGTCACACGGTTTGGGCTGGGTTAATGTTTTATAGGGGACTGGCTGCCCTAGTCTATCCACCTGCCAGGCTTTCCTGACCTAATCCTAGGGCTGAGCTCGCCCTGCAGCCTTCCCAGGACACCTTCTGAAGCCCCGGGTCAAGGGTCCTGCCTCCCGAAAACTCCTGGAGCGGGCCAGGGACCCCCTCTCCCCGGACCCCCTCACCTCCTGCCGGCCGCGAGGCGCTCCGGCACCCAATTTCAGTTGGCGAGGGGGGTAAGCTGAGATTTCGTTTCTGCACTTGACCTACCGCAGAAAATTCACAAATCCTTTGATTGTCTGTTTAAAATGAGGAGGAAACCAGCTCCCTTTGCGGCAGGATTACAGTGGGAACAAGATCTAAAGATTCTCTTGTAATTCGGTGAGGCCGAGGGAACGGGGTTTTGCAAAGGAGAAAAGGAGCTCTGCGAGGGAGGCGATAACTAAACCGGGTTTTAGACAAAAGGATTTTCCCCAGCTAAAGTGGCCGAAGACAAAGGAAAACATAATCTATTTTGGAAGATTTCCAAGATATGCCACATTAACCTTAGCAGATAAATTTTGCTTCTCCCCGCCCCCCTCTTCCCTTAAAGTCTGGTTTATCATATTTACATAAGTAGTATTAGAAGGGATGTATCTATTATGGATCTAAAGGGCTAGCTCACATTTCATGTGAAAACCCCGGGCGAAGTTTCACTCTTACCCTCAGAGCGCGGTTGAGCCATTTCCATTTAAATACCCCCTGACCCAAGGATTACCTCAATGGACTGACTGCACGGGTTTTGTAATTTCCTGAAAATGAGATTTCGATTTATAAAACAAGAAACCAATTAGTAACCAAATGAGGCGAAGTAGATCCACTAAAATTGACCTAATCCCACAGGCACAATTTAGGCCCGTTCTTGGCGAATGAATGATGAGCCCCAGTCTAGCGTGAGCTCAAAGCATCATCCAGCTGTGTTATTACAAGCAGCAAAAATAAATTGATCGAGCTTTTCCTTCGGAATGAATTTCATACCCTTGACAAAATATAGATTACAGCCCTGGCATCATGCGCCTCCTTCACTCAGACAGGAAGAGGAGGAAGAGAAGAGCTTGTTCTACTGTTCCTTCTCCCTTCTCTTTAATAAATAAACTGTATCTCAATAGAAATGTGTCCTCCTTGCAGCAGGTCTCAGAAAGCTCCATCTGACTGACAGATCGCGACATATACCTTTTAAGGCAGTTTGGGAGTGGGAAGGGGACTGGAAGAGCCGTCCCAGGATTTGATCATGACTTGGTGACTGAGATGGGAAGAGCCCTCCACCACCGTGCTCCTAACTTCGGGCCCGGGTCCCCCCGGAGGGACTTGTCTCAGCCACCTGGGTTTTCATCCAAGGCCTGCGGGTCCTCGCAGAGGACAGGCTGTCCAAACCTCCCTCCACCACCTGAGACCAGCAACCTAGGGCTGGGAGTGGGGGGGCTTAGAAGCCGTGCTTCCTGGGGGAAAGGAGGGAAGGAGATTGGGCACCCTTGGACAAGGCAGGGCGCCGGAGGGTCACTGGGTGGAAGGCTGCTTCCCGAGCCCAGGTGTACCCACCCCAGCCTTCAGGACCGTGGCCGCCCCAGCTCCAGGTCCTCTCCGACCACCTGGCTGGTGTGGCCGACCTCCTGAGGGCGACGAGGGCCCCGCGCGGCCGGGCTTTGTCCCCAGTGTGTGTCCTGCAGTCCCCCGAGTGTTGGCACTCCGCAGTGGCCGTCCGTGCCTGCTGTCCCCGGCGCGCCCCCTGGGCCCCCTGGCCGCGCCCGGGGGGAGCCACTACCGTTAGTTGTGAATCTGGGGTGGAGACTGAGGGTCACAGCATTGATCGTCTCTGAACCCTCGCGCTGCTCTGGCCCCGAGGCCGGAGCCCCCAGGTCTGGATGCAGCAGGCCCGCCCAGCCGGCTGTCGGGTCAGTCCCTCGCGAGCGGCAGAGACGAAGGACAGGCGGGTTTCGGCCCGGTCCCAACTAAATTATGGGACGGAAATGCACGCGGGGTTGACACCAGTGCCTGCGTGACGCTGGAAAAGGTCAAGTGGTGTCGCCCCAGGGCTCCGGGTCTTCAAAAGGGGGCGGGGAGGGGCAAGGCCCTCGCCCCGCAGGCGGGCGCGGGTCGTCGGACGGGGCTGCCGGGCGGGTCCCCCGTATCCCGCCTGGGTTCGGTTTGGCTGCGGGGACCCGACCGGGGCACCGCGGGCCGCCCGCGCGCGGGATCCCGGCTGCAGGTTACGCAACCGCCAGTCCTTGGGACAGCGGCCCGGGCAGCGCAAACGGCGGACCTCTGCGTGGGGCAGGCGCTCTGGGACGTCCTCGAACCCTGGAGGTCGGAGACCGGGTCTGGCCGGCGAGGAGACTGGAGCCGGGCACCCTCGGCTGGCCTAGGCAGCGGCGTACGTGCTCGTCCCAGCTGCGTGCTCCGCTGCTGCCAGGGGCGCGTAGAAGCTTCCGCAGGGTCGCTGTCTCGGGTCTGGTCCGAGCCACCGAGGTGGCGCGACTCTGCGCGGGACCCGCCCCGCGGATGGGACAACCTGCAGAAAGTTTGCTCGGCGCTTCTCCGACGCTGTTCTACTACTTTCCAAGCAGCAGGCCCCTTGCTAAATGCGTAAGGGTTCTCCTCCCCCGCTCAAAATGTAAAATTCCATGAATCAGAGACCGGCGGTGGTTGGACAGTTAACATCATTAGGTGATGGGTCTAAACCTCATTCTCTTGAGAAATACCTGGGCCGACGTAGAGAAATACAGCCAGAATGTACCGGTTCGAATTGTGTTCACATTTGTGGCTGCAAAAGCTCCCAACTGCAAGGATTTCCCCAGGATTGAAAAATAACTCCCCTAGAAATCACATTTGTCCTCTGGAAATGGAGCCTGATTTTAGCTTCAGGTGTATGATTGCACCCTGCTTAAAAGCATCTCGCTGTAGCTTATAACACTCTGCTTTGCTGTTATTGTTTTGATTAGTGACCGCTCCCTTTAAAGAAAAAAAAAAAGTATTTTCTTCACTGGTATGATCTACAATTTCTAGCACATAAATCTGCCTTGCAAACGTTCTCTTCGGAGTTTAGTTCTGCACTCTACGTTTTAAGTCAACATCAAAACTGGAATTAAACAGAGAAAACCAGCGTGGAGTATAAACTGGGCTTAAAGGCTTTTAAATGAGAAAAACTTCTGTAAGAAAATAAACACGGAAACTTAACGCTCCATCATTTCCCCCAGCAGCAAGAAAAACAGCTTTAAATCACCCATCCACGTGGGAAATGGGGCCTCTTTTTCTCTTTCAGTTCTCAGCCTCTAAAAAATATAAGGCGATTAAGGATTTCAATCTTGAGGTGAATATTATAGAAAGGGTCTGTGGAGGTTTGTTTAATCATCCTTGTCCTTCCAGCCTTTTGTAGAGACTCCCTTTCCTGCACGGTTACTAATTTCAATTCTGTGATTATTTTTATTTTCCCAAGACATCTTGACAATGAAATGGTGGTGTGATGTTACCAAGATTCTGAATGGCTATAGATTTGAAATGTCTGGTCTTTTCAAAGGCAGCAAGCCACTACGCCCCCAGCCAAAACTGTATTATATCTGGATAACAAATATATATATATATATCTTTTTAGTTGAATTTGTCCTATTTTGCACACAAAGTCACACCATGTCTCTTTTTTTGTCCCACCTTTCTTGCTTTGATAACACCAAAGACTTACACATTTCTCAAGTTTTTTTTTTTTTTTTTTGCAAGGCTCTTTTAGAATGGAATATGCTGCCAATGGGAAATATGCAGTTTTAGTGATTTCACAGTAATCTTCCCTGCATTTTTTAGAAAATATGAAGTCTCCAATCTAATGCTTTATTCTTGATTATTCTAAGCACTCATATCCCGTTCCTGTGTTCTCTCTCTCTCATTTTTCTTTCAACAGTTCAATTTTACGCACTCAAATAAGTAAAAACTGAAGTTTGGCCCCAGACAAGGAGTCTATCAAGAAGCTGGGATAGTGGTGGTGGCCGGGGGGACCTATATTTAGTGATGGGGAATTAGCTATATTTTAAGAATTTTTTTTTAAATTTTTTCAAATGTAAGTATGGGAGATTTCTGTTTGTTGATTTAAGCCTTTTGCTATTATCTGGGTATTGTAGATGAAATGTAATCTGAGGCAAAACAGTGATTATAGTCATTGTTGTGCCTATAACTAAAATGTTACCAGCTTTATAATTGTTTTAGATTATATACCTTGCAAAATCCATATGTTATGTGGGACAGAATGCTTACCATGATGAAATAGCTAACTTTACTCCATCCTTAGAACAAAATCTAAGGCCTACTATGTGCTGGAATGGCATCAAGATAGGTGTAAAGATGAACCACGCTTTCGTATTCTTTCCACTTCTCATCACTAGAAAACATTATACCTCCACGTAAAGTGCCCAGTTTCCCCCTCAGCCACGGACCCGGTCTTGTCTCCCGCAGGCCTTCAGTCCACAGCTGAACCCAAATTTGGCACCCTCTGCAGGCTACGCCTGGTTTTGCCGTTTGTGATTCACCCCTTTGAAAGATGTTGGGTTGCGTGTGTCTTGTTGTTGCTGTTGTTGTTGTTATTGTTTAATATTTTACAGGGCGGTGTCTGGCTTTTGGAATTTTTGGAAGCTAATGTATCCTCAAAATTAAAACCTCATCCCTAGGAGCCAGCTGTTGGGATGACCCCGTCTAACTCACCGGGTGGAGACTGCGGGTGAGTTATGAGCTCAACAGTAGCTGGAGAAATAAATGATGTGCCCAGAGTTCACACATCGCCCATCCCCTCCTCCCCATAAACTCACACCAGTCCACAGGAGACGGGGGAAGAGGGAGGGGCCCGGGGCTCTGGAGGAAGGTGAAGGGGGCCGCGGAAAGCACAGTCGCGGGGACAGTAGCCACGGGGGGACCCCAGGGCCAGTCTTCGCCAGCGCTCTCTTTGAAGGTGAGAAGTTGGCTTGGAGTTTACTTTCTGTCCCCATTTATCACGCGATTTCTAATTTGTGGAGTTAGCAACTTACTCAAACAAGCAAGCTTGCTCTCTTAGAACCCCAAACCCAAACAGCCAAACCCAGCCCGCCGCACCCCCCCCCCCCCCCCCCCGGGCCGGCGACTCCCCGGGCGCCCCCACCCCGCTTTTCTGGCCCGCCCGGGGACGCCGATCCCCTATTCTTTTCCTCCCGCGATTACTCGCAGCCCCACAAGCAGCACCATATGCTTCTTCTGATCAAACAGCGAGCGACATCGGCACCGATAATTGACGAGACCCGCTAGAAATCACGCAGAAAGGGAGCCCACTGAGACCGCAGGGGCTGACAAATCACTGCTAATAATCCTGTTAGGAACAGCGCGGCCAGCCGAGCTCGCAATAGCTTTATTTTTATAAAGTAGGCGCTGACAGTATAAAAGACAACGAGATCTCTCTCTCTCTCTCTCTCTCTCTCTCTCTCTCTCTCTCTCTTTTAAAACAGAAGGCAGAGTAGCATAATAGTACTTTTCCCACTAGCAATTCTCAGCACAGTTTGAATGGGAAATATGGTTTTTAATATATAATCCCCACTCTCCCCCCCTCACTTTTCTTTTTCTTTAACTTTTCAGGAACTTTAGGTTTTGATTCCTCTCCTCCTGCGGCTTCCAGGGGCAGTCGAGATTGTTCAAGGAACTGCTTTAAGACAAAACAACTATAGCACTACCTGTAGTTCTGGGGTAAAATTGAACTATAATTTGCAAGTTTTCCTTTAGTACCCCTGACTAATTTGGCGGCAAGTTTTGCAAGATTTTGATTTAGATAATGACTTCTAGTCAAGATCAAACAAAGTGAAACTCCAAGCCCAATAATGGCTATTTCCTTCCCCCTATTACCTTAAAAGAAAACAACAGATCCCAAACACCCAAAATCAACAATAACATAAACCCCTGCAGGTCAAATAAGACATTCTGGTTTGTAAATAAACAGAGTTCTTTCTCTTGGAATTTTGTGTTTGTTTAGTATCCTCTCCTTTATATTTCCCAATCTCCTCTAGCAAACACATATCTAAAATATTTTTAAAAATCTGTTCATATTATTTGAATGTGGGTAAAGGAAACGGTGGGGAGACGGAAGAGAGAAGTATCCTTTTCCTACAGAGTATAAATGATTTTATACAGGACTGTTCTTTGAAGGCTGCTCTGTCCTCACACAGTGAATCTTGATGAACTAAATACATGTTTTAAATCATGACCAGCTCAGCTCTTCTCCCTTCTAGGCCTTATAAAATGATTTTCCCAGGATACATTTGCCAACCTGCCACCTACACGGGCTAGTCTTCTTGATTCAACCTTATGTATTTGGGTCCTAGCCTGTTATCTCAGAGATAATATCAAGCTCAGAGTTGCAAATTACCAAGCCCCAGAGTTAGTTTCAGAATCTGTGAATGTCTCAAAAACTCAGAATACATTTGCTATAAGTAATCAAGAGACTGGGTAAATCCAGAACAAATTTGTTCATAAATATGCCTGCTTCTCTTCTGCGGAATTATAAACTTAGAGAGAAATCATTATCTGGCTTAGCTAGCTCCATGTACATAGGTCTATCTATATAGATATATTTTGCTATATGTAGCAAAAAAATACAAGGATTTGGCAATGTTCCTGCTCGCAGCTAGATGCAATTCTAACAAGAGGAATAAAAAAAAAAAAAGTCATGTTTGGATTACTTGTACTTTCAATCGGGCTCAGTATCTGAAGTGTTGACAAAAGCACTGTTGGGCTGCTTCCCAACCAAACATATCCGATGGGCTGGAGAGAAAGTATTAACGGGGAAGTAGAAAGGGCCACAAAAAGGCAAGAGGAATTCTAAGTTCAGAGAGGGCCCTGGTCAAGCAGCCATGCTAAACATCCCTTTGCAGAGAGTATGTATGCATGTAAGTGTGAATGTACTTCTCTGTGCAGCAAACCTCTACCCCTTCTGCCTTTGAAATTCCATCTGGGCAAAGTCACTTACCTTCTGGAAACACTACTCTCATTTTGAGATAGCTGGTCGTGAGTCTGATTATGGATGCTTTGTCCAGCTGCGAGGTGATAGCGGAGGGCAAAGGCAGTAATTTAGCCAGTTCATAAAATTCACTGTTTTCCTTCTCCCTCCTAGTCCGGGCAGCATTTTTGGACTTCTCTTTCATGGTGTCTCTTTCTCCCTTTCTTCTTACAACATAAGCTCCACAGATTCATCCAAAAGCAAAAATAAACTTTCAATTAGAGATCATATTTGGCAAAAAACAGAAAGCATACTTTGAATGAAGAGATGGAAGTCTTTTTTGCTTCACTGTATTGATGTCAGTGAAAGACCAAGGCAGCGAACAGAAAATGATTTTCTTTAAAAACACGGGACGGGAGTGTACGAAAGTTGCTGATCCACGGCAATCTGGGCAATCCTAGGAGTCTCTGGGTATCAAATGCCGGCGGGACCCCTCGGGAACCAGCCTTTTCTTCTGTTCGGCGCCGCAAACCCCGGTCCCCAGAAAATCGACATAATAATAATCCCCGACGTTTGCTCTTCGGTCCCGCGGCGCAGGAGGCGACTCGGAGCCCCTTCGGGAAGAACGGGAACGCCGGACCACGGACCACTCTCAGGCCTCTGTGAAGACAACAGCATCACAGCGTCAGAGATCTGCAGGTCCTCGAGCACTCACGCACTCGCCCGAATTCCGAAAAACAGCCGGAATCCAGGGCCTCCGCTCGCCCCAACGCGCCTCTCGGGGCTCCGTGTTTTGGTTTGCTTGCTTGCTTGCTTTTTAAGATTTGGAGGAATCAGCGGCGAGAGACTGAGCGCCCTGCAAATAATGCAAGCGTTCCCTCATCCGTGCCAGCTGCATTCTCCAGCCCCCTGGGAAGTTGCCCCAAATCACAAAATGCATATTTTCGGAGACCCTTAGAAGACCCTCAGTCGCCGGTCCCCGGTGCCCGCGCCCTGGCCCAGGCGCACGTCCCAGCAAAGCAGGTTTCCGCAAATCAGAATTCCTCCGCACCGCCGAGGCCTCCTTTCGGTCCCCTCGCCCCCCAACTTGGGCCGATCTGGAATTTGGCTACCTCTCTGACTTGGGTCTCAGGGATTCCTCGGAAAGTGGCACTTACACATCAAGTCCCTCGGGACTGCCGAGGCGACCCAGGGCCCTCCCTGCCCAGCGCGGGGGGGGGGGGGGGTTGGCGGCAGCGCGCGGGGCACGGCTGCGCCAGGTTAACAGGTGGCACCTCCGCGACGGCCCCTCGCAGGCCCGGGCAGGGGGGCGGTGGGAGGCGTCCCGGCCTCCCCCCTCCGCGGCAGAGCTGCGGGCGCCTCTGGGCGGGCGCAAGGTGTCTCCCGCCGCACCTACCTTCGGTCTGCGCTGGCGGCACCGGCTGCGGAGGCGCCCGCCTCCTAATTGCCCGCATGCCTACCCTCCAACTCCGCCGGCCTCTCGGCTGCCCCCCGGCAGAGAGGAGCAGAGCGCGCCCCGGCTCCCTTTTCTCTCCTCGGTCATGAATTGGGGGAGGGGTGCGTGCAAGAAGGAGGGGGGGTGCAGGCTCTGGGACGGGTGAGGTGGTTTTAGAATCCTCCTCCTCCGTAGTTGCTACGAAGCCAGTATTATTCCTAATTGGAAGCCGAAAACGCCCCCCTGTAACTTCTTTATAGCTCACGGGGTTTAGCTTCAACTTCACTCCCGGGCTCCCTCTCTCCCGCCCTCCCTTAATGCCACTCACACGCTTCCTCGCCTCCGATTGGCTCGGCGCGCCCCGGGGAGAGGCGCTCATTGGCCGGCCGGGCTGAGTGACGCGAGCACGCCCCGCCCCGCCCCCTGCGCTCCCTGCTCGCCGCTGGGCTACCCGCGTGGCTGCAGCGCTCGGGACGAGCCCCGGGCCCCCGGGTCGCCGCCGCTGCGGGCCTCGCGGGGCCTCGCGGGTGATGTGCGGGCCTCGCTCCCCGCTCTCCCTGCGGTCGGGGGGCCGTGCACTCCGCCCCGGGCGCTGGCCCCGCCGCGCCCCTCGCGTCCCAAAGCATCGGCCGCGGCCGGAGGCCTCAGAGGTCGGGCCGGGGGCCGGGGCTGCAGTCGCCCGGGCTGCGGGCGCGAGTGGCCCCGAGGCCGACCTGGCGGCCGCGCCCTTCCCCTGGGCAGGTCGCGGGGCCCACTGCTTGCGCGGGGCCGCTGTTGCGCTTTCTCTTTCACGTTTCTCTGAAACCGCAGCGACCCTGGATTGATGGCCTGAGAAGATATGTGTGTGTATATTACATATGTCTATGTCTATGTGTATATCATATGTATATGCATATACATGTATATGTGCATATAATATATATATACATATACATCTATCTTTAAATTAATCCCAAAGAGGAGAATCTTTTTCGAAATGGCTCCAGTTTGAGGGCTGATTTGTCCACCGTGGAAAGCGCAGCCGTGGAGCTGTCCTATGGGGAGCAGATAGGGGACTCTAGGCGCAAAGAGGTTACATTTCTGCCCAAAACAGAGTCAGAGGGGTTGGTTGATGCATCGATAGCTATCTCCCAACAATCCGTTATCTTAAACGTGAGTGAAGTCTGTTGTTGTTGTTGTTGTTGTTGTTGGCTTTTGTTTCAGGAAACAAAAACCCAACGTGATATTCCTTACAAAAGGATACATTCACAACATTCACGGTTTCCCCCAACAGGACCCACTTAAACAAACGCTTGTAAGTACTATTGCTGACAAATTAGATTTAAGAGACCCTCTAATCTGGATCGCTTTTTTTTTTTTTTTTTTTTTTTTTTTTTTTACTTTCTGTCATCTGAGGAAAGACAACAGATAGCCACGGGAAAAAGCTGACTTGCACCCCCCCCCCCGAAATAATCACTACTACTTGGAATCACCCCCTACAAGTGTGATTCCCCGCTTGTGTTTTGGTGCTGCTGGTGACCACGATCCTTCTGATCCTTCTCTGGGAGGTGCGCCTGGGGGCGGTTGTTTCCTAGACAGTAAGCGCACCAGCGAAGTTGCCCCCCTCCTCTCGTTCGTGGCGATAACTGCCGCCGAGAAAACGTAGACTATGAAGAGGGGTTGTGCCATTTCCCTGATATTCGGGACGACTTTAAGAGTGTTTGTTCAAAAATACAGACATCTGGCACCTCCTTGCCGCCCGATGGCAGTAAGCTCGCAGAACGACAACGGGAGCTTTCTGGGGGGATATTTGCACATCTGGGAAACACCTGGCAAGAAGAGGTGAACAGTCTGGATGGGAAAGAATAAGAAAAAACCTAAACATATAGATTTCATAGGTGTTGCAAAACTGCGATCTAGCTTAATGGGCTCTAATCTAGGAGGAGTCCTTTCCCCAGAGGCTGTCGCCACTTAGAGACCTGGCTCTGCGAGGGATCCGACCACCAAGTGATACAGGATTAATACTGGGGGAGATGCTGTGTGACTCTCTTATACGCGACTTTCCAGAAAGACCAGATAAGATCACGTTAACTACTGCATGTAAAGAGAGAGGGAGTGTTTGGGGAAGGTGAAAATAAAAAAAAAAAAAAGAAAAAAAAATCTTCTGTGCTCCCCTCCAGGCGCCCCCCCCCCCCGCCCCCAATCGGGACTGATCTTACGCGTAAATGGAGCAACCAAGCGCAGCAATGGCACTTTGGGGATAAGAAGCAGTTTTCTATTCCGACTGTGTTCTGGAAAGAATCTCGGTTAAGTCATGGTCGCTGTAAACCCTACGTCTCCTTCAAACAACGTGCAGGTGTGTTAGTGCTTCCTTGGGGTCTGCAACCCTCGCCCGCGGTAGAGACACCCTGGGGCGTCAGGAGGTGCCCGGGGCCCCCCCACCTCCCGCCCCCAAGAGCGCGTTTTGTCGGAAGAAAGGAGGCATTTTGCTTTCAGAAGCAAACGGGCAAAATGAGCACGTAAGTCGTCTTCACACCAAAGATGAGGTCCTGGGGGTGGGGGTGGGAGGGGGGCTGTTCCTGCGTCCCAGGGAAGCTCCGCAGTCTCTGAACCCAGTAGATGTTTAATAAACACAGTGAAGGCTCGGCCCTGTGGTCACGGCCCCCTCGCAAGTCCTCCGCACACAGCGGTCAGAGCCGCGTTTACCAAGTGACCGAGTTAGCACCGCGACGGACCGACACCTGTTTTTCTAATCTTTGAACCGAGGCCGAAGCGGGAACGCGGCTCCTGCCGGCCCCTCCCCCGCCCGGGTGCAGGGCCCGGGCCTGGCTCCCCCCCCCTCCTCCCCCCGCGCCCCCCGCGCCCCCGCCCGAGCCTCGGGCCAGCGAGGGGCGTGATCCGGCCCTTCAGGTGCCTCCCACGTGTTCCGAGACCTCGCCTTCGCCTCTGGCGTGAGAGATTTTAAATTAATTGCTTGAGTGGAGGAAGCGGGTCCTGCCCACCGCTTTGCCAAAAAAAAAAAAAAAAAAAAAAAAAAAAAGTCAGGGGAAAGCAAGGAATGGGCGCAGGCGGCCCTGCAACCCCGAACCTAAGGGCGTCTAGGCCGCTGGCTCCTGGAGCGAGCACCCATGGCCCCGGGGCACCGTCTATGCAGCCCCAGAGCGCGACCCTAATGCGGGGCAGGGAGGGGGGAGGGGGAGGTCGTCCTTTCCTCGACCGAGGAGGGCACACGGCAGGCCCGTACCCCTGGGAGCCTCTTGCACCGCGGAGGGGGCGCCCCGGTGCTGCCTGCAGGGAGCCCCCCGTCAGCGGCTCCGATGGGCGCCCGCGGCCGAGACCCGGGGGCGAGGTCTGGGAACCCACGCGCCTGTGCGCGCTGCGCGCCCGGGCTCCAGGAGGAGGGGGCGTCCGAGGGCCGCGGGACCCCCCGACCGTCGGGCGCGGTGGGTCTAGAGGAGCTAGCCCTCTGCGCCCGGAGAGAGCCAGAAGGCGCAGCGGAATTGGGGTGCGAGCTGCGGGGCGGGGGAGCGCGGGCCCCGACCTGGGCGCCCTGAGACCCCGACCGCGCTCGGCACCGACTCCGGGGCTGCCTCCGGGCGACCCCGCTCTGCGCCCAGCGGCCCGAGCACCGCCGCAAAACCCGAGGGGCTTCTGTCGCTCCTTCCCCGCTCCCGTAACACTTTTTTTTTTTGGTTTGTTTTCTTTTTACGAATTGCTAGGAACGCATGCATGCACTTTTCCTCGCTTCCACATCGCGCACATACACGTTTATACAAAGCACACGGGCACGGATTTTGCTCAGTGGCCAAGGTCAGGATGAGTGATACGCTTATTTATAATCAAGATGCAAAATCTGAAGATGGTCACCTGGATGTCTCAGTGTGTTCTATCCAGATGTTCCATCTCTACCACTGAGAATTTATCTAGGGAAATATTAATGTCTAGACAAATACTAACATTTTTCTTCTTTCAGGTGTGTGTGTGAGTGAATCCTGCTCTAGCCTCATTTTATTGTCACATTTAGATATTCTGATGTTGAGGCTCAAACAAGGACCCCTTACAATTTGGACCTGATGGGACAAGTAGGCTAGAAAACAAAGAATAGAAGGAAACTAAAAAAAAAAAAAAAAAAAAAAAAAGATAGCCATATTTAACCTATTTTAAAATTTATGGTATGTATCACTTGTTTGATCAGGACGTTTTGGAAAGTGTGAGATTTTATGCAAAACCAAAGAGCCCTTTTCTGAGATACTGCTTCTGGGGTCGCCTAACTGAACTGACCACTGAAATGACCAAGAAAATTAGCTTCAATGGATACCCATTTTAAAAGAAAAAAGGAAAGAAAGGAGAAAGAAAAGAAAGAGAAGAGGAGAAAAGAGAGAAGGGAGGGAAGGTAAGGGGAAAAGAGAGAAAAAGAAGGAAGGGAAGAAGGAAGGAGGAGGGGGGGAGAGAGAGAGAGAGAGAGACCAACCTGAAAAATGAGAGTGGTGAATTTTATGTAGTTTCTCTAAGTATTCTGGATAATATTTTCCATCCAGATTTTGAAACCATAGTCTAATAGAATCTTGAGTTGCTTGCTGAGAAACAAGAGTATTTCTTAAACTGCACACTTCCAAAGAAGAATTATTCAACATGAACAGTAGCTGGAAAACTCTGATGCTGCACATTCTGTGGACAGGAGCAGGGGGCTGCCTGCCTCTGAGGGTGCCAGCACTTTTTACCTTCTTTTTTGTTTGTTTGTTTGTTTGTTTGTTTTTTGAGCTGGGGATCATGAGTGTGTATTCAGCCTAGCTGAGCCCAGGAGCATGACCAAAACCTTCAAAAGCTGAAGATGAACGTTGGTTTGTGGCTTTGGGTTGAAAGACACTTTGATTCCTAAATTGGTTTTGGATTTTCAGGCCAAAACATGCTCTCTTGCACTTGAGGAGCGCATGCCAGGGGCTGGAGAGCAGGTGGCCAAGATGGGGCGGGGGCGGGGGGGGGGCTGTGTGGAGGAGAGGCAGGTGGCCAAATGGGGACATGGAATGGGATCAGTGGGGAATCAGAATTGGGTAGATCCAGAGGGCATGTGATTCACTCTCCTCTGGCTTTGAGAGCCTTTGGATTAGGCTTCTGTAGAGTTTCCTCTTCTCTGAGCCCCAAATTTGCGTCTGTTCCCTGGCACCTATGAACCCCAGGACTATGCTGCGAGTGCCTCAAGAGGAAGCCGTGGTGTTGCACTGTCCAGGGGGCATGGGGTAAGGCATTCTCCTGAGGCTGATCCCCATAATCCGTAACAAATGACGGGCTTCCAACCTGGCTGAGCCCCAGGGTCACCTGGGGTGGGAGGTGGTGGCAGAAGGTGGTTTTTAAAAATAAGGACTTTGAGGCCCCACTCCGATTTAGGAACTGGACTCTGGAGTTGGCATTCCAAAGATTGTGGAAGGGAAAAGGGTGACCCAAAGACAAAGCAGCTCTAAGACCTGCAGGAGCAGGGACCTGAGATGGAGGGGCATGGGTGCCATGTCCCACCGTGCAGTGAGGGTGGCGGCTGGGCTCAGAGACGCCTGGGCTTAACTTGGCTGATGGGGTGCCACCCCACAGAAGTCTCAGCGTCTCCAGGCCCAGAGCCTCAATTAAGTGCTGCCTCCTCCTGGCCTTACCCTGTGGTCCCGGGGGAAGTACCTCTATGGTTTCCTGGGCCTGGGCCCGGGACCGAGTGCCTCAGGCATTTGGGGCACCTTCCTAAGTCCTGCAGTCCAGGGCTCATCATCTCTGGGCCCTCAGGACATGGGAATCTGCCCTGGAAAATCTGGGCACCCTTGCTCCTGGTTGATTTTGGAACTTCAGCATGCATGGGAATTGCCTGCAGGGCCTGATAAAACAGATTGCTGGGCCCCACTCTCAGAGTTTCTGATTCAGCAGAGCTGGGCTTGGACCCAATAATTTGCTTTTCTAGCAAGTTCCCAGGTGAGAACCATTGCCTCGGTCTGCTTTTTCTCAGCTTGTCCCTGGAGGAGAAGATTGTCTAGAAGGGAAAGATTTGAAGTGCTAGTTTTGTGCCAAGTAGGAACACGATGGGCATACGATATAAAATGATATGACTGTCTAGCTGAGGTTCAGGGCTCGGCTTATACCTGTGATAGCATGTGGTCCCTGAAGATAGGTCATTAGGTTGCCTCCTTAGGAAAGAGGATGAAGGAAAGGAGGTCCAAGAACCCAGGCAGGCCACGCTTCAGTGGGGAGTTTAGCCTCAAAAGGGCAGGGAAGTGTTCAGGGCATCCCCAGAAGGTTCCAGGGTTCCAGGGTTCTAGTTGGGCTACAGGTAAGAAGTCCAAAGAGTTTGGGTCAATCAACCAGGAGTAGAGCATATTGGAAAAATACCTTGGGTTCTCTTTTGGTGCAGAAACTGGTCCCTAATTGTGCCAGAGTACTTAAACACAAAGGGCCCAAGATGTGTGTTGTGTTGGTACAAAGGAGTTGTCCTTGGAGGAAGAGGCCCTGCCTGGACCCAGTAGGTCTGTGAGGCCTGGGCCTCTCCCCAAGTGGCAAGTGCTCCTGTGCAGAGCCCCATTAGGAGATTATGACTTTATCAGTCCTTGGGCACTTTTGTTATGTTTTTGTGGGTCCTTTCCTCCATAAAAAAAAATAAAGATTATATTTTACAACTGTGTCATTCAGGCTGAATTCATGATCATATGTTCATTATTCTCGTAGTCATCTTCTTCTTCTGATTGTAAAAGAAATTAAAATGAAGACATTCCATGAGCCTCTCAAATGATCTGCGGGCCCTATGCACTGTGCCAGCTGTGACAAATGGATAAGTCAGTGCTGCTCTTGGGCACATCTGGGAGGATGAGGATGCTGCCCATACCTTTTCCCAGCTGTGGCTCCTAAGTCTCTTTAGGAAACCCAGAGAGAGGTTTGGTACAAGGATTTCTCTCTGTGAGCCTCAGCTCTATTTCTGGTATAGAACTGGTTTGCTCATCAATGCTTCCATTGAAGAGCCCTTCCACCCTGCCTTAGTTATGTCCGAGGTGGTACCCTAAAACTGGGTGGAAAAACAAACAGGTTATCAGCACCATTTCTTAACAACTGGCCGGCTCCACTTTTATCTTTACTTGGATATCATCTTATTAAGTGAAATCCAATTTTAAAATGCTGTGCAAATCAAGCAAGTGCGCCTTGGGCTACAAGTCCATGTCCACAGCTATACAATTCTTTAGTTTCTTATTCTCTTCTAGAGTTGTTTATGCATATTCAAGCAAACCTTAAAAATGATATTTTATATATTGTTCTGCACCTTGATGCTTTCATTTTCCATGACAGCTTCCTCATCCTGTCTTTCTTAAACATCTGTATCTTATTCCATTTTAAGAATATATCAATATGGGACACCCGAGTGGGTCAGTGGTTGAGCGTCTGCCTTGGGCTCGGGGCATGAGCCCAGGGTCCCGGATTGAGTCCCACACTGGGCTCCCCGGGGAGCCTGCTTCTCCCTCTGCCTATGTCTCTGCCTCTCTCTGTGGCTCTCATGAATAAATAAATAAAATCTTTTAAAAAAAGGAATATATAAGTATAATTTATTTAACCTGTCACTCATTGAGGGCATTTAGGTTGTTTCTCACCATTGCTCTTGCAAACAATGCAGCAGTGAATAATACTGCACAGGGGTCATTTATCTGTGTACAAATGCAACCACAGGACAGATTTCCCAAAGTGGAGTTGCTAGGTCATCGGCACATGGATTGGTATTCCTCATAGATATGGACAAATTGCCCTCCACAAGAATTGTGCCAATTGACACTCCCACCAGCAATGTGTGAGGGTGATTGTTTCCCATCTTTGCAGTGAAGCACATTTTAACTTTTTTTTGAGGGGGTGGGGCACCTGATAGGTAAAAAAAAATCACTCTACTTTTGTTTTTCTCTAATTATGGAGGTTGAACACCATTTCATACCCTAAGGGTCTTTTGAATTTCTCTCCTGTGAATTGTCCCTTTAGAAACATTTGAAGGTGGGACGCTTATTGGTTCTGAAGTGAGTTAAGGTCCTTGGGCAGGAGGAAAAGCTGGGACTTGGCTCTTAATGGAGATAAGGGCTTTTTGAACCCCTGGCGGGAAAATATAGGGTCAAGATTCTAGCATCATCTACCAACATTTTTTTCCTCGTATGAAACATTTAATATCTTTAATGCAAAACACAGAAGATAAGTATGCAAATACAATTCTAATGTGTCTTCATCTCGCAGATCTCCTGACTAATTATAATCAATTATATTGTACATATGTTAAAATAGTGGTTAATTTATGGATTCTGTGTTTTGAAATTTAGTTGTCCCAAGCTGATATTTGATCAACCTGTTTTTGTGTTTTACCTACAAACACATGGGGACTTTACCGCAAAAACAACTCAAGCATTAACATATGCCAGCCAATCATTTCTCATGATTTAAACAAATAACTTGGAGGAAACAAGGGATAGATTCATCCTGGCAGCAGTTTCACAGGAGGAAAAGCTGTAATGGTCTGGTTAAGAATCTAAATAAAATGATACATAGGAGAAAACAGAGGAAAACAAGTGTACTGCAAATGTGCAGCCTGTGGCGGTTTAGATCTGCTTTGATATTTATTTTCACTCCTGGAGATCTGATAACTTGTTTGTGAAGATAAATGTCATATGACAAGCCATTGTGTATTCTCCTTGAATAATCAAAAGTCACAGAAACGAAACCATGATGGCAATGTGATTTTTTCACTCCAAGCCAGACAGCAATGTAAGTGTGCATGTTAAACCTGATAGTAAGTCTCCTTACAAATTTTAATTTCTTACTCATTTTAGGGCTTGAGTGTGTTAGAATTATAACACATAGTTTTATATCAGATGGCTCCCTCTCGCTTTCTCTCTCTCCCTGTACCCCTCTCCCCACCATAAGACACGATAATCAGAAACTATTCCAGC